>NC_083776.1:18653567-18991067 GCF_963514075.1 Conger conger
AGAAAAAATTATATACAAGGTATTTTCCACACCAAAGGCATTAACACCATCTACATCACACAGAGTAACAGATCACCTTACTTCTGAGGTTTGTCAAGTTTGATTAAATCTTTTTATTTATATTTTGTATTATCTATGCTTATAACAGATAAGTGTTGCTCAATCAGCATAGACTGATACCAGGTTATCAGTTATGCCTAGTACACCCTTTATGAACCCGAAGCTTTATGTATGGCCCTCCTAAATGGCAGAGATCGTCAAATATGGCCCTTGAATCCAAATCCATACATGTTCTTCTCCCTGAATTAAATGAAAAGTTAGTGCTACCGTTTGGCCAGAATATGTTCACACCTAACTCCCAGGCAAAGGGAACATGGAAAACCAGCAGTTCTCGGCCCTCGAGGACTGTGATAATCCCTGGAAGAGAGTATCTCCAAACGCATGACCACCACTGGAGGACTGCAACACTTTCAGTGTTTAAACCTTACAGTTACAGCGCCACCTGCCGGTCAGTGGCATTACCCGGAAACATTTAAATTCAGTTTTAAATTGTTCCATAATTGTTGTGGTTTGTACCCTGCTTTTGCTTTTGCAGATAAATGTCTGTTGTGCTCAATGAAGCTTTGAGATCATTAACCTATGGAAATCAGTACAAATTAAAATATTCCAGATTCTGATTTGCACAAATATTTGCTAAATGGCTATTGAAATGTATTTTAATTTTTAGCCCAACGGGAATGAGAACAAGATCGGTAATGTTTAATGACATTTTCCTTTTTTTAAGTCCAGGCTTTGAAATAAATGAAAACCTAGATGCTTGCTGTCTTGTTCTTTATTATTATGCATTCATTATGGTATTGTTTACACTGTACATGAGCATAGAAACAATGATGTGGGTTTAACTGGCTGATCGTCATATGTTGCCACTCCAACATCAAACCAGCTTAGTGAGGAGATATTTACATTTCTTGGGGAAATTCATGATGTGGGTTTAATTGGCTGATCGTCATATGTTGCCACTCCAACATCAAACCAGCTTAGTGAGGAGATATTTACATTTCTTGGGGAAATTCATCACGAGTGAGATTCCCTTCCGCACACCACTCTTGTAAACCATTTGTGGCCTTTCGGTCAGCTTGAACTAGGCTGCCCATTCTCCTCTGATCTCTCATTAACTAGGCATGTTCACACACAACTGCCACTCACTGGATGTTATTCTTTACTGCACCATTCTGTGTGAACTGTGTGTGAAAATCCCAGGAGGGCAGCAGTTTCTGAGATGCTGGAACCACCACGTCTGGCACCAACAATTCAAACAACAACTAAGCCTCTTTAACATGTCTGCCTGCTTTATACTGTATATCCAGTTGCAGCCACATTATATTTGGAGGCCATTTGCATTAATGTACAGGAGAACCGAAAAATACCCACTGAGTATGTGTATATCCATTCCAAGGGAGATGCAGCAGATGTCTTAGCTTGCAAATACATTCCGTTTATTCACTGCAAAATAATAAATTCAAGTATTTTACATGTTGAGACATAAAATCTTATTTAGCAAAAAAGATAAATAAATGTTGAAAAAGATCTTGTGCTGTACTAATGTCTTAGAAGTGTAGAACAAGGGACAATGAAAAGTGCAGAATATCATTTTATTTACACAACATTGTTTTATAGTTTGAACTATAAAGTCACAGTTCTGTAGCCAATCATAAATTAAACATTTCTATTTAAGATAAACATTTGGACTGCTGTTTTAATGATTTCATCCGGTCATGTTTTTCATATTAAACAAAGTAGTACCTTTAAAGAATACATTCTGACCTTAAAGTAATGATTCAAGCATGTATAAATGTTCTGTAAAATGTTCTGCATATCATTTCAATGCAACTTTAAGGCAATGAAAGCTTTTTGTATATCCTTGAAACAATAGATTTTACACCGTGATAGTGGACACACCGTGATATTGTACACAACGTTGACGTCACATGCTTTATGGCAACACGTCATACTTACACTAATCAAACTTAGTGATAAAAGTCACAGCTAAACAAATAACTTTTATTATTATTATTATCATTACTACTCATAATAAAATTCATAATAATCATACATCTATAAATGGTAGATATCTATGAAAAAGGCATTTGGACAATATTTCTTAATATTTTATATTAAGGACACTTAACTTAAGCCACAGATCAAGTATCACTCTAATAATACTCTATTCTAATTATACAGAGTAATATTGTCTGTGTTTCTACAGATTTTAAATAAAGATGCAAGGCCTCGTCCTAGGGAAGACTATGTATGTGCAATTTAAACAGAGAAGGAAAGGCGGGTGAGGCCTTATTTTGATTTAATGTATCCAGCGCCTGTACACTACCTAAACAGATTTCCCAATGGGTAAATATTCAAGCATTATCAATGTAAGGAAAATACGAATCATATTTTAAGGTAATATTTACATGTCTATCCCATATAAGATGTATATTATTTAGGCGGAAAAAGTATTGAAAGTACCTAATTATGAATCTAGTGTAGGCACACACAAGTATGTATGCTACATACAGTGGGCTCCAGAATTATTGGCACCCTTAATAAAAATGGAGAAAAAAGCCTGCATATAATAAACATGGATACTGATCTATATCTTATGTTAAAACATACAGGAAAACTATATACTCTTATTTCGATACATTTACTCTCATGTAAACATTATTGTAAATAAAATCAAACAAAGTGAAATTGGGAAAATGAACTCTAAGAAAGGTAGCACGAAGACAGCCCTTACTGAGCATAATAAACAAAACCAAGTATCTTGAGTTTCCGAACCTTACTGGAATTACGAAAGGAAAAGAGTGCTATGGCCAGATGAGACCAAAAAGAAGCACCTCATACTTACTGTCAAATATGGCGTCTCGTCAATGTAAGAATGCAAGTCATTTCTCACATATGAAAAGCACAGTGTAAACCCTTCATAAACTCAACTGCATAAATCTGTCAAATTATTTATATCAAAACGATCAAATTGCAACAAATATTTCATCCAAACCTAACAAGACCCATTCCAAAGCAATAATACACACATTTTTCTTGTACGCATTTGAGTAATTTGACCTTGCATTTCCTCGTTTTTTAATCCCCGGAGAATCGAGGTCACATGCCAACTTCAGCACCAATAGAAAGGCCTCTACCACCATTCTCTCATTCTAAACTGTGCAGCCAATTTACACCCCTTTTGAACACAACGTGAAGGCATTTCTCAAAGTGCAAGTGTTTTTATTTGTCTTTTGTTGATTTCTGATAAAGAAAAACCATACCGACCTGAGGAAAGCTTGTCAATCAGTAGCAGAGTCCTTACAACAGTTTATGTCGGGTGTGGTAGTATAAACATGGAAAACTTCACATTACATATTTTCTTAAAATAAGCTATCGGTACATTATGTATTATGGATGTTCATTACCATTCACATTTAAGACAGGAAATTCCAAACAGGACATTTTATTGCTGAATTAAATGCAGGAATGGCCATTAATTGCCATCTAAAATGTGGCTATCAAGTTAGATACTGTATCAGCCAAATAGCACATGAAAATAGAAAGCAATGGTATATAAAAAGTATACCAAACAAGGGATGGAAGAAAGCTAGCTATAAAAACATTCAGTTCTCAGTCTTTCCACTTTATTGTACTTTGCTTCCCTGATGTTAATGCAAAGCTTTCATTACTGGAACCTTGTATACAACTTTATTGCAAATGGCAGTTTGAATTGTTGATAGCTGCCATACTTGGTTCTATTGGCTGAAAAAACATCATATGTACAAGCTTCCTGATAGAATTGTCTTCAACGTACCAATTTTAGTTTTCAAAACTGCCGCCATTAGACAAAGCTTCACCTCCCTTCAAATTCTTGTTCACCACAAAACCTTTCACTACAACTACGTCTTTCCTGAGGTGAGGTCATGTTCTCTTAAGCCACACAAAAGGAAAGTGCCCATATGTTGCATCATGGAATGCAATAGTTGCCACGCCCCACCCCCCTCCACAAAATAAATAAATAAACTGATTCTGTGTGCTTGTGTATCCATACAAATATCACTTTATAATGAATAGAAAACATTACTTTACAAAATACAGATGAATCCAGCACACGAGCGGCTGCTGAAAGGGACTCCTCCCGGTTCCTGCGGTGGGAATGGGGAGGAGACCTCAGGTGAACACCCAGAGCTGGTACCTGTCTGACGGGTTACAGGCCACCAGGGTGGGGTGCTCATTCAGGGCTGTCAGACACAGCCTCCACTTGTGGTTCCACAACAACTTGTTCTAAAAATAAGCAAAGGAATTTAGGAAGGTTTTTACACGAATAAACAGATAAATAAATGTTCAGGAGTCTGTAAATGTATACTGAAATATGTATAATACTCAAATAAGGCTCTAGGAAAATAGACAATTTTGGCAATAAATGACTATGATTAAATGTATGTTGCCCGTTTCGGCATTGCATTGACATACTTGTTCCTGACTAATTAACTAATACAGTGCAGACCGTAAGTATTTGGACAATGACATTTTTGGAAATACATTTTAATACCTCACATTTCAATAATTTGGTATATACCTGGAGTACTTGTACTCACAGGGACAGAGCAACAGGTGGGAACAGGTTGTACATGCTCGTTTCGGCTCAGTGCCTTATGTCATCAAATAAAGGTCTAATTAGCATAAATTCTCTCAGAGCACATGGGGGAAGTGAAGAGTGGGAGATGGAAAGCACTGTGATGCTTTTATTTCAATTGTTCCATTTTTACAGACTAAAAACATACAAAACAAAAAGTTTTTGGGAACATGTTTAGTAGAAACTGCAATTTTGGTATTTCAAGTGAGCTGCAGTGGCAAAATAATTTAAGTCTCATACTGTCATTCCTCAAATCTTAATAATTACAGTGAATTTGCACTCACAGTGACAGAGCAGCCACTTAAGAGGGTAAAGACGTGAAAGTTATTTATATGTATGAATGAATGAAGTGTATAGGTTCTGTATCTAATTCTTTAATGCAAATAATAAATAAATAAATAATACATCCACAGAGCATGCAGAAACATGCAGAAAGTACTGCTTGCCCAAATTATATTGACTATGAATTTGTAATTTCAATGTTTCACAGACCATAAACCTTGTTGTGCTCAAGTTAGTCTGTAAAATCAGACACTGTTTGCCTCCAACAATGCTCAAGACAAAAGTATGCCGAACTTTAACAAACAAAAGGCACAGCCGGCTGCCAGTTAGTGAATAAAACGGCCGACTTTGTGGTAAGAGCACAGCTCCATCAGAGAGCCAGCCCAACCAGCATTAACATTGGACCCAAGAAACCCGGCAGTAAATCTCAAAAGCGGAGTGATAAAAGTTGTAGAAAAACACAAGTGGAGAGAGAGAAGGGGTATGGTACATATACTTAAGTATTACCTTCTTCAACTCCCACTTCTGCTCAGGTCCAGTGGAGGTGCCGAGTCCCTTGTTCTGACATTCCTCCAGGGTCACAGCGTCCTCTGAGCCCTGCATGCACAGCTCCTTCTGGATGTTGTGCCGGACCTCGTGGTGCGTCGAAAACTCAAAATACTGACAGATTTAACACACATCAGTTAACTTTAGAAGGATGTTGCTCAAGGAATACAGCACCCTGCACACCTGCCATTCCTCAATTTTAATCACCTCTTCGTCAGCGTACAAATAAATTAACCGGTGACCAAATTAAAGTAAAAAACAGGACTACCAGAAGAGAATGACAGGGATCCATTTTGAGATTACTTCTAAGGCAAGTTTGGGGCTACCTTTAGCCTAGTGACTAAGGTACATGGAAGGTTAGTGGTTGAAGCCCCAGTGTAGCCACGATGTGATCCGTAAAGCTATTGGGCCCTCGAGCAAGGCCCTTAACCACACATTACTCCAGGGGGATTGTCTCCTGCTTAGTGTCAGCTAAATAAGAAATTATTTTTCTTAAGTGCACCTGGTTTCCTCCTAGTCCATGGCAGGTGTACAGGATCAGTGGCTTAGCTCCCTCGTTGTTCGCACCAGCATCCAAGCACAGCTCTCTACCAATGCTCTTCAGCTGAAAGGGAACCAGAAGGCTGTTCAGTGACACGGCCTCCGATAGCAAACCCCCTACACCAAGGATTTCATCTGCAATCCTGGAAGCCCCATCTCTCCAATGACACCTCTGCATGTCAGAGGAATTGGAAACATAGTGTGAGGACTCCTTATACAATTACTTAAATTAAAGTTCGGAAACACACCTAAAACCAGCCAAAATTGGCACTCCAGATCTGGAGTTTGAGATGCCTGATCTACAGTGTGCTTAAACTCATAGCAGGGCCCCAGACAAACTTTCCATCCATCCATCCATCCATCCATCCATCCATTATGCCGTGAAAAAATCTTTACCCCCTTCTTCATTTCCTCAATTGTTGCATATTTGTCACTCAGAATGAATTCAGATAATTAGGCTAAATGCAATAATTGATGAAGGGAAACAGAGTAAACACAAAACGCATATTTTAAATTATTATTTCAAGAGTGGGCTAAAATTCCACCACATCAATGTGAAAGAGGGGGGCAACTACTGTTTTACATTGTGATATGGGCTGTTCAATAACTTCTCAGTAAATTAATGAAATAATTATAAAAATATGTTTTGTTTAGATTCCCTTTGTCCAATATTAGATTTTGCCCAAAGATTTGAAACCATTCAGTGTGACAAATATGTAAGAGAGGAAATCAAATACTTTATCACATCTATCCATCCATCTATCTGTCCATCAGCCAGTCTTTGACATAAAAAACAACGAATGCCATGTGGGCTTTCAACATTTCTCAGCACGTAATCGATTGAGTAAAGCAGATGCACTTACTGAGCCAGAACGGGCAGGATGGAGATCAGGGACGAAGGCCTCGGGATACACGTTACTCAGGTACCAGGAGAAACTCTTGCACTTAAGACGCTCCCGAAGCTCCACGCGCTCGGAAATGTCACCAAAAGACCGCTAGAAATCCCAGTCGCGTTAGAAAGGGGGGAACTTTGCAGAAAGTCATTACACACTTCTATGAATATGAATAACTGGTGTTGCGTCATATTTGAAATTCTATGTCGTTATCAGTAAACATGTAATTTGCAGAAGACAGTTAGCCATTGGCCTAGCCATTTCGCGAACCTCAGCTACATTTAATGAGATGAGCCCAGATTAAGTATAATAATCGGGCACCGGCCCTGAAGGGATATCCAACAACGTTTGACATCCACTCATTCTTCAGAGTTGTGTCAACAAGTTAGATATTCTTAATATATCCTTCCTTGGCTTCACTCTCCAATGTTTTCTGATCATTTTTAACTGAACCTCTAATCCAGGCATAGTTTGACCCAAATATAAACAGGTTTCTATGGCCACTTTCTCATGGGGATCATTTACATAATTGCATGGATATTGGTTTCCTCTCACACAAACATTTCAGCAAACAGCACAGGCTAGAAGAAATCCTGAGCTGATCTAAAACCAGCCTGTGTAGACGAAAAACATACAAAGCTGAAGACATGTTTCAAAGTAACATATCTTCATAAGAAGATTCAGTGGCAATTTGAACACAGCAGCAAGCAGTTTTTTCACCATCAGGGTTGGGGAAAACTACTGTATACAGAACACAGAAATCTCCTGCCACTGATTTGAAGTCACTTCCAGCTCAATGACCAAAAAAAAGAAAAATAAATAAATAGTTGCAGCTTCATGGATTGCGTCGTGAGCTGGGTATGGCCTTTTTCTTAACTCCTCTTTAGCACATCTTCATTCGGTGACGGTTACGCGAGGTTCAGACTTTGTCCAGACAAAGGCTAACAGAGGGCCCAGTGTGTGGTTGCTAAAAACATGACCAACACGAAGAGGAGAGCGGCCAATGGCAGGGCCCCCTGCCCTAATGAAAACAGACAGTGTAGCCTAGTCCCTCCTGCAAAGAAAACATTCCACAGAGAAGGCCTACAAGAGAAAAGGCACGGAGCAGAGTAATGCTTTAGCTGGTCTGTCCAGTGAGCGACTGGAGCTGGGATCCTGCCTGATGCATCACGCCTGCATACGGTGCTCTATAATTATAAACAGAGCAGTTATGAAACATAAAGATTTGCCGTTTACCTCTCTGGACATCTGCGCAGCCTGCGTGTTCCGCCGGTAAACAATGCCCTTGTGCTCGCCCATCCACACCTCAGCCAGGCGCACCTGGTTGCGGATTATCACCTGGGTGCCCTTGGGGAAGGTGTGGGGGCTCTTAGAGCGGAAGACGTGCCCCACTACGGAACAGGGGAGGATCTCCAACTGGCCCCCGCACTGCCATACCTGTGTAGAACAAGAGCCACTCCTTTAGAAAATCACACTGAAGAAGACTGAAGACGACAAACTTTGAACCGTGTGGGGTAACTTGTCCTCTGTATTTGACCCCATCCTAGTTACTTAGGAGAAGTGGGCAGCCACCGTGCAGCACCCGGGGAGCAATGTGGGGTTAAGGGCCTTGCTCAAACTGCTGTGCAGATCTTGAACCACCAACCTTAAGGGTCCCAGGCATGAACCTTAGCCAGCCATTATGCGACAGGCTGCCCCAAATAATAACAAAGCTTTGCTGCTATCAATCAAAAGAGGAGGCAGGGATTCAAACTGCTATAAGAAAAAGACAGTTCCAGAGCAAGTTTCCCCAAGTTTTTTCCCCAAAGCTAAACTGTTTTTCATCATTTGTCTGGAATCTGCAAATATTAACATTAAAGTAGAGATTCAGTTCTCTCTGAGCCAGAACACTGAGTAACTGCTCTTATGGAGAAATCAACTCCTTGCTGAACAGACAGGCAGTTCCAAAAATCACACAAAAACTGAGAAAGATGACGAACAGACTAAATGTGTTAGCCGGACAGAGACAAATACTGTATATGGAGTCTGCTGTACAGGCCTCCGGCTAAATCGCCATCTTATTATTATTGTTGATCTGCAAGCATGTATGCAACTATATTATATTAGAATCAAATTTTTTGACACATGGCATCATTAGTAATTATTTTATATTAAAAATAGATATTCTAAAAACAAATTAACCAATTTTCCAGTGACAACTGTTCTACAGAAGAGGCTTTGATTGGTTTTCAATTCTTTAGAATTTGGTCAGAAATCAAATAACCACCTCAAATACACAGACCTAAAGAACAATTTCCATTCTATTCAGAGCTGATCTAAAATGAATAATAATTAAAAACAACCAACAACAAAACATTTATTTTTGTTCCCTACGGATATGCACAGAAAGATGTAGGGATCACCATCTACTGAAGGAGTGGCACAGCATAACAGTAAAAAAGTATGCGGAAACAGATCAGTTTAATAGCAGTGGGTAATTGCACTTACTCTGAAAGACATTTCGATATTCTCTCCACCCCAGATTTCCATTTGTTCATCATAGCTTCCAATGTGATAGAAGAACTCCTTTGAGATAGAAAACAGCCCCCCTGCAAAAGTGGGTGTCCTGCGCAGACACAGTACATGTGTCATTTTAAATCACAAGTAATCCAGAACAGATCAGATTAAGCTACTGTATAAAATACTTTCAAAGGAGCAGGACATATCCGGCAGACAATCAAAGCTTTATGTATTTCAAACTTCTTATTCATGGCCAGGAGGCAGAATCACTGGGGGTTTCAGACCAGGCTTGATCGGGTGCTAGGTACTATTTAGCTTTTAGGCAAACTAACTACACTTTAGTGTTGGGAAAAGGCAAGCATTGCTGGGCAGAATGGCCTGTTGTGATATGCTGTGATAAGTGTGCTTTAACGGAGTGTGATTGCTCAAAAATGGAGTCTCACTTGATAGGATAGGTCTCATCTTTTCTCCGGAGCTTTTCATGGTCCGGCAGGCCCTCCCAGCCGAAGGCCAGAGTCCAGTCAAAGTTTCCCCGGTTGTGGTTCTGTCCGTAGGGGGAGGGTTTCTTGAACTCAAACGTGTTGAGGTCGATGGTGGTGATGTCTGGACTCACCACTGCTGTGTAGTTCTCTGCTATTCTGGCCAGTAATGGCTCCAGCCATCCAGGGAAACACTCACCTGACACACACATTCATGTCAGTAGTGACTGGGCCCTGGTCACCTGACCAGACTTCCAGATGTGCCATTATCTGGGTGTATGCATATTTCCCATTTTAACTATGCTACAAGCCAAGCAGAAAGTTGCAGTTGCTAAGATGACATGTTAATAAAGCTCCCATCAATGACCCCAATATAATTAGGCTGAATATAGCACACTGATTTAAAAGGCTGCTGTGTTACATGTCTAAATGATCTGTTCTGACAGGAAGCAGAAATAAACAATATGGCAAGAAATGTTGCAAGAACAGGCATCAGTAACAATCAAGGCACATCCACAAGTACTTGGCAGCCCTTTCAGTTCCAACGGTGCAATAAGGCACTCTCGACCTAATACCTTTTCAACTAATCAAAATTACTGTTATATTATTGTTTTGAGCCACTATTAAAACCATACTAAATTCTCTCAATTTTCTCAACCAAAGCCAAAAAAAGCCTTGGGATTTGGGTGGAGCTGCTTCACATTGGGCTTGGGACTGGGTTAAGAGTGATAGAGGAGCCAGGCAGGATTCCCCAAAGGGAGTGCCACTGGTTGAGCCTGTCGACAGCACACTGAGTGGCCCTGCTCCTCAGTGACTCAGCAAGTGACGTCAGAGAGGCAGACTCACAGCGAGCGTCAGAGAGGCAGACTCACAGCGAGCGTCAGAGAGGCAGAGTCAGAGAGGCAGACTCACAGCGAGCGTCAGAGAGGCAGACTCACAGCGAGCGTCAGAGAGGCAGACTCACAGCGAGCGTCAGAGAGGCAGACTCACAGCGAGCGTCAGAGAGGCAGACTCACAGCGAGCGTCAGAGAGGCAGACTCACAGCGAGCGTCAGAGAGGCAGACTCACAGCGAGCGTCAGAGAGGCAGACTCACAGCGAGCGTCAGAGAGGCAGACTCACAGCGAGCGTCAGAGAGGCAGACTCACAGCGAGCGTCAGAGAGGCAGACTCACAGCGAGCGTCAGAGAGGCAGACTCACAGCGAGCGTCAGAGAGGCAGACTCACAGCGAGCGTCAGAGAGGCAGACTCACAGCGAGCGTCAGAGAGGCAGACTCACAGCGAGCGTCAGAGAGGCAGACTCACAGCGAGCGTCAGAGAGGCAGACTCACAGCGAGCGTCAGAGAGGCAGACTCACAGCGAGCGTCAGAGAGGCAGACTCACAGCGAGCGTCAGAGAGGCAGACTCACAGCGAGCGTCAGAGAGGCAGACTCACAGCGAGCGTCAGAGAGGCAGACTCACAGCGAGCGTCAGAGAGGCAGACTCACAGCGAGCGTCAGAGAGGCAGACTCACAGCGAGCGTCAGAGAGGCAGACTCACAGCGAGCGTCAGAGAGGCAGACTCACAGCGAGCGTCAGAGAGGCAGACTCAGCGAGCGTTAGAGAGGCAGACTCACAGTGAGCGTCCAGGAAGGTGAGGGTGTCCCCGCTGGCTACAGAGGCTCCCAGGAGCCGAGCGGCAATCAGGCCTTTCCTCTCCCGCTGCCTGACCACCCGCACCAGGTGCAGCCGCTTCAGGTAGTTATCCAGCTCCTCGTGCAGGGCCTCTGTCAGCAGATAACATAATTATCATTCATAATTGCACATTAATCAACATTTTCAGTATCAATGAAAATGAGTTACTGAATGAGCTAATTTTCATCTGTAGTCCCTAACCTGCATGTCTTTGGACTTTTGACTTCGTTGACACTTTTATAAAGAGTGACTTACAGTTGATTAGACTACGCTTGGGGACAATCCCCAAGGGGGCTTTGGTCAAGGGCTTTGCTCAAGGGCCCAACAGCTGCGAGGATCTTATTTTGGCTCCACCAGGGCTTGAACAACCAACATTCCAGATCCCAGTCATGTACCATAGCCATTAGGCTACACCCTACAACAGTGAGAAATTCACTGATCATTCACCAATCATCTCGAACAGGGGTCATCATATCATGGTCCTCAAGGTCCAAGAACTGCTGGTTTTCCACCCTGCCTTCACCTGGGAGTCAGGCGTGAAAACAGTTGGCCAATTATTAGCACTAATTCTTCAGCTAATTACCTGAGAGAAAAGAAAACCATGGCCTAATTTCGATTGGTTTTGAAGATCAAATCCTTCAACTTCAACTATTTTTATATAGGAAAAAAGGTTCATCAAAGCAATTGAAACACCCCAATATTTAAAGTCCAAATGAATTATATCAGTTGAACAGTTGATCATGTATACCAAAAGGAATGTAATATCCTCATGCACGCACGCACGCACGCACGCACGCACGCACGCACGCACGCACGCACGCACGCACGCACGCACGCACGCACGCACGCACGCACGCACGCACGCACGCACGCACGCACGCACGCACGCACGCACGCACGCACGCACGCACGCACGCACGCACGCACGCACGCACGCACACACGCACACACAGAGCAGCCCCCTTTCTGCCTGGCTGCTGTCTATGGAAACTGATACAATGATAGACATGGAGCTATAAATCCCAGCAAGGTCTGTTGCCAAGGCAGAGACTTGGGCTTTGACTAGGAGGAAAGGAGGAAAGGGAATCATTTAATTACTGAGTAAACACAGCAAGCCCATTTCCTGCTGGATGGCCCACTACAGCCCAGCTGTGCTCTGCTTCTCAGGCCAGAGATATGTCTATGAGACTTGCACACAATCACCATTCTTCTTCACCATTCTCCAAATCAAATTTCACTTTTTCCTCAACTTAGTCAGTTCTTCATAACCATACAAACACATCCTAAACTATATATTCCAAAAGAAATTATAAAATTGTAATACTAGAAATAATTTCCAACCACTTCCTGGAAAACAAGATTTGACGTCATCCAGTACCAGAATGAATTTAGATGTGTCACTTTTCTGTTCTCCCTCCAATCAATACCCCTTCACGCAGATGCAGGTATTCTTCCACACAGAGCCATAGGCTATGGCTCATTTAACATCAGTCAAGTCGACTGCCCGCCCTCCAAAAGTGTTTCCCCGAAACATCCGTTTTACTCGAATATACGTCATGTCGCGTAAGCTAGCGCTGCTCTAACTTCCGTTGCAGCTCGTATTTAACAAGCCAATCAGCTGGAGGCTTTACCGTCAGTGCTGGCATCGTCGACCAGGAGGATCTCCCGGAGGAAGATGGCCGGGGAGGTGTGCAGGACGCTGTAGACCGTCCGCAACAGTGTGCTCCACGCTTCGTTGTGAAACACGATGATTACGCTGGTGGTCATCAAGGGTGGACAGCGTTTGAAAGTCTGCTCTATGCATCTGCAAAGGAGTTAAAAAAAACAGCTCATTACACTCACTCTCAGAGTCAGTTTGGTCACTGCTAGTTCTTTCTACAAAGGATGAATATTTTTGTGGCATTACAAGAGGTTTTGAAACTTCAGCCAAATAACAGAAACAAGAGAATACTTGTTTTATGAGGAAAAGCAGACGCCAATGTTTTAGGGAAGAAAATGTGGCTAAATTGTGTTAAATTGCTTCTAGGACATTCAAATAAAAACTTTTTTGAAAAGGACCCATAGATAGCCTTCGGTAGTTAAGGGTTAAATATGAATCTGATGGATTCAGAGCATGAAACTGGCTGATGACTGAAATACAGTGTTATTTTAATCCTTATATTACTGACTGTACACCAGATGCCCTGATAGAGTACATTATACATTTACTACTAACTTAAACAGTTGAACAATTGAAAATTGTCCATTCCTTGCTCAAGAGCATGAGAGCACTCAGAAATAAAACCCGCCTCCCTCTTGTTATAAGCCCATTACAATTATTAAAGTTTAAAAAAAGTGCTTCACTGTAGTCGGAGTAAATAGGACCATTTCATACATCCTACCACCAGATGGCGCCGTTTCCATATGAAATAGTACTTTCATGATAGAAAGGTCCCATATTGTGGAAAACAAGACAATTTCCCTGGCCATGTGGATAATAAAGGAGAAACACTATGAATGTATGAAAACACAGTCTCCTAAAGAAATCCACACAATCTGTATTAAGAAACTATGCATTTACACAAGCCATTCGTCTAACTTCATGACATCACAACTATGCTACTACGCTCATTTGCATAGGTCCACAGAACAGTGGTTCATTAATATTAATTAGGCTTAAGGGCAGTCAAACAGGAAGGAAAGAAGTACAATATTGGATCTTTAAATATCCTTACATCAAAGTATCTTTGAAATCTATTAGTCTCAGTCAACCAACATACCATCACCCCTTTCCAGTCTAACTCAAGAAATGCCATATCACTGTATTCCATTCCGAAGCACTACTATAATTTAGCTGACGTTTTTATCTAAAACAACTTACAGTTCATTAGCCTAGGCAGGGGACAATCCACCCTGGAGCAATGTGGGGTTAAAGGCCCAACAGATGTGTGGATCTAATCATGGCTACATCGGGGCTTGAACCACCAACCTCAGCCACTAGGCTACAGCCGGCCCCTCTAAAAAGAGGAATGGATGAGCATTGCCTACAGGGTGTGAAGTGACTTTCCCCAAACACATACTCAGGTGGTCTGGTGTCGGGCCCCAGGTCGCGGCTCAGGGAGATGCGGTCGGAGGCAAAGAGGTTGAAGCAGTGCTTCTTTTCTCCCTGGTCCTTCTCCTCCTGCTCGGCGGGGCTCAGGTCGTCCGTAGGGAAGGGTTTTCCGGATGCCCCAGGAGAGCTGTGGTCCTGGAGCGGACGCTCCAAAGCCGGCTTCAGCTCAGCAGCGGTGTAATGGCCGGGCAAACACGAGACGCCGTCCAAACCCTCCGAAAGCCGGACCGGGGCTTTGATCTGCATTTTAGGCCCTCCGCCCAAGTTATGGACAGCGCCCATCACCATGCCCAACATCGTGCCCTCCTCTGCAGTCTGGATCACTACTTCCCGTTGGATCAGGAATACGAAAGTGACAAAAATGAGGCCCACAAGCCCCAGTTTCCAGGGGTGCAACAGCCTCCGCAATCGCCGGCGAAAGACAGGCATGCCTTCTGGGAATGTCCAGCAAATTCAGAAGTAAGTCTGAGGTGGAGCTTCACAAAATGTGCAAAGTTGGTAACATCATTTGTACCTGAGGCTAATAAAGAAAAGAGGGAAGTGTATTATTTGCAATACTGGCCTATTACATATACTGCAGCCTAAATGTACAACTTAGTATTTATTTAGTTTAATAAACAACAGCAAGTGTAAAATAAGGCGTTTCAGAACAACCCAAGTCACAACAGAAAATAAAAACGTTTTATTTGAACCCATTTATTTGAAATATTTCAGCAGGACAGTGCGTCATATTATGTGCTGAGACGATGGGATGCATTTTCAAAGTTCAAGTTCATTCTTAATTTCGCTCAATTTAAAGCGAGAAGAGCATATTTAAACATAATAAACGGCTGACAATTTAGAAGAAAACAGTCATGGACAACATAAATTAACTGACAGACTCGCCAAACCGTAATGAATTATAGCCTACCCTACTACTCAACCCGTGACATCAGCAAAGCCTGCTTTCCCTGTTACAAGCCTGAAAACACCATGCGATATCAGAATGTGACTACCGTGTACAATTGGCAAAGCTTAATAAATTTGAGCATAAATCATATACCACTTTTCAAAATTACTTACCATATCAACACACAATAGACGACCCAAAAAACATTTTTTCAATAGCCAAACGTTATCAAACTATCCGTTGAATACCCACGCAACGGAGACGTATGATTCCAAACTAAATCAGTCGCGGTCTGAAACGGGACCTTTTTCAGAGCAAGCAGCGTAGGCTGCTCAATCTCGGCTAACTACTTCCGTGTAGTTGGATCCAGGTGGGTTATTCTCAGGTAGAAGGAGGAGACTTAGTTACGCGCTTGCGTAAACAGCATCTTTTCGACATATCCAGTCCATTTGACGGTAAAGATGCCGATAAATTATAAACGAATACATCGATGGATGTAGCCAAGTGTTTCATTTCAAGAACGTATATTATTTTAATGCTGCCCAGAGTTTGACTGGTCTAACAGCCATAAAGCCACCCATTCGGATACAACAAATAAGGTCTAAGTTTAGGTGGCCTTATGGAAAGGGAGAATTGCAGTACCATTGCAGTCGCCACAAGACCACGATTTCCATACACAGTAGCCTAATTGTAGCCTTTTTTATCATCATTTTTTCTTTTTTTTGCAAAACGCAATAAACAGCTAACTGCGGTTAAATCTAAATCATCAGTAATGACAGGTCTCTACTTGGTGTTTGTGGAGGCTAGTTGAGACCTTATTACGGCCCCCATCTCCCGTTGACTGAGTTCTTAGAAATAGTATAGCCTCAGCAGGGAATTTCTTGTCTATAGCAATGGCCCTGCTGTAAGCAATGGGATTTGTTCAACCGGCCAGTCCCTGAAACTGTTGCTGGGTTACACACAGTGGCGGAACGTCATTCTTTTCAGTAACGCTGATTCCAACCGGCTACACTTTGTAGAACCGAACCCGAACAGTTGATACATGTGGTTATACTTTCTTTTTCTTTTTTTAAAGTAGAAACTTCGGTCAGGAGTGCTTTTTCTTTATTCAAAATGTGTCCCAACATATGAATTTACAGAATGATTACAAAGTTGTCTATACTCTATAGTTTGCCGACAAGATACAACGTGGTGTTAGGACAAGGTATTTATTAATCAAAAGGTATGATTCCAACAACGAAAATAAAAAAAAATGGCCCAACACATTGTTTCCATGGTGAAAGAAAGCGTAGACCACTTGTTTTTGATGACTAATCTAATACGTAACAAACGCTACCCCATACGGATGTTGGCTTAAACAACTCACCAATCAGTCCGGTAGTTGGACACATCCTCCGCCAACGTTCATTGCCGACAGATGGTAACTGAAGTGATAAATAGCCGGAAGACTAGGATGGGTGGGTGGCCATTCGATTGAAAAGTCTTTGAGCAGTTTGTAGTTTCTTCGGATAACACGCCTACAAACAGCTAACAAGTCTCAACGGTATTTCTCTTCTCTCGCACACACTCCATTCGAACCAGGCGGATTAAAACCTACTCATACATGTGCTGCAACGTAAAATTTTCGCCTTCATTGTGATAGACAGATGTGTGTCACAGTTCCTAGTGTTAAAGGCGCGCTGCCCATTCATCGCGCTGTCCCCGGAGTCTACGAAACAGTGAGGAAATTGTGATCAGACCTGTATTCAAGCTCAGCGTTTTTTCCCCCAGTAGTGTACTTTTCCTTATATTCTAATGGATATCTTGGCGATTATATATTTGCAATTTACGGATAAATTACCACTCTTACAGTATACACCAGGAAGGACACCTCTTTATGCAGTTGGAGACGCATTTCGTCGACTCGAGAGTGGATTTGGATCATTACAAATGTATTTTCTCCAACAGCCTGCTTGGCTGCCTGGGTTGAATACAAGCCACGAAAACGCCATCATCATCATCACGTATCTTACACTTACTATATACTGCATCCGTAGCCTATCCCTTTAGTCTATAGGACTGATGGATTATATTATGATTTTCCAATTCCCCCACTCCTCCCCTTTGTTCAGGACTGCACACATTTTAGAATGACATTTTGCACAGGTGTAAATATAGCCAGATAGAAAAAAAATCGATACTATTTATAGGTTATGACGGTAGGCAGGTGAATACATTATATCATACCTGTTCTATATTTCAGCAAAATAAGTCACTGCATTATTTATATTCAGTAATTACCTACTGCCAGGCATTTCAAAATCACAAAAGCTGAGGTCCAATGCTACACAGCCACAAGAAAACTACAATTTCAAACACAGGTATAACCCTTGTGTTGATTTGAGATTTGGTATATTTAATTCTGTATTTGCTCATTCAACTCAGTCATGCCTATAATCACCAGTCGTTTCACATTAAGGCAAACAGAAGAGACGATAATACGTGAAACAGAACTGGAGTTCAGTTGTTCTCTTCTGTAAAGTCAACAGTCACGTTGAACAGATGGCCTTCCTGAAAGCCTAGCTTGCAATTAGACCAAAAGTGTTCCATTTAGTGTAATCTGGCTGCGATAATTCACTTATAGCTGTTTTGTCTGAGCACAGAGTGTAATATGGACAAACCGTATTAATTTGTCAGAATCATAGCACATGTTTTGATTTACAAGTCAGAATAAATAGGGGTGACTGAGGATGGTTGAAACAATGGGTTACTTGTAACACCATCAATTTGACCAACAAGGGATCAGTCGTGGTAAAGTGAACACTTTTGTCCAGTCCAATCTCACACATGATAAGATCGATGACTCAATATTAAATATTGGGTGTTTTAAGCCAAAAAAAGCTGATATTGAGGTACAAAATTAATAATTCTCATCTATTTTTTGTTTAGCCGTCACAATATTATAGGTAAAATGGTTTAACTTCTGTGGCAGTAACAAGCAATAGCTGGCTATGTAATGGCTGCCCAGGTTGGGGATGGTTGTAACACTTAATTCTGATTGAAACTCAGTGATTATTTATTTCTCAGCATGCCTAGGCAATGGAAGAGGTTTAACAGACAGGGGTGTCCCAGCAGACACAGTATATATACTACATGGGTAGTCAGCTGACATATTCACTCACACATGAGCATGCACACATACACACACGCACAAACGGACTGTTACAGTATATTTTGGAATAGGATTTGACAGTGTATATTATATATTTATTTTATAATAATATTTACCAAATGAATGCTCTTATATATCTGCATATATTCCGGCTGAAATTAACAAATTAAGTAAAACGGTCTTTGATTAATCACCTCCGTAACAGTTTTAGGAGAGTAAGAGAGTAAATATCAACACACAGCACAGAAAAATAAATCTTGGGCCTATGATAATGTATGCCCTTTGCTCAAGATAAATTTGCTCTTGGGGTGTATGTACACATATGTGCTCAATGACTCAATGTGAAACAACCTTTAAAAAAATACCCAGGGCCTCTTCAATGTGGCCTTTCTACCTTGCTACCACAAAGCAGTAGCTCTCCCTGATCCACAGCTGGCTTTGTCCATTGGGAGTCTGAGGCTTTTGCAACACAGTTTCTTGCTTGTTCTCCACAGCAGCCATTTTAACCCCTACTTCTCAGTATTCACTGTAATTGAAGAAGCAAGGCAAACACCAGCAAATTGTCTTCTATTATAGATGTGCATTCTTGTGGCAAAACAAGAACAACATTAAAAAAGAAGTAATGCTTTTAATGTAATTGCCATTGACATGTCAAATCAATCTACACGTATGTTTTTGATATCACCAGTGAGAATCATGCTTTCACGGTGCATCACAGTGGATATTTTTTGAGGGAATTATCAAAAAACACAAGACACAATGAGGGGAATAACTGTGGGGAAAAACTGAAAAATGACTCTCTAACTTCATAAAGGCTCTCGATCGAATGCTAGGATAAACAAAGGAGCAGCACGTTGACACACTACACATAAAACATACTAAACAAACTAATTATGAGAGTCAAGGAATTGTAAAATTGTAAGCACACTACAGACAGCAGAGAAGCAGTGGCTCTTTCAGGGTGCAGGCAGATTGCAGTACAGAGCCTCCCCACTCCATTTCTCTCTGCTGTTACACACAGCCACTGCTGTATGTCTGCCTGGGAGTACCTTAACAATCAATCAGCAACGGATTCATGTTTCAGTAGCTGCCAACCTTACTTTAAAACAGGTTCAATCTTGGGATTAAAAGTTTTCTTGTCTTGTCAAAATCAGATAATTATTAGCAGAATCAGCACACAGGTTGTATACTATATACCTTAAATCACTTTTCATTCAATTAGTTATTCAATTCCATGTAAAACAGTGGTATTGTCGGCTGTGCAGATAAATAGAAACATTACTGAGATACTAACACCCTAATTTCATTATGAAAGGACTGCAAACACTACACTGTTTATCTAAGGGCTACTTCCATCCTTTTGTCTTTATGTGGTTTGGAACCTTGAAATCACCTGTCAGGGACAGGTGTTGGATCTTCTGGTTTGAACCGGATTTCAGATTTTCCTGGATGAACAGGTTCAAGACCCTGGATCAGGATGTATGTATGTGTGTGTGTGTGTGTGTGTGTGTGTGTACATTTGTGTATGTGTCTGTGTGTTAAACTGTTCTTGGCAAAGCTGCAGGCTGTTCTGAATGCCGTTGCAAGTTCACACACATGGGGCCATGTAGTGTAAGTCTATCACAACACAGATTATGCATCACGTGTACATTAGCTCTACCTGAATCACTCCAAAGAAACAGCATAACAATGTACATGTTCAGCCACAAAAGTACTTGAGAGCACACCAGCCTGACTTTTAATGAGTGCAGTCATGCATCTTTCAGTCCTCTTTAACTTAGTTTAGCTATCCTTGCTTGCAGTCTGCTTGCAAAATATTAGCTTTTTTGGCATGCTCTCCATCTCGAGATGTTTCTCTCCTGTGGAATCTAGTTTGCTCATATATTCTGTAATGCAATAATGCAGATCAATAAAATGCTACTTAGCAGGCTGACAGACAGGTAAGTGTTTAGCCTCCAGCTTATAATATAACTGACTGCTGATATTGCGGTCAAGCTGTTCGGTTTCAGACTCAATGTCAGTGCCCTGACTGTGAATTTTACACGTGAATTCAGATCATCAAATAAATATATAAATAAATAAATAGAATGCGCACATGCGCGCGCACACACACACGCACACACACACACATAGGCTCTTTACTTATTTCCCATTCTCGTGGTTGTCGGCAGCTCAGTTGGAGGCACGTCCTCTCTAAATTTCAGCCGGCTCCGGAACATTCCCCAGCACCGCTGCGCTGCACGGTAAACTTTGGACCGAAGCCCAAAGCGGCGTGATCCGGCCGAGGCCGCGGGCCGCCGGTTCGGGGGGGAAACAGAGACGGTGATCTGCCCTAAACTCCGGAGTGGGGTATCTGAAAACACCCCAGGGCCTGGCGCATGTGAGGGCTCTTTCACCTCCACGCAGAGACACGGGAGGACTGCCCGGAGAGTACGGCTGCTTCAGAGAGACGGATCACAGGCCCCTTTTGTGCTGGCTAGGCCTGGCCGCAGTCCAGCCGGGGAAAAGCCAGTGACAGCATGCCGTTATTCAGTGCCGAACGGCATCGCATACACTCTCAGAAAGAGTGACAGTGGAAGGTACATTTTTGTTCTTCGAAGATGACATTTCCCAAATGTACCCCTAAAGTACAGTAATATTCTCTTTGGGTACAAATGAGTATGTTTTCCAAGCTGAAAAGTTACAAATTAATTATACAGTGGGCTACAGATTTATTGCCACCTTTGAAAAATATGCACAAATGTGCTGTAAACTAAAAAATAATAGTTATTCACATAATCCTCATTTTCATGTGTAGTGTGCTTTATTAATGATTCAATGGAATCAACCAGTCTTACATTTTTGACATAAAAACATTTATTTCCCCCCAATTATTGGCACCCCTGGTTTAATACATTGTGCAAACACCCCGGCTGAAGAGAGATAGTTGCTGTTTTTGCTTGGAAGCATTTCTGTGTGGATTTTAATGTATGCTTGGAGTGCTTGTCCTGCTTCCCAGCAGAGGCAACCATATTTTCTGCCAAGATTTCCTGATACTTTGTTGAATTTCTTGTACCACTGATCTTAAATAGTGAATTGGACATTCCATTTTGCCGCCAAACCTGTCGATGGTGTGTATGATGTGTACATTGTTGGTCTCATCTGACCAAAGCACTCTCTTCCAATGATAATTCCAATGAGGTTTGGCAAACTCAAGATGCTTGGTTTTGTTTATTGTGCTCAATATGGGCTGTCTTCACACCACCCTTCCAAAGGGTTTGCTGGTATAGAGGTGCCATTTCGTGTTGTTGTTTGGACAATATGCACTTGCACCCTCTTCCTGGCAAGTTTGCAATCATTCCATACGTGTTATGCCTTTTAATTATTGCCCTTACAGTGCTAAGTGGGATGTTTAACTGTTTATGTATTTTTTTTGTACCCATTACCTTACTTGATTACCATCTCTGTCTTCTAAATTGACAGTTCTTTTCCCATGCTGTTGATTGACAGGGATTTTGCATGCATGTTACCTTATTTTTATATTCTAGTGAAACAGAAAGTAATGGAATAACACAATATAATTCCTTTAGACTGAGATAAAGTCAATTAAAGTACAATTGTATTGCCAGTTTCACTTTGTTTGATTTTATTTACAGTAATTGTTAGGGGTGCCAATAATTGTTTCACCTGCGGTTTTCAGAAAAAAAAACAAAAAACAAAAAACACCAACATTGAAACATGAGAGTAAATGTATTGAAATTAAAGTATAGTATAATATAGGTATGTTTGAACATAAAATATAGATCATTATCCACATTGTTTATTATATGCAGGCTTTTTTAATAAACATTTTTTTAAGGGTGCCAATAATTGAATAACAGAAACAAAGTTATTCAGATTTATTGATAAAGCAATGAGAATCCACCTGCACGGATGTAAGTGAACCCTGCCTGGACAGCCTGTAAGGCACTAGCCTGGGACACAGAAGGTTGGTGGTTCAAGCCCCAGTGTAGCCACGATAAGATATTTGCTTCTGTTAACCCCATATAGCTACAAGGGGGGACTGCTTAGTCTAATCAACTGTAAGATGGTTTGGATAAAAGCATCAGCTAAATAACTGTAATGTAATAATGCAACCTTCCTCACCTGGCATCCTGCATGTCTGGCCCACTACCTGCACCCAGTTGTATAGCTACAGCTGCAGGCAGACCATTAATTACCATGATAAGCATGCATACAAACAGTGTTTCCTGGTCATATAATTATGGATTATTCAAAAGTATATACAGAGTATTTAAACTAGGCTTCCAAGACAAAAAGCATCATTCAATTGTTCTTGGCTGTTTTCTTTGTATCATCTTCTGTTGATGCTTCACACAAAACATGTTGGGTCAGGGTATTCAGTGGCTGCAGTATGTTGTTTATGGCAAAGACACAGCACTGGAGTGGAAATACAGTATGTTCATTGTATAGACTTTTGGCAAACGCTTTCCTAATTCCATATCCCTTTGAAGCATTGAGTCAGCTGCTCGTTCTCCAGCTTTCTGGAAGGTGTTTTTATTACACAGGGTTAGGAAACCTGTGAAATTCCCAGCAGCAACACTGAACAAAAAGTTTATGAATTTAACTGACAGTCATTCATAAATAAAATGTAATGTTTCATGTCTAATGGTCTCATCATTACACATTACAGGGCACACATTGTCTTGATTTGGCTCTGTTCTGCATAATTGTATATTTTTAGTCAAACAATTCACATACACTTATTATTAAAGGGTGTTTCTCCACCCATTTCCAGGCACCATAATATTTGTGACAAATGGCTTCACAGGTGCTTCTGACTAGTCAGGTGTGTTCAATTGTTTCCTTAGTGCAAGTATGAGCGCTTTCAGTATCTCGTTTTGATTCTGTTTGGAGTCTGTTATCGGCATTTGTAACATGAGGGTCAGAATTGTGCCAAAGAAAGTCAAGAAAGCCATTATGAGGCTGAGAAATAAGGGAGGAAAAAAACAGTCAGAGACATAGGCAAACTTTAGGCTTACCAAAACCAACCATTTGGAACATCATTAATCACAAGTAATTGCAAAGGGACTGGTAGGCCAAGGAAGACCCTGTACTTGACTGAAGAATTCTCACCTTAACAAAGAAAAACAACAAACACCCGTCCAACGCTGCTGTCTGCAGAAGACTTCAGAAACGCATCTACAGAGGCTACACTGCAAGATGCACACAACTAGGTAGCTGCAAAGACAGGATGGCAAGGTTAAAGTCTGCTAAGAAGTACCCAAAAGCACTCCCATTATATTACATTATCCAGAGCAATGTACAGTTGATTAGACTAAGCAGAAGAGAATCCTCCCCTGGAGTAATGCAGGGTTAAGGGCCTTGCTCAAGGGCCCAACGGCTGTGCAGATCTTATTGTGGCTATTGTGGATTAGAACCACCGACCTTGCGTGTCCCAGTCATTTACCTTAACCACTATGCTACAGGCTACACAGGCACTCCCCCCTGGTGCGGGTGTTATTTTTTTGGGCATAATATCGCTGTCACAGGTACTGGCTCACTTGCCTTCATTGATGCTCTAACTGCATTAATGAATTAATTATTTAAATAACTGCTTGAAGAAATATTATGAAATATGTGAGATGGCATAATGGACCATAAGTGTTAAATGAGCGCTGAGAATCTGCCATTTAACCATGCGAACTGTTTGATTACAAATCTAATATTGTGGAGTACAGAGCCAAATCAAAAACATGCATTTGTCCCAAACATTATGTTTGTGTGAACGATAAGTCAGTTATTCAGAGTCGGACTCTTGTAGGCCAGAATTACAGCGAGTGTGTCACCATGGCTGAAAAACCACATTCCTGACATTAATTTAATGTGAGTGTAAAATGGATTACTGTCAGTAAATCAACCATTTGTAGAATAATGCAATTCAATAACACACACAAGCCTTTTGATTTTAGAATACCTTTCCCAACAAAGAAACAAAAATATTCCCTGCCTTCTTTTAAAATGTATCATTATTAGATATGAATCCTACCTACCCTAATAAGATTATTCCCTGAACAACTTCTGTTACACAAGGAGAAACAAAATGAATTAGACAAGACGATTTGTAGTCCTTTCTTTCATAATGGTTAAAATCAACATAATCTCATGAAATAATCTATTTATCTATCTATCTATAATCTATAATTCATGGTTGCAGAAGCACAAATAAAAAAAAGAGATTGAGATTGAGATCCCCAAAAAGAAAAGAGTAAATGCTGGGAAAATGTATAATGTATATCTGCAAATGTATTCAGACATTGTAGAGCACTAAAGTGCAGCAATGAAAGAGAAAAAAGAAAAGAAAATGGGTATAATGCAAGCTCTTTTAGAGAGTTACAGACATCGCTGCTGTATATGCACACGCTATTGATCAGAGTCTCCATTCACAGCCTACTGAGGCATAAATGGGTATATAAGTATTGATTTAGAATAAAGAGATCTCACCTCTTTAGCTTTGCTGGAGACTGGCTGTCTTACTCATGTACAACCTGGTTTTACTGTACGATAGTGCATCACATGCCAGAGACCCAGTTCTGTGCAATAGAGATACCTCGGCTGTAAGCTCCATCAGCCTTGTGGAGGTCAAATCAGGTACAGATACCAGAAAAAACATGTTGATCTTGAAAAGGCAGAAGGAGCTTGTTGAGATGATAAGCTTAATTGACCGTAGGATGGGTGCAACAGTATCCAAGGTCAAAAGATTCTGTATGCTTTGGCAGGAAGGAACAAGCATTTACCTGATTACAGAAGAAGTATGAGAACGAAGTATAAAAAGGCATTGAAATAGTGAAGAAACGTAATTGTTAGTATTTAATGTAGATACAATGCCAGGAGGGCAGATAATTACTGTACATACATTACAACATAAGGAATGTGTGAACATAGTAAAATGTTGAGTATGATATACGGCATATGGTTCCTATTGGCGTCACGTGTACTCTGTAAGAGTTAAAATAATACTGGACCAGTTACTCTCCACTGTCTACTGTACTGTAGAAAATTGCTTTACAGGTAGGCTGACCATCCAGTCTCAACGTCAGTACGGATCTGTCAATCTATCTGATTTATATGCTGGAACTCTGAGGATATACTCAGCTCTGAACTAACGCAGGATATTCTGCAGCACCGGGTTTTTACTAAATGAAAGTAGCTAATAATCGCACTGGGCTAATTTTCCAGCTGGATTTTACTTTTATAAGAAAATAAACTCACGGGGGTATTTTCCAAAAATGTAGAATTAAGGAACAGTTTTTTTGTAGCCAGTGTAGGCTTGTCGTTCTTGAAATATAAGTTCGTACACAGAGGCCAGTCTTCTCGAACTGACACAACAGATTTTCTACTTACCGCAACTTATTATCGCCGTTCTTGACAATTCTTGACAATTCTTGGCATCTCGCTTACCTCAACAAACCACCGCCATTTTCCTGAGGTGGCCAGAAAACCAAAAATCTACCGCAAGGTGGCGCCCCAGGCTTCGCTTTTTTACGGATCCATCCGTAATCGAGTTTGTTGAGAGAAGATACGTCGTGAACTGTATGAAATGTATTCTTGCCGTACTGTCCCGCGCTATGACCTGGTTTTCCGGTATTTCCGGGTTTAAAACTGTTTCAGGTTTACTTTGAATTCCAGTTGGTCTCAGCTGGAATTCTCAGCAGGGATAATTATTTAAAGAAGTATAAGTACATAATATACATACCCAGTTGAATCCCATTGAAGGTGTGACCCATCCTCAGAGCTAAAAAATGTTCTCTCCATCCAGCCAGCATTACTTTTTTATCAAATTATCAGGTATTATTGGATAATTACCTATTACAGTGATCAATACTTCTTACAGTAACAAGCACATCTTACAGGAATGTTTCTTTCATGCTGTTAAGAGATTTCTTTTTTGTTTGTCTAAATGCCATCTAGCGAAGAAGTTCCATTCTGAAAAAAAACTCAACTGTTTTTTAGGCTGTTTTTTTCAGCATATTTCTGGCACACCTTTTTTTGTCATGGTGAAAAATTATGATGAAATAGGGCTGTCTTCTTCTAATAGCCTTATTCTTATTTACTGTTTGGACGCTGATCCCAGAGTACATTAGGCAACAAAAGGCTGACATGTATGTCCTTCAAAGTTAAAATGTTACTTAAAATGTTCAGTTTGACAGCATGGCTGGTGCTGTGATTTCTGCTTTGTAATAACTGTCAAACTAAAAAATGTTTTATTGCCTATTTGTAAACAAATCTGTGCAAAGACATTGAACAGAAAGTGGTTTTTGAACACTTTCCAAGTTGTGAGCCAGTGCATAGGTGTGGAACCTGGGGTGGTCTTTTGTTGCTGTATCCCATCCACTCCAGTGTTCAACATGTTGTGTGTTCAGAGATGCTCTCCTGCATACTACTGTTGTAACACATAGTTATTTGAGTTGCTGTCAGCTTGAACCAGTCTGGCCATTCTCCTCTTTCCTTCCTCAAGGCATTTTAGCTCACGGAACTGCCGCTCATTGGATATGTTTTGTATTTCCGCATCATTCTCTGTAAACTCTAGAGGCTGTTGTGTGTGAAAATCTTAGCAGTTCAGCTTTTCACATTTGTTCCCCATTTCGATGTTTTGTCTGAATAACAACTGAATCTCTTGACCACATCTGCATGCTTTTATGCCTTTAATTGCTGCCACATTATTGGCTGATTAAATATTTGCATTAATGAGCTGGTGTACAGGTCTACCTAATAAAATGATCACTGAGTGTACATGTACGTAAGTCTGAATTATATAATAACATTGTGAAAGGTAAAGACATACTCATTTTATATTATCATATACGTACCATGTAAGAAAGTAGAATAAATTATTATAAATAGTTTTCTTTCCTTCGTGTAGGTCACCAACGAACAGCTGTCATTGTCCTTACGGGAACCAAACATATATT
This sequence comes from Conger conger, assembly GCF_963514075.1. Lineage (NCBI taxonomy): Eukaryota > Metazoa > Chordata > Actinopteri > Anguilliformes > Congridae > Conger > Conger conger. The sequence goes on from NC_083776.1 coordinate 18,681,237, forward strand.
ATTATTACATCCCTGTAATGGAGGGTGTTTGGTGATGTAGGCTAATGGAGGGTGTTTGGTAAAATAACTATGATGACTGGACTGGAGAGAAACTCTGAGAGATTGGAAATGTGCAGCCACGGGCCAGGCTTGACTCAGCGAAGCTTCCCGATTGTAGACTACATTATACACAGCTCTGGCAGTTTTTAATTTAATCAATATCATAAAAGCATAGGCACCCACTATAATCACTACCCACTGAAACATTCATCAATGAAAGTGCCAATAAGGCTTGTATTGCCCTCTGTATGGACTCCTGTGGTCATGGGGAGTACATTACAGCCAGTTCACTTTCACCATCTTTTTTAATCCATGTTACTTCGCATTGAGATAATCTGTGTGCTGCTGGCTATAACATCACAACCTGTTCCCACACGGGCTGAATGCTGAGATCAATGCCACATGTGGCAACTGTGGACCATAAAGTCTGCTGTAAATGCTGTCTGTGAATGCATGGATTGACATTTATAAAGCAGACAGACACAAACATTACCCTCCCACATAAATAATTTGATTAAACCCACAGGAATTTGCCTAGAGACTGAAACAAATTATATTCCAGTACAAATTCATCCTAGCATGTTTTAAGCTGTACAATGTATTCTGTAGACTTGGTGTGTATTGCTCAATAAGGAACAATCTAAAACATATACACCTAAGAAAGCAGAATTCCAGATGAGATGAGAAAAAAAGTTGTTGAAATATATCAGTCTGGAAAGGGTTACAAAGCTATTTCTAAGGCTCTGGGACTCTACCAAACCACGTTGATAGCCATTATCTTCAAAGGGAGATAATGACTGAAAAGAAAATTTTGGAGTGGCCTAGTCAAAGTCCTGACTTGAACACAATCAAATTTCAGGACCTGCTCAATGCTCAACAACCTATTGTATGAATTTGTCTCAATTAATTCTAATACCAACTGATACCAAATTTTAGGAAGTGTTTGTTTGCAGTTATTGGGGCAATTACTTTTTCACATGGGTGATATGGGTGTTTGATATATATATATTTTAAATTAACTAAATTCAATTAAACCCATATGCAGCCAATATTAATTTGCTGCTAATTACAGCTGAAATGCAATCATAATTTCAATCCCATTGTAAATCACAAAATGGGAGAGAGAGAGAGATAGAGAGGGAGGGAGAGAGAGAGAACAAGGAGGTAGTGAGAGAGAAAAAAATGAGAGTGAGAAAATTATGAATTTTTGAGTGTCAATCTAAAACTGTCAATCTGAAACTGCGTGTGTGTGGGGTATTTTCCTGACATCTGAAACCGGTAAGTTGCAGGAGAGGAGAATCGACCCCTTTTTCACTCAGGAGACTACACAGCTACTGATACAAGCCTGTGTGATGTCTCGTCTGGACCACTGTAATGCCTTACTGGCCAGCTTACTGGGCTGTGTCCTCTGGCCACTGCAACTGGACCAGTACACCACCGCCCGCCTGGTTTCTCGCCCTGCGGAAATTCACACAGGGCATGGCTCTTTTTTAAACACCCTTTCCTTGATTCTGGTGTGCTGTGGGCATTGAATTCACACTAGCACATCTCCCACACTGGCATGTACTGAGCTGAAACAGCACTGTCCTTCCCTATGCGCATTATATAATGTTCACATCTTCATGTACTGAGACAACCAGACCTCTCGGTTCAGCATCCTTTGGCTAATAGGCCCCGCCACTTCAACACCCTCGTCCCCGATTGGTTGAATGACCTTCCCCAATCAGTGAGCATTCATTGGCTGCCTTCCTCAAATGTCCCAAAACTCACCTTTTCAAATTACACCTCAATGATTATATAAATAACAACAATAGCAACAACAACAACCACAGCAGCAACGACAAAAAAAAAAGCAATAAACCCATTTTGTCTAAATAAGGCTACGAAATGATGGAGCGTCAACCATAATCAGCACAGTATCTTAAAAGTTTTATTCATTCTTACCAATCATAGCACATCTATCTGCACTCTACATTGTATACCCTAATTCTCTACTTCCTTGCATATTCATGTATTTGTATTTGTACAAGTGTTTGACTCATTCAGGCATCACTGATGCCAGTGCAAGGGGTGGGGGGGAGGCATATAATATAATAAACTGATGTACACAGGAAACCACTAAGCAGTTAAGACCAGGAAACTGACTAAATTCTCCAATCAGGGACATTAAATGTGACTAGCAGGCAGCTTGCCTCATCATTATTATTCTACATTTACATTGATGAATTTGCAGTAATGCTGGAAAATGCAAGCCCTTGTCTCACTTATCAGATAAATTAAATTACCTCAAAAGTATCACTTGCAGATGATTTGGTTGTGAATAAGTTGAAAGCACTAAAGCCACTCAACGCCATTATAAACATTTAAAGTAGATTTAGCAATTAAGATATGATATTCAAAATCATTGGACCCCTTGGCATTCAAACCTGTAATAATACTATATGGTGGTGTGGGAGAAATATGGCGGAGAAATTTCATTACAGTTACATGACAAATCCTCAAAATGTCAACAATATTTTGTGACATCCAGATTTCACTTCATCCCACATAATTTGTTACCTATTCCAAACTTTCAAAAATCAATTTAGCATATCTTATTGATGTTTACTTTTTTTATCTTAAAATAATACTTATATCCTTTAATAATATATTTTGGGTAGCAAAGGAATAGTCATAATTATTCACCAAATCAATGTGCACAGTTATTGTGATACTGTGCCAAAAAATGTTTTTACTGATGTGAGTGAAAGGTCAGTTCTAGTCAGTTCCACTTAAATACATTCACTATGAAGTTGGATGTGAGGATGAATTCACTAATTCCTGCTAACTTGAAACAGCCTTAAGGCCAACCATACTCCACCAATACATACTAATCAACCAAATTATAACACAGCATCAGCACAATGACAATACACATTGGGGTGCTCATATGCACACACACACACACACACACACACACACACACGTACATACACAGACAACAAATGAAAAGAAAGCACATTGGCAGGTTGCCTGGGAAAGAAAAGGAAAATACACTGTGGCAGCCTATCTAACCACAGAGAAAAAAATTTAAATACAGACAAAATAGAGACAGGCTGACACCAGCAGAATTAGCCGTCCTGAGAGCAGACTCCATTTCAGGAGGTTGAGACAGAGCTGAACTTTCACTCAACATGGCAGATACGCCCACATAAGGGAAAAATATATTTTTGCAAATTACTTCCTTAATCCTGAATCAACTTACCTTTAACGGCCAACTTCCGTGACAGATTTTTGTATATTTTCTGTCAGTACTGCATATTATCTGTCAAATATGCTGTAGAAATATTTATATGTTCAAATCAGTATTCATGTAGCAGTCATGTATTTTGAATTGAAAGGAAATTGAGAGAGGGAGACCACAACTACTAGAGATAGAGAGAGAGAGGGGGGGAGTGTGAGAAAGTGAGAGAGAACGAGAGTACCATTTCGTACTTAGTACCGTTTAACAGGCATTAATTCCCCTTTCAGAGGACGGGGCGTTTACCGCTGAGTGCTCGTTTGATTTGAGGGTGTCCATGAGAAATGGACACTCTAAGTGAAGCGGTGTTGCCTCTGCGGCGATGGTAATGCTCGTTGTGGCCTAGCTGAAAGGAGAGCGGAAGAGTCGTAAAAAGGGATAACTGGAAAGAGACACACTCTGTGCCTAATGCCTTCTGCAATTACGCTGGGATAGCCACTGGGGACAGGAGCCGATACAATTAGTCACTGTTTGTAATGGCTATGATGCATCTATCAAGAGGCAGCTGAAGTTTACTAGGGCCACTCGCAGTCTCTCATGTACATGCATGGCATGCCCTGACACCTACTCCCACATAACAGTAGAGTATTATATTACATTTTGCAATGCCACCTGTTTAATTTATTTCAGCCGCTGGATTTTTAGGGTCCCAAGCACCAAAGGTTCCAGGAAATATTGGTGATTTTCAGAGGGCTGGTTCTCCCTACAGTGTGACGTAGTCATTATACCAGAAGATGCGGCTGGGCCTGGAAAACAAATTTGGTTAGTATTCATAACTGCTGCCATGATGGATTTTCCTCCATTTTGAATTTTCTTAAAATCTTCCTGAAAAAAAAAAAAAAAGTTTCTCCTTGGTACACGCTGCAGTAGTTGTGCATTTCTTTAAATATAAGAAAATAGATAAAGTAAAGATACAAAGACGGGTGGCACGGATGGTGCAGTGGGTAGCACTGCCGCCTCACAGCAAGGAGGTCCTGGGTTCGAATCCCCGTCGGCTGGGGCCTCTCTGTGCGGAGCTTGCATGTTCTCCCCGTGTTTGTGTGGGTTTCCTCTGGGTACTCCGGTTTCCTCCCACAGTCCAAAGACATACAGGTCAGGCTGATTGGAGAGTCTAAATTGCCCATAGGTGTGAGTGAATGGTGTGGGTGCCCTGTGATGGACTGGCGACCTGTCCAGGGTGTATTCCTGCCTTTCGCCCAATGTATGCTGGGATCGGCTCCAGCCCCCCTGTGACCCTGTTCAGGATAAGTGGGTTAAGATAATGGATGGGTGGATGGATGGATGGATGGATTTGGCGAGGGAGCGCATTGTCAGGTTATTCTTACGAGACTACAAATATTAAATGGATAAATACTATTTATCATTATTTGTTGATAATATTTTATTATTTCATGTACTCTTTTAAGGATGACAATTTTACAATTTCAGTTGTTCCACACTTCAAATACAAAGAAATAAAAATGGGCTATTTCTTAGAGAAAATATAAAGTCACTTGAAAAAATGAAGTTGGCCAATCTCCAAAAAAGAAAGAACTAGGTCTATCAGTGCCTAATTTTCACATTTATTTCTAAGCATTACCTATACTAAGCTGCCCATAAAACTCCAACATCTTGGTTGGTAACAGGGAGGAACTCTTACTTCTTACAACTCTGTTGATAGAAGTTGTATTGGGGTAATAATCGCTCAAGCAATTTTAATCTGCAGCAAAATCGAGACCCTGTATAATTGCAAAACATAGCGGCATGCCCATTTCCCAACCGTTCATGGGGTCTCCTTGGAAACAGGAGAAGGAAAGAAAGCCTGAGAGGGAGGAACAGGGCGTGGCCCTGTAAACACACACACAGAAGGATAATGGCCATGATGACGATGATAACAGTGACAACAGGCTATTCTTTTTCTTGCCTTTTTCTTTTGCTTGTCTTTCCCTTTTCTCTGTTCATTGTCCAGTGACTCAACCTTCAACTCAAAAGATTTTTTTTATTTGGCCAAAATATATAAACAAAAAGTACACATAGGAATAGAGTAACGTATATAATTTATCCTAATTTGCAGAGCCTTTCCGGGGGAGGGCTGGAATGGCGAACAGGGAGCACAGCACAGGAAACGCTCTGGTCAGGAAATGCTTTCCGTTGGTAACAATCATCATTCCCATCACTCCCAGTGTGTGGCAGTTACCGCAAATGTAATGTGCCAGAACATTTAATTGCAATCATCATGACACAATCAATTATTCAGCAAGTCAAGTCCGCTATACGGTGTACAGGGGGGTGAGTTTCTCAAAGCACGGCCATGTCCAAAAACATACTCCACTACCACAAAATACCGTCTCCTAAATATATATTTATATTAGTGCACAATGTACCCCTGAATGCAGACTGTGTGTACACTGGATGAGAAATTGGTTGAGTAGGCAAAGTATTCTCTCAGTGTTGTGTACTTAAATATAGCCTACATTTCTGGGTTGTTGTGTGAGCAGACATCTCAGGAATTTTACCATACATTTTCAGTCGTCATCTTTGGGTCCAATCAAGGTCTGACAGAACATAGAGGCAGTGGCTTTTTATCACGAGCGCAGGCATCTTACGACACTTCTGTGCCACTCCGTTGGAGAATAGCATGGGGAATATGTCACGCAGTCTGCAGTATGTTTAGTAGACACTACATGTTTTCATGCCCACACTGGAAATATGTATATAATGAATAAAACATTTAGAGAAACTTTCCGCTTTCTTAACGACTTTAATCCAGTGTACTAAATTTACATATGTAATAATAATAGGCATGTTGTTGTACATTTTAAAGACATCGCTATTGGAAAACTCACCCCAGAGCAGTAGCAATAAAACAATAAAAAACAAATAAAATAAAAAATGAAACATGAAACACGACAAAGTAAGACAGAAAAATGCATAGCCTAGGAGCAATGACTGATTGCAGCAGCCAATCACAGTAGACACTGTAGACACATACATAACTGTCAGGTTATTCATGAAGTTACTGAAGAAAGGACTATTGTGTTGTGTATACCCACCTCTCAAACTTCAATAGCAAAAAACATGCGACTGCTTTCTTATTTCTGAATGGGGCAAAAACAATGGCTGATAAGCCTTCTTCAGCATGCATGAGATCTGAAAGATTATTGCAAAGTTATTAAGTTCTTTATTAAGATCTCCTGGTGCTACCTTCCCTGAATAATAACATAGGATTTGTTTTATGTTTCTCAACACTTCCTCTATTCCCATGTATTTGGGCATGGCTACGGTATGGCTGGCAATACAAAAGTGCATGCCTACAGGAGACTGTGGATCATTTCTCCTGATAGCATATTTATATCTGGAAATATTCATTTTCAGAGGCCTTTTCATCTGGCAGACATACAAAAGATCAAAAGGACATTTTATATACAGTTCAGTTAATAAGTATTTGGACAGTGGTACAATTTCTGTTATTTTGGTTTTGGTTTCATTTGAATGAAACAATGAACATGAGTTACAGACTGTCACCTTTAATTTGAGGGTATTTACATCCATATTGGCTGATACATGTAGGAATGACTGTATTCATTTTTATACATAGACCCCCAGTCTGCACTTTAACTGCATATTCACTGTTTAATTTCAAATCCAATGTGCAGGAGTACAAAGCCAAATTAACACAAATTTTAACACTGTCGAAATACTTACGGACTGCACTGTAGATGACAGGAGACTTGGAACATGCATATGCATCAAAGCTTCACATGGCCAGATCAGAGCCGTAAAACAATACCTGTAACCGACATCAATCAGCCATTTGTTTCATTTACACAGTTCAATGTAATGTACTTGAATACAAAGACATTATTTTGGTTTCAACCATTTTATTGGATATTACCCATTGCCTATTATGCAAATCTATGTTATTTCAATAGTATCTACCAATACAGAAATAATAGCAACACTGAACAGACATTATGGCAATCAAAACTTCAAATGTGGTATCATTAGATAAGGTTATAGAAAAATCCTGCATGCAATATACCAATATAGATCTAGAAGACCTCGTCAAATATGAACAAATACATAAAGGCATCAATGATTATCTGCTGAATATGTAACTAATCACACCTACTCATTCACCTCCACAGTCAACTGACCCCAGTTTAAATACAAGAAAATATACCAAAAGAAGTATGCAACAAAACTGAGTTCCAGACCTCACTCCAATCTTTAATGGAAATTACCCACTGAAAAGAACTGCAGTGGATCCTCAAGTACCTATGATCCCATATTTACAGTACTGCCCTTACAAAAATAAAGAAATATATATACATTTACAGTACTTACTAAAATAAATAAAACAAAGTATGATGCCACTGAAGATTTTTTAATTCTTGAGGAAAAGAAATGGCTGCAAGGACAAGAAAATAAAGACTTCCGTCTGATTCACGTTTTTAAAAAATTGTTCCAAAAATGGTAAAAATGTTCATTTATTTAAATGAAACTGCTTAGCACTAATACATTTCATCTCTGTGGATCCAAAGCCTGTTGAGAAAGGGGAGATAATAAAGCCCAGAGATCCATGCACAAGATAAACAATATCACATTAAGCCATACACTAGAAGAGCTGATATATAGCTGACACAGGTATACTATGTCAAGGACATTTGCTTTATCACACAAACTCCTGAGTGAAAAGAGAAAGATAGTATGCATTTTGTCTGGGGAAACTGCTGGTTGAACTGAAACAATCTTGGACAGTAGGTATGATTGTATGTAATCGCTGCAAATACTGTTGGATAGATGGCCAAAGCTGATGAGCACCTCAAATGCTGAGAGCGAAATTGAAATACTCAAGCAAACTCCCTCATATGACAGTTTGGTCCTTTTGGTCCTTCATGCAAGACTATAGGTATGCATGCTTCCATGCCAAAAAATACATCTTTGAAGAAAAAGGCTTTGTAGTCCCCAAAACACATTTTCAATGGTTTTGTTGATGCGATCATACAAATTTCTGTTACAGTAACCTTTAAAGCGCTTATCAGCAACCCATTTGTTCCATTAAGGTTCGGTGGAAGCACAGAAACTAGCCACTTCTCATACAGGGCTTTTCTATGAACCATTCTAGGCAGATAGTACATTAATGGCAGCTTGCTTGGAAAATTCAACGATTCAACTGACAAACCAAATAGAAAGGAAATGAGCTATGACATACAGCTAAAGTTGAAGTGCTGGGGGTTAACTCAGAGCTGAATATTTACACATTTCAGAATTGGATTGCTACTAGATAGCAGTGTATAGTCTTCAAACCCTCACTCCCCATTTAACCAAAAAACTATTTTGTCATAATATACAAAAATTGGGCCTCATAGCCTAATGGCTAAGATGACAGGGACCTAGAAGGTTGGTGGTTCAAACCCCAGAGTAGTCACAATAAGATCAACTGTTGGGCAAGTGAACAAAGCCCTTAACCTCACATGGCTCCAGGGATGATTACCCCCCATTTAGCCTAATCAACTGTAAGTTCCTTCGGATAAAAGCATCAGATAAATATTTTTGAATCATCTGTAACCAAGGTAACAGTTATTATATGCAATTGCATTGCAATGCAAGACACAGTGTCTGACAGATGCACAGATGTGTTAACAACTAACAGTATTCTTACATGTGTACGTCTACATTCAAATTTAGCAGTTTAGTGTCAGATATCGCAGCATCGGTAGGCACAGACCTTCAATTTAGATGCAAGCAGTCACTATCACTTTGGCATAATTATGCAGACGAACAGTCTTTTCACACAAATGGGCCACCCTGGAAGGCTGTAAACAATTTGCCACAGAACTTGACTGAAAACCGAATTCTCCTCTCAATCGTCCTTGGTATTCCCATCCTCCCACACATCTTTGCCTTTGTCCTCTTTCTCTGTCTTGTCTTCCTCGTATTTGTCTTTGTCGAGGTTTATGACGCTGTCGTACGAGGGGGGGCCGGCCGTCGGGGCAGACACCGTGGTGGGCCGCAGGAAGCGGTAGCGTCTGTAGGCCCTCTGTATGATGGTGGCGGAGCTCTCCTCTTGCTTGCGGCGGAGGGTGGTGGTGATGGGCTCGTAGGATACCTTGGAGGGGTTGGAGGCCATGAAGCGCTCCTCCATCTGCCCGCGGAGGCCGTCCATCTCGCCGTCCTCCCCGAGGACGCGCTTGGTGAAGGCGAACAGGATGTCCAGGCAGTGGATGCGTTCACCGTTGACCATGGGCAGGTCCATCGCCATGAGCTGGAGGGTATTGGGCTTGGGTATGCGCAGCGGGGGGGCCAGCGAGTCGGAGAAGTCCGAGAGCTTGTCGTAGCCAATGAACTGCGAGGCCTGAGGGTCGAACCTCTCCCACACCTCATAGAACATCTCGAAGTCGTCCTCGCTCAGGGGCTCGCTGCTCTCCTCCGTGGCCACGCTGAAGTTCTCCAGGATGACGGCGATGTACATGTTCACCACGATCAGAAAGCTTATGATGATGTAGCTCACAAAGAAGGCGATCCCCACCGTGGGGTTTCCACAGTTTCCCTTGATCTTGCTGCCGGCGTGCACATAATTACTGTCGCAGTCAGGCTCTCGCTTGTTGAGAATGGGGGACAGGAGGCCGTCCCAGCCTGCCGACGTCGTGATCTGGAACAGGCAGAGGATGCTGTTGCCGAACGTTTCAAAGTTGAACATGTCATCGATTCCGTCCCCCCTCTTCACAAAGGCAAAGTTAGACATGCCAAAAATGGCATAGATAAACATGACTAAAAAAAGCAGTAGACCAATGTTGAACAGCGCAGGAAGTGACATCATCAAAGCAAACAGAAGTGTTCGGATTCCCTTGGCGCCCTTTATGAGACGTAGGACACGTCCGATTCTCGCTAGTCGAATGACTCTGAATAACGTCGGTGAGACAAAATACTTTTCGATCACGTCTGAAAGAAACATACCTGGAATGAAACAAAGGCAATTAGAGACTCGCTAACATGTTTTCGAATTTCCACGCATTACACATTTACTTTAGGAACTAACATTTGTTTCATCACTTCAGTGGAAAAATAAAATTGGAAAAAATGCAGTGTGAACTGAAAAACATGCCCAATATGGTTTCTTACCGATTATTGACACAATGACCACTACAAAGTCAAATACATTCCAACCAATGGTGAAGAAATAATGACGAAGAGAAAACATCTTCAGCAGACACTCTGCGGTGAAAAGGATGATGAAGACTACATTAATCTTGTAAAGGTTTTTCTTCATCTTCTCAGTCTGTTCATCCGTTTCCACCATCATGGTGATCATGTTGAGTATTATGAGTGCCATTATAAAAATGTCGAATGCTTGCTTCATAATGAGGTCAAAGACAAATCCTTGTAACTTGTTCTGGAAGGACAGATACAAACCCATGAAGCAACACACCACAACTTATCAAGATTAATTAGAATGAATGAAAGATAATTTCAATATTTTATTCATAATTACTTTAATAATTCATTTTACTTAAAATGACCATTATGAATATGGCCCTCATGTTAACTAATATGACATATGGGCACGATTACATACTGCAGGCCTTGGAATAGGCTTTTGCGGTTTCTTAGATCCAAGCTTCTTCATTGCATTGTAGTATTTTTTCTGCTCCTCTGTCATGAAGATATCCTGACCTCCAAAGTAAAGAAGGGAAAAAACAGTTATAAACACAGGTTTGCTGGAACTACATTGATTTTAATACTGCAGTGCTCAATTGTGAGAGGTTCAATGAAATGCTGTCACAAAAAACAGGGACTCCTCCTTCTGAATTGCCATGGAGATTGAATTTTGCACCCTATCTACAGTCAATTTAAAGATTGGCTGCCATGACTTGAGTTCACTTCTCCTGCTCTTTGGATGAAGACAGTTGCCTTCCTATGCAGGGTAGAGGGCATGAACAAACAAGTAAATAGCCTACATGTTGATTTGCCTGAAACTGCTGGCTAAGTATTAAAGTAGCGAATGTCCCGCAGCCTGCTTCGGGACACTGTACCCAAACCATTTCATGATGGCTAAACTAAATAAATAATAAATGGCTTACCGGTACATGCTAGATGTGTAACTGAGACTTAGAACTAAAAACGTTACCTGCTAACATTAGATGTAGTTCAAATGGAGACTGAGCTAACTTTATTTAATCTTAAATAAATCTAGTTAAAATATTAAGCTAGTTTAGACTGAAGATATTCTCACAATGTACATTATTTCCTAGGCAATGGCACACACCCCCCAGATTTCTTCTTTTCCAATGAGCAAAACAAAATACTTATCTTTCTTTTTTGCTGATTGAAGTTGTCAATGATAACACCAATAAAAAGATTCAGAGTGAAAAAGGCTCCAAAAATGATGAATACAACAAAGTAGATGTACATGTTCCGGCTATATTCATAATCGGGTTGTTCACGCCGCTAAAATACATAAAGAAAATACAATCAATTACAAGCATGAACACATTTTAAAACATAATAATTATAAACATAAAAATATAATTTTCCTGCAAAGAGTCACTCATCTTCATATTAAAAAGATCTAATTTCACAGAGGATGTTGGGGATTTTGTGTTCACTTATGTGTAAATTAATTGTGGGGTTCCTCAAGGGTCGATTCTGGGGCCAGTAATAGTTTCCATGTATACCCTTCCAAATTTCCTATTGACTATATCACATTAATTCATGTCTAAAGTGCATTACATATCTGCAAGAACACGTACCTTACGGGAATCCACAGCTGAATACATGATTGGCATCCAACCTTTGAAAGTTGCCTAAAAGCATGAGGAGAAAGATAAATGTGTTGTTCTCCCCAACCATATTGTACCTTGCTTGCCTTTGGAGGTTTATTTGGATAGTTTACATTCATTAAGCATGTTAAGCATGTTTTGAGGTTGATCCCTTTTGCGAAATAATCCTGATTCTTGTTAGCAAGTCTAGTGTAGGTGGTTCCATTCAACATGTAGGTGGAGGGAGAAGAGCACTTCCGATGATTGATGATTTAAATGATCAATCTGCCCCGTGTTTCAACGCAAAACCCTTTCAAAGGGAGAGCCAACCGAATGCACAGTGGTTAAATAAAATTATAGGCAATAGGGTGTCTATGCACCTGTCATGCTTGACCCCAAATAAAAATCATTTTTTAGGAAATTTTTCAGAAAATAAAGAAAACTATTCCCTTGCTAATGGCTAAGAAAGTACGATCAATGTGGCACTTCCAAAATGTATGTGAGTGCACATCAGTTACTGGAAAACATTGACCACAGTGATACATTTTTCTTCTGATAGTTCCATTTAGCAAAAATCCAAATGGCTTGCTAAGCTATTACGGCACATCAACCAAAGTATCTTCCACATCAATTTAAAAGCAGTTAGTTTTAATCAATTATACGTGCAGCAATGTCGCTGAACTACAGTGAAAGACAATTTTCTGCAAAATGGTCGACACACCCACAGAAGCCAGAAGGAAAGGCAAATACAGCACACATAGCCAGATTTTCCAAAGATAGATTTGAAGCAACAGCGTGGTTAATCTCTGAAGTGCAATCTCCATTAGGTAGTGTATATACAGGACTCACCACTTGCAGTAAGGCCAGGTATCCAGCTGCAACATTGTCAAAGTTGATCTTATCATTCCTCCAACGAGCACTTCCCGTCTGCTCCAAGGCTCGACATTGAGTGTCGTTGTTCACAACGTCTATTTCAAATGGAACGTCCGTAGTGGTGTTGATACAGTGGTAGTACTTCCCAGCGAAGAGGTTGACACCCATGATGCTGAATATTAGCCAGAAGATGAGGCAGACCAGGAGCACGTTCATGATGGAGGGGATCGCTCCAACAAGGGCGTTGACAACAACCTGCACAGAAATATACAACACCGGTCTGGGTCAAATATGGAATTGTTTTAAATTATTTATTTATTTTTTATAGTAAAAGATTTTGCCTGGTGCAATCGAACCAGAAGGCAAGGTTTGCACTTTGAGAGTATTTCATGAATTCCAATACACCAGACAAGCTCGGTGAAATGTAGAAGAGTATTTCAATCCAAAACAATTGAACCAGGTCTGAACAATACCCACATATGGTAATGAAAGTCTTACTAGTCATAATAAAATGTTTATTTCCTTTCAACATGTTCATTGGTTATGATAAAATATAGTAAAGCCAAAATCTGGAAATATGGTAATGTGTCCCTATAAGTGCTCCATTGTATAATTCATAATATCCCATCAATATAATAATATAATATCATGATACATCTTTTTTTTTATCCCCCCCCCCTCTTGGGAGGTCAACTTCATTTTTAATAATACAAAAACAAACATATATACAGTGGTAAATTTCAGAGAGAGAGAGGGGGGGGGAGGGAGAGAGGGAAGGAAGAAAACAGTATGAAGCCTTTGAGGGGAGGGTAAAACAAAACAGACAGTCACTAAAAATAACAATAAATGGAAAAAAAAGAAAATAAATAAAGAATAATAATAAAAAGAAGAAGTGTGGAAAGAGTGACTTGTGTGTACATATGAACACGCAGACCAAGGGGCAGATAGACAGGAAGATGAACAGACAGACAGACAAGTGGACAAGTGGGTGGTTGTGGATTGGAGCCTTGAATGGATAGTATGGAAAAAGGGAGAGAAGAGGAGAAAAAGTAATAGTAATAAAAGTAACGATGAGGAAAAAATAAAAGAAAATAAAAGAAAAATGGATGGGTTGGATTAGGATATGGCATTGCATGGATAGTGTTTCTAGAGTATGTGAGTATATGTTGGATAGGTTTGCCATGTGTGAGCTTTGGCGCTGGTGGTGGTGTGTTCCATGGATATGTGTTCTTTGAGTAGATTAGACCAATGTGTTGTGTTTATTTTGTGTCTTGTTTTCCAGTTTAAGAGGATGGTTTTCTTGGCGATAGCTAGGGCAATGAGTATAGGTATGGTATTTTGATTTGGTGGGTTGATTGTTGAGAGGTCTCCTAGTAGACAGCAGGAACCCTGGAGGACAAAAACGGAGGTTCAAAGATAATCTCAAGGACATGCTCAAGAAATGCGGAATAAAGCCAGGGGATCTTGAAGCAACTGCTATGGACCGCCATGTCTGGACTACCTCCGTGAAGTCTGGCGTCGCCCTACTAGAATCAAAACGCACATTCCAGAGAGAAGCACAATGACAGCGCAGGCATTACCATGCGCAACAACCCCTAGCATCTCTAGACTCAGCCCTCACATGCCCCAGCTGTGGCAGGGCATGTGGATCGAGGATTGGGCTTCATAGCCATCTTCAATGGCACCGCCGTCAGCAGTGGTAGCCACAACACTCCACCACTCACCCCAAGGAAGTGACGTCATCTTCGGCAACGATGGACAGCAGCAAGCAAGCAAGCAAGCCTAGTAGACAGAGGGATGGACAGAGTGGAATGCTACAGCTCATAATGAGAGATATTTGGTTTATGACTTGTTTCCAGAAATGGTGAGTTGGTGAGCAGAGCCAGGTCGAGTGGAAGTAATTATCTGGGGTATTCAAAGAGCAGTGAGTGCAAGTGTCTGAGTCCACAAATCCCATTTTAAACATCTTTTGGTGAGTGATATGAGTTCTATGAATGACCTTGTATTGTATTAGTTGCAGGTTAGTATTGGTGGTCATCGTGAAGGTGTTCCTACAGATTTGAGTCCAGAAGTCTGAATTGTAGCTGAGTGATAAGTCTTTTTCCCAGGCTTGGATGGGGAGGGATATTGTTAGGTCTGTGGTTGATATTAGTTTGTATAATTTGGAGATAATTTTTTTGGTGTTGATTATTTTATTCATTTCATCCATTAGTGGAGGTGGTTGTAAGTAGTTGTTCATTATTTTCATTTTATATTTTAAAACAGATTTTAATTGAAAGTACTGGAGGTATTTCTCTTTCCCAATATTATACTTATGGACAAATCCTGGAAGGTGATGAAGGTGCCATCCTGAAAGATGTGTTGAAGATGTGTGATACCTTTTTGTTTCCATGAGGTGAAGGAGAGTGATGTTTTGTTAATCAAGAAGTCAGGATTGTGCCATATTGGAGTGTATTTGCATGGGGTCATTGTGAATTTAAAGATTTTGTTAATTTTCCACCAGGCATTCCGAGTTGTTGAAGCAGTTGTGGCGTTTTATAGAGGCACTGAGGAATGGTAGATCCATCCATCCATCCATCCATCCATCCATTATCTGAACCCGCTTATCCTGATCAGGGTCGCAGGGGGGCTGGAGCCTATCCCAGCATACATTGGGCGAAAGGCAGGAATACACCCTGGACAGGTCGCCAGTCTATCGCAGGGCAGACACACCATTCACTCACACACTCATACCTACGGGCAATTTAGACTCTCCAATCAGCCTAACGTGCATGTCTTTGGACTGTGGGAGGAAACCGGAGTACCCGGAGGAAACCCACGCAGACACGGGGAGAACATGCAAACTCCGCACAGAGAGGCCCCAGCCGACGGGGATTCGAACCCAGGACCTCCTTGCTGTGAGGGGGCAGTGCTACCCACTGCACCATCCGTGCCGAACGGAATGGTAGATCGGAGATGGAAATTTCTTTACATTCTGATTGTTCTATTTCTATCCATGGGTTGTCCTGTTGGTTGGGATGAATCCAGTTTGTGATGTAGTTTAGCTGGTTTGCCAAATAGTATTGATAAAAGTTTGGGGCTTCCAGTCCTCCTTGAGTTTTGAGTTTCTCTAAGGTAGAAAGTTTGATCCGGGGCGTTTTATTTTTCCAATAGAATTTAGTTGTGATGGTGTTTAATGAACTAAACCATTTTGTGGTGGGCTGGGTTGGAATCATTCAATTTTTGGTAGTATGGTCATTTTTACAGTTGCTATTCTGCCAATTAGAGATAGTGGTAAGTTTGTCCAACGGTTTAAATCATCTTCAATTGTATTTATTAACGGAATGAAATTAAGGAGGAACAACTCTGACAGCTTGGTGGAAATATTTATACCCAGATATTTGATATTGCTAGTGGAGGTGAGGGGAGAGTTCTGAGATGTAGCATTCCAGACGGCATTATTTATGGGTAAAATGGTTGATTTTGTCCAATTTATAGCATAGTCGGAAATTTGAGAGAATGAGTTAATGAGACTGATGACCTCATGCAGGGAGTTTGATGGGTCTTGTAGGTAGAGCAATATGTCGTCTGCGTAAAGGCTGATTTTGTGGTGTGTAGAGGGGGTATGGATTCCCTTTATTTTATCTTTTTGACGTATTGCAGCAGCTAGTGGTTCAATAAACAAGGTGAATAAAGCTGGTGAGAGTGGGCATCCTTACCTGGTCCCTCTGTGCAGTGTGAAACTCTGTGATGTTAGTCCGTTAGTCCGTTAGTAGAAATATTGGTGAATTATATAATATTTTTATCCAGTGAATAAACGATTCTCCAAAGCCAAATTTGTTGAGTGTTTTAAACAGGAATGCCCAATTTACTCTGTCAAATGCCTTTTCTGCATCTAGTGAAGCGATTATTGTTTTAGTTTTGTTTTGATTTGATGTATGAATTAAATTGAAAAGTCTACGCATATTGTTTGAAGAGTGTCTTCCTTTGATAAATCAGGTTTGATCTGGATGGATTAGTGATGGGGTAGCCATTTCAATTTGGGTGGCTAGTGCTTTACTGATAATTTTGAGATCGGTGTTGATGAGCGATAGGGGGCGGTAGCTGGAACATAGGGTTGGGTCTTTATCAGGCTTCAGTAATACTGAGAGGAGGGCTGTGTTCATATGCGGTGGTATTTTTGAGTTTAGTTTGATGTCAACTGTCATTCTGAAGAAGAGTGGTGAGATTGTGTTCCAGAAGTGCTTAAAGAACTCAGCTGGGAAACCATCAGGTCCTGGTGCTTTATTGTTAGGCATCTGGTTAATTGCTTTATAGAATTCTTCCAGTGTTAGGGGTGCATCTAGTTCAACTGCTAATTTTTCATTAAGACGAGGTAGGTCTACATGGTTAAGAAAGGAGTGGGTATCTACTAAATTTGGTTCATGATCCGAGGTATATAATTTGTTGTAAAATTCCCGGAATGTATTGTTAATCTCAGTGGGTGTGGTCACGGGTTCCCCTGCTGAGTTCTTTATGACTGAGATGAGAGATTTGTCTTTGTTCCGCTTGAGTTGGTTTGCCAGATATTTACTTGATTTGGTATTGTGTTCAAAATTGTCATGTCTACATCTTAAGCACTGTGCAATACTTTGCCGAGCTCCACTGTATTAAGTACCCTTATTATGTAGTAATATCTGAAACTTGCCTGATAAACATTGAGGAAGTGACAGAGACTCTTTAGTGAAGAGTCTTAATTATCTAATTTACATGAATTATCTGAATTATGTTATTTATCTTAGCTACAGTAGACAGATGCATTGCAGACCCAGGACAGGCTGGAGGGCTTCTGCTATGTCAGTACGCCTAAAGGTCACCCCTGGGACACTCCTAGACCCTCACTACATTAGCTAATGCAAGTCCTCAGTGGGGCACACACAGTGAGAATGGGTTTGATTAGCAATTCTGTTATACTCAGTCTATCCCTAGTGTGAACTAACAGCAGAAGTGGGCCAGGGAGACACTGAGGTGCATCTGGATGCAAACTGTATGCATATATAAAAGGATATTTTTTTCGTAACACTTTAGTTTGGGGCGGGGTGGTGAAAGTATTTATACTTGAGTTGAAGAAAGGATACAAGGATAAAATAATATCTAGTAAAAGGCCAAGTCTTAAAGTTGCTGGCTTTTAATGTACAAGATGGTGGTATAACCTCTCACCCCCTTCTCAAGTGATGCTTGGAGGTAAGCCCTCTTTGCCACCAAGGCCATCCAGGGGGACTGCTATGCTCACTGAGAAAGCATATCTGGACATGCAGTGTGCACTAGTAACAACACAGTGTTGCTTCAGAGGTACTTAGCTAAATTGCTAAGTGAATTCCCTGGCATAAAATTCAACTATGACCATCTTGGAGTTACCAGCTACCAGCTGGTAAAACATTGCTTGAGCTGGTCAAATCATGTTGAGTATGGAGCTGGTCTGAAGTTGGCTACTAGCTTCGACCCTGAGGATATTGTAGAGCTATGTAGAGTTACAGACCTGTCTCTCAGACAGTGTATATCTTCTGCACAGCTGTGGCCATTAACCGCCACCTCTGGTTTAATCTGGCTCAGTTCCCAGACAAAGAGAGGGACTCTGGTTTTAGACACCCCTCTCTGCGCCAAAGGTACCTTTGGCGAAGTGGTAGGTGTTATGGCGGCTAGATTAGAAGCCAAACAAAGAAGCCAAGCTGGTTTCTTCACATGGTTCTTTGCTGTTGTTCAAATGGATCAATTTTACATTTTTCAATTTTCACTGTAGACTGAACATAAGATTCTGAGTGATACCAGATATGTTCATAAATGTAACTACGGACGCTTAGTGACACAGCATTGGCTTAAATTAGATGCACCTAAAATCTTCTTATCCTACTTTCATCTGTGAATATCTGCAAAGGGACGCAAATTATAAAAGTGATATGGAACAAGCCATTCAACATTATGGATATTGGCACAGCTAGGGGCTTGTTGGTCCTCTACTTCATGTCGTACAGCAAAACACATTATATTGAAATGTTTAAGATTGTTTATGCATTCTTATGAGTAAATAAGTCATTTATCTCCCTATATCTCTGCCTACATATGTATGAAGCCTTTCAGCTCCGTCCACACCTAGAACTATAACGATATCTATAGCCATAGCAATAATGATGTGAGCATCTGCACTGATGAACGAAAGCATTCTGTAAATCCTCTCTCGGCTATGTCATCTGCCTAAACGTGACTCCCTGTCAATTCTGATGGATTCTGATTGGCTATCAGTGTTTCTATCGTTGACACAGCAGGAAAATAATCGCTCTGAAAGTGATCCCTGATCACTGTCATTGTTCTTATAGCTGTGCTGTGGGCTCCACTTTATTATACGTGCTCTGTAACCCCCACCTAAAGTGTAGTGAGAAGGCGGGCAGTGTACATCAGTGAGGGTGTACAGTAATGGAGATGCCTGTGGTGAATCTTACCCTCATTCCCTCAAACCGCGACAGGGCTCTCAGAGGCCTGAGAGCTCGCAGAGTCCTCAGGGACTTAATGGGGCCCAGCTCTGCGACGTTCAGTGCATTGGCTACCAAACTGACCAGGGAGACCTGAGGAGAAGAGACATCAGCTAAACACAAACACCAGAGACAGATGGACTGATGTTCAGCGATTGCAGTCCAGGGGGTGGTTTGACCACAGACTATCTTGGACAGGTATTTTTATTTTGGGAAAGAAAATGTTTTTTTTTTTCTTGGCATAGGCGGCTGCCCTTTTGGCTAACAGTATGGATTGAACCGGCTCTGCCTACAATGGCTTCATCAATTTCAGCAGTGAAAATAAAATGATATGCTCATGAAATTGCTATAGGACTTACACAATACAATAAAAATAATCTCAAGTGAATAAAATTCAATGGGCCAACTTTCAAGCGTAGCTTTGACAAATAGTCATCTTGAAGTAAATGTAATTCCACACATGACAGTGGCTACAAACTGTTTCAATGTTTAAAACTTAACTAATGGTACATACATCAACAATCAGGAAGTCCAGCCAGCACCAGGCATTGGTGAAGTATTTTGCAAATCCATAGGCTACCCATTTCAGCAGCATCTCGAGGATGAAGATGAAGGTGAACACTTTGTCTGCATACTCTAGGATGGCTTTAAGAGTTGTCCACCGCTCAATGTAAATATCTTCAAATGCCTGTTTAAACCCAAAAGTACATTTTCATGACTGTGATTGGAATACTGTATTAAATTAGTGAATAAAATGCCTTACTGTTGCATTTTTAGGCTGATGGCCACAGGCACACAAAATGAAATGGTTCAATCGCAATAGGCCTCAGGACATACTTTTAAAAATATATAGTATTGATACTACCTTATAATTATAGCAAGGGTGCTCAAACTGTGCCTGGGCACCTTCCACAGAATATAGGACTTCATTCCAGCCAACTGTTCTCCCAAAAATTGTTCAGCTTTGATTAGAAAACATCCACACATCCAAAATTTAGGACCATGCCGATTTCACCAACTGTAGTTAGTTTAGAAATGCATCAATTCACGAAATAGACTGTTCTTAATAGAAATTTGCCACATAACACCGAGCTGAGAATGAAGGCTTGAGCCTGAAAGTGTCTTTCACTAGACATTGGCAGTGCCTAAGAGCAATTAACGGCTCGTTACACTGCAGGAATTGCAATTACAGGGGAAATGAAAGACCAGCATCTGGAGGTGTTCTCTCTGAATCTCTGGACTAAAGAAACAAAGAATAACACCAATACGTAGCTGAGCGCAAAGTTAAACACGGAACCGTTCTGATACAAAACTATCCCCTTAACATCTGCTCCATTCTACTCACCAGTGCCCCGCTGCTCAAAAGTATCATGAAGATGATGAAACTCTCAAACCAGTTATGCTCTACAATCTTGAAGCACGTCCTCCTCAAGTTCCACCATATCTTCCCCTTCCCCTCGTTGATGTTCACCTGACAGCACGGGAACCTTTGAACACAGCCTGAAACCAATAATAACCAATACTTATTTTGTTACTGATATATTCCAAAGGATATTATTTCAGAATGCCAGGAAATTAAAAAAGCAGCTGGACTGGATCTCAAGCTGTTGAGTGAGGTTAGGGTTAGAGGTTGCTTTGTTAGGGTCGGAGTGAAAACCTGCAGGGTGGTTGATTTCCAGGAACAGGGCTGGGACCTGCTGATTCACATAGGTACACTGGGGGAATATGAACTATGTACTAGATTTGGGGGGTAGGGATTGGGCTGACCTCTGCCCCTGGGTAAAGGAGAGCTGGGGGACCCTGATGGCCAACAGAGTAAACATGGCTGTCACCTTAACACATCACTCTCCACCTTATCTCCCACAATGCCCCGCTTCTTCCTCTCAGGAACTAAATACAGTGCTGCCATGAAGTAAACATGCACCCAAAATAATTTCCCAAAGCACAGCTTGATTTTGGTCTGATCAACCATTCCTATACTGTATGAGGATACCCTTATGGTCAGAATATTTGGCATGTTATTTCTAAGATGTACATTCGGCGATATTGTTTCTTAATACTGCAAAAAAGAACCAATCCCATCCCACTGTAAACTCTTTTGGAGATTAGATTAGTGTCGCTGGAAATCTATATGGCAATGTTCCAAGCAACAAAAGACATATCAGTGCACCTGGCAGTGTATGTTTGTGTGCGTGTGTGCGTGTGTGTTTATAGTATGTGTGTGTGCGTGTATGTCTGTATGTGTGTGTGTGTATGTGTGTCAATAGTATGTTTGTGTGCGTGTATGTCTGTATGTGTGTCTGTGTGCGTGTGTGCGTGTGTTTTTAGTATGTGTGTGTGCGTGTATGTCTGTATGTGTGTCTGTGTGCATGTGTGAGTGTGTGTGTCTGCAGCAGACCTTCCCAGGCCCATGCCGCTGTGACCCAAATGGGGACTATTCAGAACTTCGAGATTAGTCAAATTTTTATTTAAATAATTTAGAGGAATGGTTTCTATTTTTTAAATAGACTCTCATTTGTCCATAAATCATTTAAAAGTGTTTCAATAATGGCTTTCTGAAAGAAAATAAAACAACCTGTAACAACCTGTCTGTAGAAGATAGCACGATATGTTACCATTCTTGAATGGAAACTGCTAGAAAGGGATCTTGCCAAGAATAAAGGCACAACATTTCTCAGGGGACATTGAAACAAGCTGTGGTCATGCAAAAAATACCCTCTGACAACTCAGCTCAACTTAAGCTCCATCTGACTCTTAACTAATAAAGTGCCTGTCAAAAAATCATTAAAGCTGAGGTTTATTTTGCACAAGAGATTACTTTTCATTCATCTTTAGTATGCCATTCCGCAAGATGTGTGTTTTCATTTTTTTTGTCAATGGAAACTAATTTTAATTTAATTCTCACTTGTTTGTGAGCTTATTTGGGGGACTTCCATGACATATTGAAAAGTACTTTCCGAGTATCAGTGTTCAATTTTGCAAAGACATATCAATATCTGCTAGTGACACTTTATTTGTACATTTCCACAGGGTGGTCCTTTGTATTTGTGTGGATGCTTTGCCTGGGAAAGCTTGTAACTAAGGTACATGACTGGGACCCGGAAGGTTGCCAGTGTAGTCAAGATAAGATCCGCACACCTCTTGAACCCCACAGTGCTCCAGGGGGGATTGTCCCCTACCTAGTCTAATCGACTATAAGGATAAAAGCGTCAGATAGCTTACTAAATAAAGCACTTTACCCTCGGTGAAGCAGGCCTCCGGTTCCTCCGCCTCCTCCTGCACCATGTCCAGAGATTCCCCACCATCATCCGGGAGCCTGATGTCCACCGTGCTGCCCTCTAGGGAGCTGAGCTGGGAGTCTTTCTGCCAAGGGAGAGAGACCACAGCGCTGAGAGGCCCTGGCGCAGTGGCAGAGACCTGTACACCATGCCCCCACACTCTCAGAAATGTACCGTGAAAGTACAGCTATGTTCTCTTTCAGAGTTCTCTTTGGGGGGGAAACAGGTACATGTTAATTATATATTGCTGGTTCGGGGGACAATTTTATGTACCTACAGGGTACCGGTCCAGTGACAAGCATGTGTATCTTTTTAGGCACTTTTCACGCACTTTTCATTTCTGACAGTGCATTATGGGTGATTTTGTGAAAATAGTTGAAACCTGTGATCTAGAGAAAATGTGTGCCATTTCCCATTTCCTTTGCAAGCATCAAAACACAAATGTATGCATTTCTTTATGGTGGCCTATTGTTTAGCCTTAGATGCCATCCTAGAAAGTGCCTTTACATTGGCTTCCATGGGGGACAATTAATGCACAATAGGGAATGACAGCATAATCATAACAGTATAACATAGACACTGAGATAAACTGTCTTAGAATGTTTCTAATGTAATGTTTAAAGGAGTAACATGGTGGTTAGTCACACTGTTTTGCAATACTGCACAAGAGGCCATTGAAGGAACAGGTATTAAAAGTATTAAATATATCCGTTCTTTAGTTTTGGAGAAGTAAGTGCTTTAAATTTATCGTCCTATTTTCAACCGGTTGAGAATGTTCTCCTAGTAGTATGTGACGTGAGGGTAACCACTCCCCTTATCCCTCCCCTCTAACTCCTGACCCACAGTTTGCACCGCTGGCCTACAGGAAAGTAAGGGCACGTCATAGCTAATCGACAGTTCTCATTACCATGTTTGAGTGAACTTTTATAGGCTTAGAAAAAAAAGTTTTAAAATAAATTTAAATGACTGAATAATAAACAAATTCTGAGAATTTGTTTTATTGTTGCCTAAAGACAACTGGCAAGTGTCATATTCAACCACCATGTTACTCCTTTAAAGGATCATGAGAGGTACAAGTTTTATAATCTGCCATTCACTTCCAGAAGCAGAGGTCTTGATAAATAAATCAAAAATACTTAAATTCCCTTTTTTTCCCAATGTACAAAAGCTGAATGTATACATTCTAATAATATAAAATTTTATTCAGGAAATGAAGCATTTTAACATTTTAACATTTTAAAGTCCGAAGAGATCCTGAAATGGATTTTCCAATGGATTAAAGTAAAATCCATTTCTCTGCTTCAATCAAATTTGTTATGCCTTACATGCTTGCTATATGTTGGGCTATGAAGTCCAATAAACGATCAACAAAATAAATAAATTAACTGGAAATAGTGACACTGAGGAATCATAAAGCATTTTATATTACAGTGATGTGACACTAGTAAAATGATAAGAGTGGAACATATAAAATGCATATTGAGTGGAAAATTATAATTGATAATGGACACAAATGTAAGCAAGCAATACATTGAAAAGTTTTGCTTTTCAATAGATAATGTTGGTAATCCTGATGGTTAGTTTTGAAGTAAAATAATCTTACAAGTCTCCTCACTGAAAACCTTGAGAGCTTCTGAGAAAAGCTGAAACAACGATCAAATAAAGTTAAGTGAGGTAACCTATCAAATAGCATTGAATCCTATCTGTTTTCATTACAAAGAATGAAACAATAAACACACATTCCTGAAAAATAAACATTGGTGCTGTTAGGCCCATTTAACATGAAGAACATTATTATTATATTATATTATCCAAGCAGGGTTCTGCCATATAAATAACAGCAACCTTAAAAAGCACTTTAATATATAGATAGACATCAATATGCATGTGTACACACAGCACAAGCATAACCTGTCTGAATGTCACTACTAGAACAAACATACTATCTATTGCACTCTCAAAAATGAAAGCGTTGCAAATGACCTTGTCATAAAGAACATTTGTCCGTAATTTACGGAGAAACTGAAAGCTATCCACCAAGGAAAGTGCTAGAAGGATAAACATGGCACTGCAAATTAAGAGTACTGTAGTTCCTCCCATCAAAAAACACATCAAGGAGGAGCAACAGTCAACTGCTGAGCAGGGCACCTCTGCCTCTTCAGCCTGACTCAGACTACTTATTGTTCATGACCAATGCATTAACCCTCCTATTATGTTAAGAGTTTATGACCGCTTTTATATTTGGGGTCAAATTTACCCCAACAGTTGAAGTAAATGAAAAATTTTTGGACACTTTGTGTATTGCCTTCTTATTGTCTCCCAAATGACTAGCATTTTATCCATAAATATGAAAAATCTGTGAGAAACACCTCATTTCAGAGCCTGAGGTATGGGAAGTGAAAGTTTGACACCTGTATGGGAACGTGCCGCCAGAATTGGCAGAGAGGAGCAATAGGTATAGCTGCAGTTCTGTGTCAATGGAAAGTCTGATTTGTTTCAGTAAGAAAGGAGTATATGTCACTTCAAAAAAAAATTTAAGATCCAAAATATACACAGTATACACAGAGCTGTCCCAAATAGTGAGATCAGTAATATAAACTGCAGGTTTTCCATTACTAATCTATTTTTACTACTGTATGCCCAGTACTAATACCTTTACTGTGCTGTGAAAAAGTATTTGTGCCCTTCCTGGTTTTCACTATTATTGCATATTTATCATACTGAATGATTTCAGATCCTGAGACAAAATGTAATTCACATTAGGCAAAGGGAATCTGAGTAAACAAAAAAAAACATTTTTTAAAGGTCTAGTATTGTGGAAAATTACATTTCCCTTGTGATGATTGTAAAGGAGTTGAAGGTGCTATAAAAACACTGTGAAAGTATCAAAACTCACAGTCCTTAAATAAATCCACATGATTGGTCTGAAGAAAATGCACATTTAAATGACCCATTTGGACTTTCGTGAAGTGCGCATTTTTACTTCAGCATGGCCCAGAACAAATCCAAGCACTCGAGCATGGATGGTGGTCAGTTCATTGGAGCTAGCCAGCAAATCAGAACAGAGGTTCATTGATCTCAATGAGCCTTAAAGACACAGTCACTAAAACAGCCTGTTCTTGGGAAAGCTCATGAGAAGCATTGGAGAATGGACATGTAAAACTGGATAGAGACTGTTTTTTGTATCAGGACCTAAACTAAAACACAGGTGCGCCAGATGGGACCATTAATGACCATTTCATTAATTAATTTCAACAAATTACTATTACCCATATCACCACTGTGAAAAACTTAACTGGTTGCACCACCTTTAGCAGCAATAATTGCAATGAGGACTGATTTTGTCTTTCACATAATTCATAAATTCAACATAACTGGTTTAAAAAATATTAAAGCCAGGTTAGGATATGGACAAATATAAGCGAAGAAAAATGCTAATCTACCTCCTTGCTGTCCTCCATGTCTGAGAATTCACTGCTGAAGTCATCAATGTCCTCAGACTCTCCGACGGCTATGGGCACGGAGATGGTGAGGTCATGGTTGTTGACAAAGACGTCATCGCTGGGGTACTTCCCCACGCTGTTGCCCATGAGGCCAGGGTAGCCATTGTCCTCCTTCAGGTAGGTGGGGTCCTTAGTGAGCTCCACTGTGGTGGTATGGTTGGCGATGCAGTTCTCTGTACTGTCGTGGAGCTCCTCAGGGGGCTTGGCCTCCACGGTCTTCTCTGGCCTCCCACACAACCTCTGGAAGAAGCGTCGCACCCAGGCCTTCATGGTGCCGATGCCCTGCTGGATTCGGCCCACTGCGATCTGCAGGTTGTTCATCTCAGTGTCGTCCTCTGTGGCGGCCAGGTTGTCCGCACTGAACGAGCTGAGCAGCAAGGCCAGGAACAGGTTCAGAACCTGCTCCAGAGGGAAAGAGCGGGACACAGTATAACCACAAATTAGATGGAGAAACTTGTGGATTTTTATAATGTCATTCTTCATAAGTAAACCACATTTTGTGATATTGTTAGAGTCCACAACGTGACCCTAACACATTCCCTTATATAATTAATTCAAACCACAGAATGTAGCATTTGTTCTGCAACCAACTACAGGCAGTAGAGCCTGAAAGTCCCCAATACAGTGGGAATGAAGGTCATTCGGAATGATGTTGAAATAGAGCAATTTACACAATACAGGCTTTCTGAGGTTCTACTCTAGTTACATTTCTTTAGCGAGACTTAACATTATTGTTGGTGGCTAAAAACAGCTTTAAAATACTGACCACTTTGGCTGACACTTTGCACGACTATACACAGTGTCCATACTTCGGTGAAAAGTAGTTTTCGAAGGTAGGAAGGGATGGGAAGGGATTTACAATGGTCTCGTAACAATGTTTAAAAAAAAAGAAATTTCAACCAACGTTTCAGAAAAGTAATGAAAACGTACCACTAAGTTTCCTATGACCATGACCATCATGAAGACAATGATGCACTTGGTCGTGCCAGCCACGTTCATGCATTCCCACATATTCTCGATCCACTCCCCGCACAGCACCCGGAAAACCACCAGGAACGAGTGGAAGAAGTCCGACATGTGCCATCGAGGCATCCTGCAGGGGGGGTCATCACTGCTAGTTGCGTTAGGACAGAAACGATTCTTGTAGAACCTCCCAAAAAGCTGCATGCCAACCACAGCAAATATGAAGATGATGATAGCCAGCACGAGTGTCAGGTTTCCCAGTGCACCCACGGAGTTGCCGATAATCTTGATCAGCATGTTGAGTGTGGGCCAGGACTTGGCCAATTTGAACACCCTCAGCTGCAAATATGTAAATCATTAGCATTCACTGTTCAAGCCATGCGTCTCCACTCCAATACATACTGTGAAATAGGTATAAATATTTAAAGAATCGCCGCAGCCACTCTTACCAATCTGAAGGATCTGAGAACGGACAGGCTAGACTCCTTTTCTGACATGCAAAGTTCCATTAAGCTCAGACCAACAATGACCCCGTCAAAAATATTCCATCCTTCTTGAAAGTAATAGTAGGGATGCATAGCGATCACTTTAAAACACATCTCGGCTGTGAAGATTCCTGTGAACACCTATACGTAGAAAAACAATGTCAAAAATAAGAGTGCTTTGTGTGAAATAAGCGTGTGTTCTAAATTACTGTTACAAGTTAAATCGCCAATTAGGCTCTGTTAAAAAGAGATGTGTTGAGTATAACAATAACTAAAGTTCACAATCAAATGTTTTGTGGCATTTTTGTTCCATTTGCCACAAAATTGTGTTTGCAAGTCCCAAAGGGCCACAGCACTCACCAAGTTCCCCACGTTAAGCGCACGGCTGAACTGAGCGTTCATTGGGTCATGTTCCATGGCCATGAACAATGTGTTCAAGACGATGCAAATGGTGATGGCCAGGTCTACAAACGGGTCCATTACAATCTTTCTGACCGCCTCCTGAATCCTCAGCCACAACGGGCAACAGTCCCAGATAAGAAAGGTGTTGGAAAACTTGAACCAGCAAGGCGGGCATTTCTGTCTTGATTCCTCAAGTTCTGCAACAGTTAAATTGGAACAGTTCACAGCATTTTCAGCGCTAAAGTCCAGTCCAATATTAACGGGAAAGTGGACTGGAATCATTGCGACTTGGCTTCTTAATGTATGTGTTTCTATCATTGACTTAATTTGTGCTGCCATAACAGTCGCTCCCCGTAAAGAATGGCTTCAGTAAGTTCACCATGTGAAAGTGCCATTGTGTGCACACAGAGGCATTGGGCAGAGGGACTGGTCCTTCCCTGTTGTTATTTATGTAACCAGTAACACTTTTCAATACGGTCACATGAATTGGCATGAACTAATGTAGTTGTTAGCATGTATTGATGATATACAAACAAATACATAAACAAAGCTGAACAGCTTAACTTTTCAGTAGATAGATAATTAATAACAACATTAGTTCATGCCAAAAAGTATTAGTAAAGTATTACCATGTAACCTATACCTATACTCAGTGCCTGAGTTTATTTTTATTTTTAAGTTGGACACATGCACTAATTACAAGACTACAGGACTGAAACAAAATGACAGCCATTTTCTATTCAAATGTAGCACAGCATTATTGCTGCTACTTCCATTATTTTAATGGAAGAAAGTAACTCAACCAAGAAATTGATATCATTCAACACATAATGTACTGTAACCACAAACCAATTTACCGAATTAGTCACATCCGGGAGTCACATGCCCACACCCTGTACAGTTGATATTCATATTTTGCTTTGCGTATATCTACTTTATGTGCTTTTCTTTAGTGTGTTAGTGTGTAACAGAAAAGATCCTGTACCTTCCATTGTATTTGTTAAAATACTGGCAACACTCAGAGCTCGCTGTCTTGCGATTGGATCTGCTAAAAAGTCCATGGATGGCTGGTAGGAGCCTGATCTTTTCCGGAACTCCATTTCAGTCCCCTGGAGAACAAACACACGACAATAATAATCATAATAATAATAATAATATATTTATTTATACATCACCTTTGACACAAATAATGTAGCACAACTGCAATAATCACATGAGAAACACAGATGCACATGCACACGCACATGCACACACTCTATAAACACAAATCATATAACAGTTTATAAAATGAGAAATCAACACATACTTATTTCTTTACTACTGTTATATTATGAAAGCAGGATTGTGCCTTTCTAAATATACAAGTTGGTTATTAATGAAGATATTTCTACACTACAGACTATAAGAATCTGAGTGATCTTTATATTGATGAACCAATCAACAGCAAATATGTTCCAAGTAAGCTCTGGTTTTGCCCAAAATTCCATCTAAATGTGAAGATTGTTTGTCATATATTTAATCTCATGAGACAAGATCACATTATTACTAAATAATTAAAGAACCGGTTATTACGAACAAGTTCACTGGCACATTTACAATTCTCCCAAACTGCAAATGGGAGGTGTTTTATATATTAATCCTAGAATAAGGATAACTCCCTCAGAGAGGTTTAAAAAAAAATGTTGGCCAGAAAGTAAATGACTGGGACCCACAAAGTTGGTGGTTCAATCCCTGGTGTCGCCACAATAAGATCCGCACAGCTGTTGGCCCTTGAGCAAGGCCCTTAACCCCACATTGCTCTACGGGGATTGTCCCCTACTTAATCTAATCAACTGTAAGTCACTTTGGATAAAAGTGTCAGATAAATAACATGTATTGAAATGATTTATTGTAAGTCAAAGCACAATATTCTTACCTGATACCATCATGGCAACTACTGTTTAAGTCAACAACGCTATTCAGCAGTTTATGGCATACTGGTATTGTTCACCATTTTATTTTGGATATCAGACTTCTGCAAGGTTTTTTACATTTGGCATGGTTGGAAATTGAGGCACTGGTCATTTTCTGTAGTTATTTTACCATTATTATGGGGGTCTATGTACCTCCCAATAACTAACTAATTTATGCTAACTATTCTTTTCATAATTCCGTGATGTTTTCTTAAAACAATGAAAAACAACTACAAGGCATCTAAAATATTTTTTTTAACAGATTTGAACAAAATTTTATATTGACCATTAACATTTCTGATAGGATTTTTTACATTATTACCATATATTTTTTCTTTCTATTATGGTCTGTTTGAACTGAGTATCAATACTGAGAGCACTACATTGATGCTAAAAAGATACATTATAATAGAGGAGGGGAATTGTCAAAAAACACCACTTAAAGCACACAGAAGAACTGTACAATACATACGGCATATACAGACAGCACAATACCGGCCAAGTCAGAACATCAACGCTAGTGGTGGTAACTACTCTTTCCTTACATTGTCACTGGTACTGGGCTTATTTATTGTCACCTCTGGCAGAAGGAGTCCAACCGGCGTGGTGGGTAAGGAGGACCTGCCCACCAAGGACACCACTCCATTACGGTCAACAGCCGAGTGCATCCTGCCATTAGCCGGGAGACGGGCGCGCGAGCTCGCGCTAGTTTGACTGACGTTGCTGTTGCGTCGCTCCACCCTGTGCGGCACTAAGAGGGAGCCCCGGCGACTGATGCTGTCCTCGAATATGCTGTGCTCGTCGTCGGCAAAGCCGTTCTCCGAACTCGCGTCCGGCTGTCGACCCCGGAGGCTGAAGAGACTAGCCCGACTGTTCCGCCTCTGGGAGAACAGAGACCCCCGAATACTGAGGAGGGACTGGTGGAGAAACACACTTTTTAACCTTAACCACTTGCTCTGCAAGCTGCAGATACTGTACTACATAGGGACTATTATTAATATGACTGGTATTTGTCTAATACGGTGAAGTCCGTAAGTATTTGGACATATCATTTCTGTTATTTTGGCTCTATAACCCAGTGCATTAGATTTGACATGAAATAATTACTGAATGCTTTCTTATACCTGCACTAAGGAAGCAACTGATACCTACAAAATATGAAATAATAATAACAATTATAATAATAGTAATAATAATGAAAACGAATAGGGCGCTCACTTAGCTTGCACTCAGTAATCAAAATGGCCGACCCCAGAAGGTTTACAGACAGGGATAATCCAGCGTAAGCCTGCAGCTGTGCTCTAAATAACCACACTTCAAAGCACCCATATTCACCACAGCTAAGCTTTCACCTGGTGGGGGGAGGAGCTTCTCTTATCATAAGAAAGCCTGTTGGCGTCGATGGAAAAGCTCCTCTTGATGCTTCCGTCTGAGTCGGACTTGCAGAACTTCTCGTCGTCCCCTTTTCCCTCCTCCACGTCTCTGTCCTTCCTCTTCTTGCGCCTGTTCCGCCTTTCTTTAGCGCTCTTGGAGCTTAATTTCGAAGCCTCGGAGGACGATTCGGGGAGACGTGCTTTCCCACCGTACTCGAGACAGACGACCGGGGCCGGCGCTATTAGTGAGGCCTGCCATCCAACGGGCATACACACACACACACACAGTTAACAGGGGGACCCAGGTACAGGACCCACAAACCAAACAGAGCAAATGAAAACAGCTGAAAGCATTTTCAATTCCAAAACAAAACCAGACAGACAGGATATACTCTCCAAAGATGGAGGACTGTGTGGAGCTGTCCATTCAGAAAAGCACAACTACTTCCAGTACTGTGCCTTGGATGGAAGGGCTTATCCTTTCCTTTGCTTTTACTGATGTTCCAGGGAGATTATTGACAGTACCTACAGTACATTTACTCTATTTATAAGTGCTGTATGTCCTCCAGCACAACCTTAATGTAACCTGTACAACCCACATTATCTCCTTCATAGAGCGGACATGGCCATTTGTCAAATATACTGTGTATGATAATTCAATCCTCAAATGAAACAGAAACGCATGGATCAGAAACACGGCCCATGGATGTATTTTTTGGCGAGCCCAGTATGAGCGACCTGTGCATCCTCCTGCTGTTTCTTCAGCTGGTCCATCATGGCCTGGAACTCCTGCTCCTTCAGCTCAGCCTCCTCTATGGCGGCCTGGTTCTGCTCATCGTAGGCCATGGCTACCACTGCCAGGATCAGGTTGACCAGGTAGAAGGAGCCCAGGAAGATCACCAGGACAAAGAAAAGCATGTAGGACTTCCCAGAAGCCCGGAGAGTCTGGAAGACAGTGCGATACATGACACTCAAATCGCACCCTAATACGTATGTTGAGTCACTGACAGAACTGGAGAGCAACAAGCAAATCGTTCACAAAGTTGTGGTCTGCTCTCTGTGTTAACATTTAGCAACGTCATCTGATAATTATACAAAAACATACGTCATGTCACGTGATAAATCATTTTACCAACCTCTCAGAAAATAGGAGTTAGATCCAAAAATATATTAGATCCATACTTCTACTAAAATTGCAATTATTTTACTTGGATCAGTATGGAACACAAATCAAAAGCTTCAGGATGATATAAGAAGCTCAAAGCATAAAAAATATGCATGTGGGCCTCTAAGCATTTCAATGTTCTCTTTAAGTAAGCCATTGAAAAACTAACAAACAAAATTCTACTGTAGTAAACATTTTTTATAGCTTAAAGGGTTCATGAAACAAGGTGGCACGGATGGTGCAGTGGGTAGCACTGCCGCCTCACAGCAAGGAGGAACTGGGTTCGAATCCCCGTCGGCCGGGGCCTCTCTGTGCGGAGTTTGCATGTTCTCCCCGTGTCTGCGTGGGTTTCCTCCGGGTACTCCGGTTTCCTCCCACAGTCCAAAGACATGCAGGTTAGGCTGATTGGAGAGTCTAAATTGCCCATGGGTATGAGTGTGTGAGTGAATGATGTGTGTGCCCTGCGATGGACTGGCGACCTGTCCAGGGTGTATTCCTGCCTTTCGCCCAATGTATGCTGGGATAGGCTCCAGCTCCCCTGCGACCTTGTTCAGGATAAGCGGGTTAAGATAATGGATGGATGGATGGTTCATGAAACAGTTGTGACAGTGATCCATCTGCATTGAACATGACTGAAATACAGTCCCAGTGGGGGACAGTGTAAGCAATTTAAACTGAAACTGCTTCAGCTTCCAGATCTTTCTATAAGATATTTCTTGTTGTGTGATTGTGTAATTACAGTATTTTCTTGATTACTAATGTATTTTTTTTCCTTAATCCAAAATAAGTTTATTCAGGCAGCGGATGGACAGTATCCATAAACATTTTCTGTTTAATAAATCATTTTATGTATGGTGGATGGTGGCTATTGCAGAAATGTATAGTATATGAGGCAGCTAACCAAACTTGAAGTTAAACTAAGAAAAAGTGGAGGTAAAGTATAGCACAAAGCTGAATAAATGTCAGCCTAAAGCATCAGACCTGCTGATAGAGGTTCTCCCAGTAGTCTTGCGTCATCAGCCGAAACAGGGATAGGAACGCCCAGCCAAAGTTGTCGAAACTTGTGTATCCAAAGTTTGGGTTGCCGCCCACTTTGAGACAATGGAAGTCCTCTGGACATGTCCTACAACACATCAAGGTATGACCAACCTCATCACAACCAGCCCCTCAATCTGAATCCATCACTTTTTGCATCCAACTGTATGTTTTAAACAATTTTGGTCATGCCATAAGGTTCATGAATTGCCATTAACTAATATTTACATATATCATTATGAATTACTGATGTATTAATGCATTAATTAAGCATGAAATAAAATGTTCATTATGTTACCTACTAACGAATGTACTGTAGTTGCATGAATATTTACACATTAGCAAAGCATAGATTAAACTCAATAATTAACCACTAATTAACCATAAACAAAACTGTTTTTCATTCCAATATGAATTGGTGTTAACTAATGTAGTTGTTAACATGAATGAATGAATTAAAAATACATTAACAAAGCGGTACAGATTAACTTTTGCACTAGTTAGTTAACAACAACATTACTTCATGCCAATTCATGCAACCTTATTTTAAAGTGTTACCCAATTTTTTTTTGCACACATGGAAACAAAGTTTCCAAACACAAGTGATAATACACAAGGGAGATTTAGCCTCACCCAGCATCGCTGCCATTTCCACACAGGAGAGGATCGGTTGCATTTTTTAAGATATAATAATTTTCTAGACAAGAAAAGAAGCATTGGGCCAGAAAATCAGCAGGGGAAAGCAAATCTATACTATCCAACTTCATTGACACATCTGACAAAAACACCAGACACAAAATGAAACAAAAACAGCAGTACGATACAGTATTATATACTGTACATTTAATATGAGGATTATTTGCATAACACACACACCCAGAGCAATGTGAGGATTTTCCACACACGCTTTGCTGACGCCTCTCCTATGGCCATACCCAGGTGCTGAAATGTACTGTTCACGCCGTAAGAAGTGCATGTGCCTCTCCACCATTATGAGGCATCCACTGCTCCGTGGATGTCCCGGATGCAACAAACACACCCATGCTGTGTCTCTCCTCCATAAAAGGGTGTTTCAATGACCAAAAAAACACAGTTCCAAAAGGCTGACCAGCTTGTTTGAGAATTTCACTAATACTCAACTTTCTGCCTTGCATTAGTCTACCTCTCGTACACTGGCTGGGATTCACTGCTAATACTCCTTTTACTCACTCCACTCTAGAGGAATCAGCAATGCAGAGCTTTAAATCTTCAAGTTATAAACATTCAAATGTCCACAACAAAAACAGCCACTTACTTGGATCATTGTTGAAGACCGTCTTCTCGGTGTCATTCATTTCCAGAGGTGCAATCTTTACACATTTGTATCTTAAATGACCCATAAACAGTTGCAATCCTATTAGTGCAAAAACACTTAGACAGAAAACAGTGAGGATCATTACATCTGAAAGTCTCTTCACTGACTGAATCAGAGCACCAACAATGGTCTTCAGGCCTGCAAGAAATACCATAATTTTATTTTAATAAACATCTTGTGCATGCATGAGAACAATACATGAAATATATGTATGTTTCAATGAAAATATAAGCATATGCTTTTAGAAACAAAAAGGTTAGATTCACATGCCTATCATTAAAATACATTGTGCACTATTTTCAGACAGGTTTTTCCATTTTCGACTGGATCAAGGTGAGAGGTGAATGATGACTGAACTTATATATTGTATTATGAGAATATCATTTATGAGCATTCTAAGCCACATTGGGATATCAATTGTTTATAGATACACAGTGCAGAGCGAATATTTGGACAATGTTACAATTTCTGTTGTTTTTGGCACTGTACTCCAGCCCACTGGATTTTAAATGAAACAATGAATATGAGGGTAAAGTGCAGACTGTGTATTTACTGTACATCTATATTGGGCAATCTTCATTCATAGTCCCCCCATCTCAGGGTGCCATAACATTTGAGACAAATGGCTTCACAAGTGTTTCTGATAAGTTAGCGGTGTGCTCAATCGCTTCCTTAGTGCAGGTGTAGAAAAGTTTTAGGATCTAGTCTTGATTCTAGGCCATTTGATTGCCATTGGACCCTGCCATAAAAAGAAAGGTTGCACACTCTTAATTCAAATGCAGTTTTTTAATTGCCAACGTTTCGGCAGCAATAAAGATCATGTGCTAATAAGCAAGGGCAAATCTAAGCACAAACTCAAGAAAAAGGACAGCGTTTTTTAAATCAACAGAAATAGATAGGACTATACACCAATGAGCCAAAACATTATGAAGCAAATAATGTTTATTATCTTGTAACAATGGCGCATGCCAAGGTCTGGGATATACCGTATTAGATGGGCTACAAGTGCTGGTTCTTGTAGTGGATGAGTTGGATGCAGATGAAATGAACAGGCTTAAAGACCTGAGCGACTTTGACCAGGGCCAAATGGTTACGGCCAGACGATCAGGATCTCTGAAATGGCTAGGCTTGCGGGAAGCTCCCGGTCAGCAGTGGTGAATACGGACTGACAGTTGTCCGAGGAGGGACAAACCACAAACCGCTGACATGGTGTTGGGCATTCAAGGCTCATCAATGCACAAGGGCGGCGAACACTATCCCGCCTGAATGTGTGTCAACACACAGAGCATCACAGCCTGCTGCGTATGGGGCTGCGTAGCCACAGACCGGTCTGAGGGCCCATGATGACCCCCGTCCACCGTCAAAACACAACGGGCACATGAGCGTCAGAACTGGACCTGGAGCAATGGGAGAATGTCGCCTGGTCCGATGAGTCCCGTTTTCTTCAACATCATGTGAATGGCAGGGTACAAGTTCACCGTTTACCCAGGGAAGGGATGGTGTCAGGATGCACTGTAGGAAGAGGACAAGCCGGTGGAGGGAGTGTGATGCTCTGGGCAATGTTCTGCTAGGAAACCCTGGGTCCAACCATTTATGTGGCTGTCAATTTGACACGAGCCACCTACCTAAACATTGTTGTGGTGTACCAGATGACCTCTTTCAGCAGGATAATGTGCCCTGCCACACTGCAGAAATTGTTTGGGAATGGTTTGAGGAACATGACGAAGAGTTCAAGGTGTTGCCCCAATCCCAATCCCCAGATCTCAATTCGGTCAAGCATCTGTGGAATGTGCTGGAACGGAACAACAAGTCCGATCCATGGCAGCTCCACCTCGCAACATCCAGGACTTAAAGGATCTGCTGCTAACGTTGTGGTTCCAGATACCACAGGGGACCCTCAGAGGTCTTGTAGAGTCCATACCTCGGCAGGTCAGAGCTGTTTTGGTGGCACACGACATATTAGGTCATAATATTTCAGCTCATCAGTGTATATTCCACCACACTGTAACAGTTGGCATACAATAACCATATTGCATACCACAAACAAGAAGAAATTAATGACAGACTACAAAGACACTACATGTTAATGTACATTTCTGAGAATCATCTTATCACCAGTTGCTTACCACTACAGATGCAGGACGTTCAAATTCAAAAACAGAGCTCACAGTCTACAATAAGTAAATTCAACAACAATGTTACCTACAATGAATAAAAAAGTGTAAAACAAGACTAAGACCTGAATGCTATTTTACAAAAATATTCTTGCAGATTAATTGGATTAATGTCTACAGAAGAAGTCTGAGAGTCTAAATCTAAATTAAGTCTGAAGAAGACTAAGTTCATACCTAGGTGGATTGACATTCCCAATCAATCAATCAATCAATATAGCAGAGAGAAATCGAGACTAGATATGGAAACCCCTTATATCTGCCCTGTGGAAGCGAATGAACGAACCCTGAAATGGAGGACTGCATAAAAAGCAATCATTCCTGAATTGTTGTAAATACCCTCAAATGAAATGTCTGCACTTTAACTTCATGTTCATTGTTTCATTTCGAATCAAATGTGCCAGAGTACTGCGCGAAAACAACAGAAATTGTACCAGTATCCAAATATTTAAAAACAGCACTATATGAACAGATACAGAAAATTTGAAATGTCACATTCAATTTTCAAAGAGTCAAAGATTGAAATGTGCTAAAGTTCAATCTCTCTCGGAGCAGTGGGGAGCTTTCTCTCACTGCTGTTGTGGTTGGGATGAAGCGCCACAACAAGAAAAGCAAAATGCAAATGAGAAGACTGCTTTTAGTTCATTTGCCAGATAGTTTACACAAAAGGGAAACAAAATTGCAATAGCAACAAAACATAAGCTTGTACAGCCTTTGCCTGTTTTTAGCAATTGATTAGAACAAAAATATATTTGATAATGGACAGTCATACTTGAGAGTAGAGAAGGAAAGAGGGTGTGTCAGCTGCACCAACAAACCCAGGGAAGTACGGATGCATGATGCAACTGCAATTTCATAGGAGAGTTTAAAGTATTAAAGTAAAGTGTAATGTAATATCATGTAATGTAATATAATATAATATTATATAATAAAGTGTGCCGATTGGCATTAGTGCTTGTCACCTGCACTTGCATCCTTATTATAGGGTCCACTGGGTTTTTGGCTGCAGTGTCACTAGATAAGAATCTGTCACAGCCACTCATTTCATTCCCAGGGCAGAACATATTTAATTCAGTCAAATGAAAACATGCACAGCCTTCATTTTTTGAGGATTTCTGAGGTGCCCTGGGAGGATAAGCAGTTTTAATATTTTTTTAAAGAAGTATAGTGTCCAAGCTTCATAAGAGATTAAACTCCAATTGAGAGAAAGTTCAGATAAGGATCAGCAGTTATACATAAAGCTCCTTAGTATAACTACATATTTGAAGTATATTATACACTCAGTGACCACTTTATTAGGCAGACCTGTACACCAGTTTGTTCAAGCAAATATCTAATCAACCAATCATGTGGCAGCAACTCAATGCATAAAACAATGCAGACGTGGTCAAGAGGTTCAGTTGCTGTACAGACCAAATATCAAATGTGATCAAAGTGACTTTGACCATGGAATGATTATTGGTTCTAGACAGGGTGATTTCAGTACCTCAGAAACTGCTTATCTCCTGGAATTTCTACGCACTTCTCTAGAGTTTAAAGAGAACGGAGTGAAAAACCACTGAAAATCCAGAGAGTGGCAGTTCTATGGATGGAAATGCCTTGTTAATAAGACAGGTCAGGGGTGAATGGCCAGTCTGGTTTGAGCTGGCAGGAAGGTCACAGTAACTGAATTAACCCACGAGTTACAACAGTGGTGTGCAGAAGAGCTTCTCAGAATACACAACACATCAAACCTTGAACTGGACAGACTACAGGAGCAGAAGACCAATAAGTCAAAAAAAATAATAATAATAATAAAGTGCTTACTGAGTGTATATGAAACATACATATTTTCCATTGCAGTCCTTTTTAGAACTATTAAATGTTCACCAAACTTCAAAACTATACAGTAATCAAATGAAGACACAGAAATGCAACTGGCTGACAGATTTTAATGTCAGGCAATAATATTTTATTAATTAAGAAAATCTATTTCAAAATGTAAAATTTCACTGAAATAGTGGCATATCAGCTTTGTTGGCTGTATATGTGACAAGTCCATGTGTAGCATGCAGGTTTTTCAAAGTGGCCACATTTGGGGATGACAGAGCGTCATCAGTGCACACGAGCAGAGAGAAGGGAACAGTGACAGGAGACGGAGGAGGAAGCCACAAGCACAACCACATAGACAGGGGTTTGCAATGTCTCATGCAAAATCTCCTCAGATCCCAAAAACTGCTCTGAAAATCAAATCAAATCAAAATTAAGTAACGTCTAAAAGCACGGAATCCGTTCCACCTGCGTGGAGTGGTCGAGGATTCCTGCCGTTATCAGCCGCCTTGCAGAAAATCAGGCCAAGTGCGTAATGGGGAGCGACTCTCAACTTGGATAAAGTGAAAACCAGCCTTTAGCCCTTAGCAATTAGTCTTTAACCTGGCTCTCACCTGGGATGACAGAAATAGCTTTCAAGGCTCGGAGAACCCTGAACGTTCTCAGTACCGAGACATTGCCCAGGTCCACACAAGCTGTCACATATCTGCAATGGGGAGGTCACACATACACAGAGGCCATGACAGAACACCAAAGTGCAATTCTGAAGGAAACGTCACACACGGACTGGCTGATGGCTAAACGTGGGCACGCCTTACCTGGGATTACTGAAATAGTTTTCAAAGCTCTCAGTACTCTGAAAGTGCGAAGAGCTGAAACATTGCCTAGGTCTACAAACTCTGTTACATACCTGCAGGGTTAAATTCACAGTTACTACATGTCTGTTCCGCCCAGGAAACACACACCCATGCATGCATGCACACACAAATGCATGCATGTATGTATGCACGCCAACCCAGACGCGCACACACGCACAACCAAGACCTACAGCCTGTGATCCTACACTAAAGACTCATCTGCACTGCAAGCACAGACTGTCAGTAAAGCACAGCTACGGTAATGCCAGGTCGTTGATGAGGTGGTTCCAACTGGATGCAACCAAATGTAGCATGGACCAAGTGTGAACCCAAGGTGGACCTGTTGCAGAAAAGCTTTGCACACTGAATGTGTTCAATATACCTGGCTTTCTGCATCTTCTGCTTTCTGTGTGATTTGAGTATCGATTCACATAAATTCACTCTAAACTGGTGGATATATAGTTTTGTGACAATGGAGAACAGGAGATAAATTTCTGTGGTGTCCTGGTAGAATATAAATAGAATCTTTTGAAAGAAAGGCGGGGGTGAATTTGTGGAGGTGGTGATTCTGAGAAATGCTAAGGCCATGACATGGCTGAATACAGGAAGTTTCATTTAAACTTCAGACTGACAGGCCTGTTTGATTTCTCAGATGTATTTGTTCTCAGTGTGCGAGGCCAGGGCTTTTGGACAACACAGGTTTCTGCGCATAGCATTACAGCAACAGATTCTGATTGTTGAGGAAAATATGCTGCTTCACTGAATTAAGTTTTCCACTACGTAGCTGTACTTGCCCTTCAAAGCAAGGGAGGTTCCTACGGTAATTTTTACCGCCAAGAAAAAGTGTTTAACATTATGTTATTATGATTAATCGAGATTTACCAGAGTAGACACTAATTATGTATAAATTATTTGCCATATAAAGATAATATGTACAAAACATAATGCTGCTATGACACATAAAATGTCATTTACAGTGTTCTACCTCAGCAGTTTCAAATCTGTGAGCTACCGCATCAACCAATGATAAGCATTTTTATTCAAATCCAAATACCTTAAGCCAAAATGCACATATAATCAGTAGTTTTCTGTTTTACCTGTAGATATTTTTCTTCCTGGCATTGACTAATGTTAATAAACAAATTGTGTAGTGCAAGAATCCAGTCAACATTTATGTGGTAAAATAGTGAAATGCCATCTAGACACTTAAAAAAACAGCTACATTTGGCTGCAAAGTGATAGCCAGTCTATATCTGGGTTAAATCTGAGCGATATTGCAGCTAACCCAGTCCGTTTACATCAAAATGTCTCTCAAACCATACTTCCACACCTCGAGACATCTGGACACTAGGAAGTGAGCATTAAAGTGAAAATAAACTGGTCCCTGTTTTTGCAGAATGAAGCACATTTTCATCAGTTTCACCACACAGTAAGAGATGATTGTATTAAATTACAGTGCACCATTGTAACACTGTTCCTCACTGCATGACCTGCATCATGAATGCTGTGACCAGCCTAAACTGTAACTAAATCTGCCCAACAAGCATTAAAAGTAGCAGAAGTGGTAGCATTAGCAGCCGTAGCAGCTGCAGCAGAACTATTTAACTTAACTGTTTCAGCAGCAGTAATGCAATATCTACCAGAGATGCCATATACCATTTGCATCACTATCAATGTCATCATCATCAGTGTTTTTATTGATCACATTGATGAAAGAACAAAACAGTGATGGAAAACAAAAAAATACTTACGCCATGACGATGACACTAAAATCCAACCAGTTCCAGGGATCTCGTAAGAAGGTAAATTTTCCTATGCAAAAGCCCCTTGCAAGTATTTTTATGACCGATTCAAAAGTGTAAATTCCAGTGAATGTGTGCCTGTTTAAAACAAGTTGGAAAAATGGAGGTTATATCGTACAAAAAAAAGATAATAAGAAAGTGTGTATAACTTTAAATTACAAATGATTCTCATCAGAATCCACAGTAAGCAATCCACTGCTACTACATGAACAAAGATGATGACTTACTCTACAGATTTTCCCCAGGATGGGAGTTCACTCCAGGTCATGAATGCACAATTGGTCAAGATAGTGCACATGATTAAAATACTGAAAAATGTTGCGGCAATTGTCAAGGAAACCAAGCAGCTCGGAGCCATAATGCTTCTGATTCAAAATACACAGCACAAGAATTCACCTCACAGGAGATCACCTCAGTTATCAGTCATACGAACACGATTACACATTAATCACAGTTATACTGTGAGGGGCCGTCTAGGCAGTAGCGTCATTTCAGGAAAAAAATTACGTAATGAATTTATGGTTGCGGATAAGACAACGTGTCTACCCTGGTGTAAAATCCAGCTATGACCAGCTTGAAATGCCAGCTACATTCAAAACATATCTTGAGCAGGTCAAACCAAGTTGAGCATGGAGCTATTCTACTCGCTGAACATAGGTTATTCACATATATGTATACTCCTGTGTACTCACACACATACGTAAAAAATGCTAATGGAAATAAAAGTATACGTATATCTACACTTTTATTTCCATGTATGTACAAGTGTTTCACCAATGTATTTCAGAAGTGTATTAGTTGTGTGAGTTTTACACATGTATGTACAGTATGCGTGTTTCACATGTGAATGCACAGTACTGTTCATGTGAGTGTTTTACATGTGTAAATGCAAACAAAGTTTTTTTTTGTTCAGTTTTTTTTATAAAAATGTGAGAAAATGTACTCACCACCCTCACAACACTGTTACACTCACCACTCTCAACACTGTTACACTTACCACTCTCACAACACTGTTACACTCACCACCCTCACAACACTGTTATACTCACCACTCTCAACACTGTTACACTTACCACTCTCACAACACTGTTACACTCACCACTCTCAACACTGTTACACTTACCACTCTCACAACACTGTTACACTCACCACTCTCAACACTGTTACACTTACCACTCTCACAACACTGTTACAATCACCACTCTCACAACACTGTTACACTCACCACTCTCAACACTGTTACACTTACCACTCTCACAACACTGTTACAATCACCACTCTCACAACGCTGTTACACTTACCACTCTCACAACACTGTTACAATCACCACTCTCACAACACTATTACAATTAACACTATCACAACAATGTTACAATCACCTCTCTCACAACACTGTTACAATCACCACTCTCACAACACTGTTACACTTACGACTCTCACAACACTGTTACACTTACCACTCTCCCAACACTATTACAATCAACACTATCACAACAATTTTACAATCACCTCTCTCACAACACTATTACAATCAACACTATCACAACAATGTTACAATCACCTCTCTCCCAAAACTGTTACAATCACCACTCTCACAACACTGTTACACTTACGACTCTCACAACACTGTTACACTTACCACTCTCACAACACTGTTACAATCACTGCTCTCAACACTGTTACACTTACCACTCTCACAACACTGTTACAATCAACACTCTCACAACGCTGTTACAATCACCTCTCACAACACTGTTACAATCACCACTCTCACAACACTGTTACACTCACCACTCTCAACACTGTTACACTTACCACTCTCACAACACTGTTACAATCACCACTCTCACAACGCTGTTACACTTACCACTCTCACAACACTGTTACAATCACCACTCTCACAACACTATTACAATTAACACTATCACAACAATGTTACAATCACCTCTCTCACAACACTGTTACAATCACCACTCTCACAACACTGTTACACTTACGACTCTCACAACACTGTTACACTTACCACTCTCCCAACACTATTACAATCAACACTATCACAACAATTTTACAATCACCTCTCTCACAACACTATTACAATCAACACTACCACTATCACTATCAACTGTACGTCGCTCTGGATAAGAGCGTCTGCCAAATGCCAATAATGTAATGTAATGTAATATCACAACAATGTTACAATCACCTCTCTCCCAACACTGTTACAATCACCACTCTCACAACACTGTTACACTTACGACTCTCACAACACTGTTACACTTACCACTCTCACAACACTGTTACAATCACTGCTCTCAACACTGTTACACTTACCACTCTCACAACACTGTTACAATCAACACTCTCACAACGCTGTTACAATCACCTCTCTCAACACTGTTACACTTACCACTCTCACAACACTGTTACACTTACCACTCTCACAACACTGTTACACTCACCACTCTCAACACTGTTACACTTACCACTCTCACAACGCTGTTACAATCAACACTCTCACAACGATGTTACAATCACCTCTCTCACAACGATGTTACAATCACCTCTCTTACAACACTGTTACAATCACCTCTCTCACAACACTGTTACACTTACGACTC
This sequence comes from Conger conger, assembly GCF_963514075.1. NCBI lineage: Eukaryota > Metazoa > Chordata > Actinopteri > Anguilliformes > Congridae > Conger > Conger conger. The sequence continues at coordinate 18,725,422 of NC_083776.1, forward strand.
TCACAACACTGTTACACTTACCACTCTCACAACACTGTTACAATCACCGCTCTCAACACTGTTACAATCACCTCTCTCACAACACTGTTACACTTACAACTCTCACAACACTGTTACACTTACCACTCTCGCAACACTGTTACACTTACCACTCTCACAACACTGTTACACTTACCACTCTCGCAACACTGTTACACTTACCACTCTCACAACACTGTTACAATCACTGCTCTCAACACTGTTACACTTACCACTCTCACAACACTGTTACAATCAACACTCTCACAACGCTGTTACAATCACCTCTCTCAACACTGTTACACTTACCACTCTCACAACACTGTTACACTCACCACTCTCAACACTGTTAGACTTACCACTCTCACAACACTGTTACACTCACCACTCTCAACACTGTTACACTTACCACTCTCACAATGCTGTTACAATCAACACTCTCACAACGATGTTACAATCACCTCTCTTACAACACTGTTACAATCACCTCTCTCACAACACCGTTACACTTACGACTCTCACAACACTGTTACACTTACCACTCTCACAACGCTGTTACAATCACCGCTCTCAACACTGTTACAATCACCTCTCTCACAAAACTGTTACAATCACCTCTCTCACAACACTGTTACACTTACAACTCTCACAACACTGTTACACTTACCACTCTCGCAACACTGTTACACTTACCACTCTCACAACACTGTTACACTTACCACTCTCGCAACACTGTTACACTTACCACTCTCACAACACTGTTACACTCACCACTCTCAACACTGTTACACGTACCACTCTCTCAACACTGTTACACTTACCACTCTCACGACACTGTCACACTTACCACTCTTTTTGCAAAAAGGATATGAATGCACCAAAACCTTAATGGATAATTTCCTGAGAAAATTGAAGGGACTAAGGATGAATAAAGCAGAAGTGGCGTTAAAACGGAAGATGGTCTTCCCTCGGTTCAACACTACAAAAGTCTGTAACAGAAGGGAGAGGAAGAAATAACAGATTAATGAAAGAATCAGAAAAACATCAGAGGAGCAAGCCAACGATATGTTGACTCCACGGGTAGAGTAACACAACACAACCCTGACAACTGTAAGAAAGCCAGTGTGAATGGCCCCAGTGTACTAAACTCTATCCTGTGAGGAAAATACAAATACCACTCCCGACCCTTTTTAACCAGAGTTAAAACAGAATAACGAAAAAAAACAGTGAAACTAGCAAAACATAGAATGGTCAAATGGGCCTTATTACATTTTCATCGATCTTTCATCTTCTGCCACCTGAAATGAATATTGATATAGCATTTAGATAAATGGTACCTGGTATAAATACGAAACGTTTCCCCCCCGTTCAAAATTTAATTTAGTCTAGGACTACATTTTCCCCAAATATGGTACTCATGTTTACTGGGCTGAACATGAAATGAATTAATCTGAGGTGCATTGCAGGATAGCCAACCTAGACCTTCAGCTCTCACACCCTGCGTTCTGAAGATAAAAAAAAAAAAATTTCTCTTCTTATTAATTCCCAAAAAAAGTGCACATCTTTATCTTGCGCCATAATGAACACTTAAAATGCGATTCCTCTGGGTCTTTAAAAAGCATATTTGCCTGTTGTTTATTGTCCTCTTTTTCTGCAGCTATAAAACCACCACTCATACAGCACAAACAGCACTTAGGAGGGCTGAAGTACTGAATAAATAAACATTTTGGGTGGCAATGCAACAGCAAGGGGCGTGCTGCAGTGCATCATGGTACACATTCAAACGAGCGGACACCTTGAATATAAGCTTTTGGCATGGCACATTACATTACAGTTATTGCGCTTTCATCCAAAGCCACTTACAGTTGATCAGACTAAGCAGGGTCCAATCCCCCCTTGCCCATTGCTCAAGGGCCCAACAGCTGTACTGAGCTTATCCTGGCTACACCAGGGCTGGAACCACCAACCTTCCAGGTCCCTGTCAAGCACTTTAGCCGCTAGGCTAACGGCTGCCCGGTACAGACCAGGATGACTCACTTTCTGATTGCCGTAGAAAGGGTCCAGCTCCTCCAGAGGTGTGGAGACCATGCCCGGGGGAATGTCTCCGTATATAAACGGCAGAGACTTCCCCGCCTCCAGGTTGCAGTTGGGCGTGCAGGCATTCTCCTCGTCTTTGTCCTTGTCTTCGCCGCGCCTCTTCCCCTTGGGTTTCTTGGCCTTCTCGCAGGCGATCCTCTCCTCGATGGCCTTGAGAGACTCGCGGGAGAATGGGCGGATGCTCTCCGGCCCCGGTGGGATCACTAAGTGTGCCATCTTTTCATCCTGCGGCTTCACAGCGTACTGTTATCCTCCGGCGCAGGGAAGGTCTACGAAAAACCAAGGGAAGGGAGAGACGAGTTAGGAAATGGAGCACAATGTATACAGAGATATACTAGTTTGACTTCAGGTCTTAATTACTTAATTGACTCAACAATATCTTATCTGACATGTGTTTGAGTACCAGCTACAGCTGCAGACGGCAAGTGTATCCTAATGATTTTACTTTGCTCAAAGTACCAGCTTCAACTAGAGTCATTTATAGAGCTGTCAGCAATTTAAAAACAAGGCAATTGGTTGGAACAAAAACCAGTACGCAGAGCGGCCTTTGAGGACCGGAGTTGTGCACCCCTGATCTACAGTCTGTAAAAATGATTTGCCCCCTTGCCGTTTCCGCTATTATTACACATTTGTCTCAACGAATGGTTTCAGATTTTTAGGCAAAAGGGAACACGAAACACATTTTTAAATAAATTTTTTCATGTATTTAATGAAGACACATTAAAAACCAATATCACCCCTGTAAAAAAAGTTATTGCCCCTTAAACTGAACTGGTTCCTGTAATTAATTTGTAAAATCAGACTTTCACATCACTGTGGATGAATTCTAGCCCACTCATCTTTGTAAAACTGCTTAAAATAAAACTAATTGTTAATCTTTCAAGCCAGATCTGCTTGTTTCATGTCCTGGCACAGAACATCCATTGGGTCCAGCATTTCTGCCCCCACAACATGTGGCAACCTATTCCACAGTGACCACAATGCCTGTGTGGAATGTATTCTAATTTCCATTTATGCGCCCTCGTTCTGCTAATTGTACTGAACCTGAAGAATCTCCTGTAGTTCACTTTGAGGCTTTTAAATTCATTAAAGAGATCAATATTAATGGACAGCACAGTGGCGCAGTGGATAGCACTGTTGCCTCACAGCAAGAAGGTCCTGGGTTCTAATCCCTGTGTTCTCCCTGTGCCTGCATGGGTTCCTCCCGGTACTCCGGTTTCCCTCCACAGTACAAAGGCATGCAGATTAGGCTACTTAGAGGGGGCATTAACAGGGTGTTGCTGCAAAAGAGCATGCATGCTCAGTCAACCTACCCTGTATAAATGAAGGTTAATAAATAAATCACAATCCCTTCTCACATTTTACTGAACTTGAACACTTCTACATGATCCCCTCAAAATACATCAGTCAACTGGGTGTCTCGGTGGCGCAGCCTGTAGAGCACTGACCGCATGCTCATTGCGAGCCGCGAAGTCGGCGGTTCGAATCTGACTGTCCGACATTTGTCGCATGTCTTCCCCTCTCTCTCGCTCCCATTCTTCCTGTCTCTCTATACTATATACTGTCCAATAAAGCTGAAAAAGGCCTAAAAAATATCTTTAAAAAAATAAAAAATACATCAGTCAACTGAAATGTCAACAAGCTGTAGCTGTTGTCATGGCCCTGCCTAGATGGGACTGCGGAAAATGCTAGAACATCCATCCATCCATCCATTATCTGAACCCGCTTATCCTGAACAGGGTCGCAGGGGGGCTGGAGCCTATCCCAGCATACATTGGGCAAAAGGCAGGAATACACCCTGGACAGGTCGCCAGTCTATCGCAGGGCACACACACCATTCACTCACACACACACTCATACCTACGGGCAATTTAGACTCTCCAATCAGCCTAACGTGCATGTCTTTGGACTGTGGGAGGAAACCGGAGTACCCGGAGGAAACCCACGCAGACACGGGGAGAACATGCAAACTCCGCACAGAGAGGCCCCGGCCAACGGGGATTCGAACCCAGGACCTCCTTGCTGTGAGGCGGCAGTGCTACTCACTGCGCCATCCGTGCCACCTCTAAACCTCTAAATTGCTGGGTTTACAGTACAAAACACACAACAAAACAAAAACTTCCGAACACCGAATGACAAACAGCTACCCAGGACTTGAGTGCATTTCTAGGCATTACCCAGGGGGAATACTTGGCTTCCACTGAATAAATACATCAATAGGGTTGTCAACAATTTAGTTTCCACTGAGATTGTCTGTTTTTCCCCTTTTCTGTTTCCTGGTGAAATATAAAACCCCCACTGTCTGGTTTTCCTACAGATCCACAAATGTGATTTTTGTACCATTTTTTAAATCAAGTGCATATTTCCTATGAAGCTATTTAGAATTATCACTGCTCCATGTTCATTATCTGGGGGAAAAATAATCCTTTAAATCACATAACTACAAAATGGGCAACATAATCAGCTATTTGATTTGAGTGAAGCCATTTGATGGCACTGAAAAATATCTTTCTTTAAGACAAGCAATGGTGGTAGCTGAAGAATGGCCCACTTCAGTGAAGAATGTTAGCTATAGTGTCCTACCCCTCTCTTTCGCAACAGTGTTTCTCCAGTGAGTGGGGCTACTTGTAGCACTGGTGCAGAGTGATTCATATTCAACTGGGGAAATAAGATCAAGTTCAATTAAAAATTAATAATGCATAAATACTAATTTTGCAAACACTGAGATTATACGTTTTCAATAGGTTTTTGGGGGTTGGGGAGAGCACACGAGCACACTGGTTTGATTTTATACTTTATACTGGTATACTTTAATTTTAATTTGCTTGAAAGCAGACAACCATTCAGTGTTATACAAGTGGTAAAAGCTTGGACAGGACACACAGTCATTCATTGTCATTTCTCCTTTTATTTGAGAGAAATGATTCTCCATTCTTTCACCCTCAGCATGAGTCAACAAATGCACCAGAAGTCAAACACAATGGTGCAGCCAATTCAAAGCTGCACAACTTTTCAGCACGTTTAATGTGCAACCTTTCAGGGGCCCAAGGAATGAAAAGCCAGACACAATGGCATGGCAAAAGAAATGAAAAGCCAGATACAATGGCACAAAGTTTTGAAAATAGGTGTGGACCTTTGAAGTACCCTGCTGTCAAATACAGTTATGACCATCTTGAGATTACCAGCTACCAGCAGTTTCAAAACATAGCTTGGGCTGTCGAAACCATGTTGAGCTGGCCTGAACTGGTCAACCAGCTACCAGCTGTTTCAAAACCTAGCCTGAGCTGTTTTCGGGTATTGAGTCCAATTCAAGCTGCAAGAGGCCTCTCACAGCATTCACAGCCATTGCAAATCTGCGAGACCTTCCATGCATTCATTCATGACCACCAAACGGCTCACATGGTGTTTTCCAGAGATTCTGGGTTGATGCTGTTAACAGCAGAGGGAGGCCCCAAGACCCCAAAAACAAGCACTTTCTCCAGCATCCAGGTGTGGCATCGCAACAGAATGTGTCCTTACTGTATACTTTTCCCCTGTGCTAATTGGTGTACCTCTGGGGGCAGCTTTATGTGGCAATCTATGATTGGTGGATTTAGTGGCCAACCATGGTTACGGGCAACCAGGTCACTTATACACTTCAATTTGCATAGTCCCCTGCTCATAGAGCTTTCTCACACGTTTTCCTTCTTCTGATTATCGGGTTGTTTTCCCTTTTTTGGTCACTTTACCTTATATGTTATCATCAGAATGTGTTGATTTTCTCCTTCTCTTGTGGTTATGCCGCTCAAACTCTCCTGCGTCACTGCCAGAAGTACGTATCACACTCACAACACTCACACACTGTACAACACATACAGGGAATGGTGCTTCCTCCACTAACTTAATTTTTAAATATATACAAATGAAATTAAAGAATGCAATGGTCCTTGCTAGAGAAATGCCAGCGGGAATATGTCTCAAATATGGTATTCATTCACATGACAAAATCATAGATTGCCATTTTAATGCAAAAGCAATGCTCCTGTCCTCGGTGAAGATGGACAATCCAAAGGGAATCTTAAAGTTTTATCATATCGTGTGATTTTAAAAGACAGTTGGTGACTGGCCATAATACAGAATTGTACGTGACACAATCCTGAGAACAATACAAAATCTGACAAAAACACAATCAGATCAAAAATCAACGCTGAAGCCATGCCTATGGTAATAACCCAACTGTACGTCAGCACTTCTAATGGATACACACAAAGGGAGCCCTCTGTTCCTGCTTGGAAATTATGAGGGAGCCAATTACTTTAAATACCCTTTAAAGCTGATCAAATATTTATGAAAGGCAACAGCCTGCAGAACATCACATGGTGCTAGCATACTCCCATTGCTTCTGAATTATACTTCACTTCAGATTTTCTATAAACATGCTATTTATCCCCATAAACATGTGATCTTGAAAAATAATCAAGATGTAGAATTAATATTTGAGGGGTTTCCAACCTATGGGTCCCCACTCACAAAGAGAAACAGGAGCTTTTGCTGCCTGCATCCATTTCTAAATGCCAGAGTATTTGTCTGAGACCAAACATTGTTGCTTTCATTATGCGCATAAGCTAGGTTTCAGTAAAAGAAATCCAAATAAATATGTGCATCATTAATGACCTATTTACAATGACCAAAAGACATCTGTTAGCTGTTCAGATTTCAACACCATAGGACGCTGCCTAAACAATCCTTTCATTTACTTCTCAGTGAAAACAGCCATTAACTGCAAACTAATTTTTTTCAGTGCCAGAAAATAGTACAGCAAACATACACTCAGTGACCATTTGGGACACCAGCTTGTCACTGCAAATATCTAATCTGCCAATCATGTAGCAGCAACTCAATAAATTTAAAAAATGCATAAAATCATGCAAGCATGGTCAAAACTGCTGATGTCTTGAGGTTTTTATGCAGACCTGTCTCTAGGGTTTACAGAAAATGGTGCGAAAAATAAAAAGAATATCCACTCAGTGGCAGTTGGGTGGGTGAAAATGCCTAGTTAATGACAGAGGTCAGAGGAGAATGGCCTCGTTCAAGCTGAAACTGGATCAAGCTGACAGGAAGGCAACAGTAACTCAAATAACCACAGGAGCAGAAGAGCAACCCTAAACACACAACACGTCAAACCTTGAATTGGATGGACTACAGCGGCAGAAGTCAACAAGTTTAATTAATATATAACAAAATTGTTACTGAGAGTATATTCAACAAAACAATTACGCAAACACATCCACAACTATGTACAATATCAAATCTTTCAGTATTGAGTGTGTCTACCCGTTGCCTTTATCAAAGCTTCCATTCTTTTTGGGAGACTTGCTTTAACTGAAATAGGCAGGGATATTTTTCCATGCTTCTTGTGAACACCGAAGTTCAGCCTTAGAAGTTGGTTGCATTTTCTGCTTCTCTCAATCCAAGTAATCCTAAACAAATTCAATGATGTTGAGGTCTAGGCTGAACTGTGGTCAGTCCAGGGGGCATTGTCCCCTGCTTAGTCTAATCAACTTTAAGTCACTTAAGTCCATTGTTCTGAGAACACCAGGACATCTTTTCAGCAGTTACTTGGGGTCATTGAGTTGTCTTCTCACAGTGGAAGAATTTCTTCAGATGTGAAGCAAGAGTGGAGCTAGATTGTTGTCCTATCTCTCAAACATAAAATAGTTCAACACTGTCTTTCTAATATCTGATGTCATCATAAATATCTCATTTAGCCATATTAGACCTATGTGACAATGAAATGTGCAACGCAGCTAGCTATGGTGTGTTTGGGTAGTTTGCTTGAATGTTAGGCCAATGTCTCTCATTGCTTATTTCTCAGCCTCATAATGACTTCCTTGATTTTCTTTGGAACAACTCTCATCCTCGTGGACAAATACCAAAAACAGGCTCCAAAGGCAATGAAAGTCCTAGAATCAAGACAAGATACTGAAAGCTTGCATATACTGTACAAGCACAAAGGAAGCGATTGAATACACCTGTCTAATTAGAAATGCATGAGAAGCTGTCCAATTACTTTTGATCCCCTAAAATTGTGGGGACTATATATAAAAAGATATGTAATCCCTCCACAGATGATCACCTGATACGGATGCAAATACTCTCAAATTAAAGGTGAGGATCTGCATGTTTACCTCATATTCATTATTTCTCTTTCAAATCCAATTACACCATTGTCCAAATATTTACAGACTGCACTGTATATATACGGTCATATACCCAAGGACTCGTGCTGGTATATGATGGTACGGTCATACCTGGGTGAATGTGAATATGGGACGGTTATTTCCCATCATTTCATAAAAACAGAACAGAAAGGAAGAAAGGAAGGCAATAACAGGGAGCAATCACTCGATCACGGTGAAGTCTGGGGGATGCAAACAGTGATAATCAGATTACCCCGCAGCATAATGGGCTGTAACCACAATCTGGAAAAATACACACAAAAATAAATAAAGCCTATTGGACTTCTGGTAATCATTTTATTGTTCAGATAGGTCAGACAAACAAATTATAATTACATTATGATTATTATAATATTGGATTATGGCTGGGCGGTCAAAAGTATCTGGTTATATCATTTCTTGGCCATCATTCATCAATTAAAGACTGGAAATTATTGCTACAATGTGTATAGGCCAATATACAGTAATATACAGTAGTAGGTTACGAGAAATCAGCAACTTACAACGTTTAACTCAGGTCAAACTCGCCTCTTTTAGACGCAAATCACGAATTATAAACGGAACGAGTATAAATAAAACGATTATAAACGTCCTATTTCTACGTCTATTTCAATTTGCGCCTTATGAAATAACATATTCCCAGTATTACAAAACAATGCAAATATCAAAAAGTTTATCATCGTAATTGCATTTCAATTGTACGTAGCCTACTTGGAAGGGTTTCATCCCGTATAAAAGTGCAATGAGAAAGGCTGATGATACGCCTAAACTATGCGTCTACATACGTATGAAATTAAACTACTCGGTATGAAAATCACTGAGCATGTGAAATATCAATCTGTCCATTGCCCGTCCCAGATTTTAAATTGGCAAGAGGGCAGTGCAGCTTTCCACATAGCCTACAGGAAAGAGACACATTTCAAAAGAGACGGCTCACCACTATTATTGACAGAAACAACTCCACCCTGCTCAGTGAGTCTGGGAGGATAAACAGATCGCCAGCGTTTTTGTCCACTCACCCGTTAAAATAACAATAAAACATATAGCGTATTCATACAGCCCGTTTAAATAGTCGACGTTCTTTACTTTAAAAACTTATCCTATCCAATGTATGCCAACTGACAAGCGGAATCGTTTTTTAATCTTCTATAATGACAACCAATACTAGTATCACAACGAGATAGCCAAGGCATATGGTGCCAAAACATTTGAAATATGGAAAACTGGAACTGAAATTATACAGGAACCAAATTTAAGACAATTTAATTAAATGTATCGTTTTTCATCTGCCAGAGTTCTTGCCTTTCAGACTAAAATAAAGAGTATATACTATACATCCCACGCACTGACCTATGTCGATCTCACAGAAGAAGAGTAGAACATGATAGTTGTTGCATATATGGATGCTTACTTCCATTTTAAATAACACTTTATTACATGATCTATAGAATTTGGTTGTCACCTCACTGATTCTATTCTAAAACTGGATTTGTTGGCATGACAATATACTTCTGTGTAGCCTATTTTAAACATCAAGGCAATTACTTAAAATGAATTAGGGTAAAGCTAAAGTTATTAATTTAACATGTAGGCAGAGTATCAGAGGCAACTCCGCACAAGCAAACTCAACTCAAAATGACAGCACCATATACAGTAGCCTATAATAATCACATTTATTTCATTAAACTTTTTTGGCGTGGGATATGTGAAAGTACTACTCTGCAATAAAAACAGACCTTCAGAAGGGAAATCAATCGTAACATGAAGAAAAATAACTGTTGAATCGCGAAGGTTTATCCGATTTGTAATTATTTTGCAACTAACAGTGCATCTATAATTGTACAATATTTTGCGTAACCTTCCTGCATCCCACAGCCGCCCAGTCATCTCTGTACTCACCATTATGAAACGAGGAAGGTATGTATGTTTTGGATGCAGGTTCGGTCCTGTGTTTTCTGATGATTGTGTCAAAACTTTGGAAGTAATAATCAAGGATAAGTTTCCACAATTGTAATAGTATGATCCAGGGTGTGGTGCAGATGATCATTCATACGGGAGTACTACTCCATTGCTGTCAGTCTACGCTTTTAACACTCCGAACAGCGCTTCCGGCCACTCATTATTACTTGGTAGGAATGACGCCAGATTTTCCGAGAGCTTCATACCGCTTCAATGTGAGCTTTGCAAGAAAAAGTGGTAAAAATATACCGCGAGTTAAGAAAATCTGACGCAGAAGGTGAATTAATTTTGTGGTACGCGCCGTTTCTACTTTTGTGCTACGCGCTGCAAGTGCTTTTAGTGACAGACCTCGTTTGCTCTGAAGTGAAGTCCACATAGCATCTACATAATGGGCTACAGTATCGATATCATACGTAGTCGTTAACGTCATCCATTATAGTACAGTAAAATGCACGTGACTAGCAGTTAAACATGACGGATGGAAATGTTTACATTGAGAAATATTTATAAATAGCAATGTCTTAATATTAAATTGTGAACGTGTACTCACTATTAAACAAAACCGAAATTAAAAAAGAAGTGTCCAGAAATTACTCGCAACAAAACTAAAACAAATTTGACTATCAATTTAGCCCTTTTTAGTTTCTTTGAAAACATACTGCTTTTTACATTAAAAACTTGATAGATAACAAACACAACACCTACACAGATAAAAAAAATGATGGTAAAAGTTTCTCCTGTACCCGAAGAAAACGGCAAACAGAGAAGGGATGCCATCTAGTGGCAATGCAAATCATTACAGGGGAGTGTCAACAGTGCATTAAATAGCCTACTGTACAAACACCTCTAATTCTAAACAACACATTCGAACTTAATTTTGCAATATTGATGGTAGCATTGTAATGGAGACTACATAAATATATATCCAAAGGATGCCTATTTAAAATATATTAATAAACGCATTGAAGGGGATTATCCAACCAAAAAGCCCTGCGCTTTCTCTTTGCCGTGTCTTAAATTCCCACCCAAGCTTGCTAATAATCCTGACCGCATACTTTTGAGACTGGTGGCTACCATAGGAAACAGAATAGCCCCATACAAGCATAATTTCACTGTCAGCGACTCTATATTCTGCATGAATGTATAAGACTTAATCTTGGCAGATGAATCTTAACCTTTTAAAAAGTTTCTCAAATTTAAAGTTTAATCTCAAATACAGCCAGACACTCACCATTAAGAAAAACAGCACATTGTAATATTCTTTAGTTGGTGGGCCCCATTATTTGAGGGAAAAAAGTATATTTTTGCTGACAAAATAATATGTTCACATACAATCAGGTATGTCACCCTACATTATAAGAATAGGTTGTATGGAGTAACCACATCATCCAGCCATGGACATGCCATTGCTTTATAATATATAAAAATTTCAGCACAGTATCTGGTGGAAATAGGCTCAGAGAACTAAAACATAAAAATGTTATCTGGGCACAACTACTGTTTTTGCTTGTGTTTCACTTTTCCGTTTCCACAACTTGTTTTTCTTTTGGACAGTGGCGGGTGGGGCTAGCATGCGTGGATTGTTATGTCACTAGGTCCATATTTTTCTATAGTCTAATAGAAAAAAGGTTAATAGCCTACACAGTGTTATATACACTCAGTGAGCACTTTATTACATATTAGACTTATTTTTTAGACTTATTATGTCCTCTGCTGTTGTTTTAGAGTTAGAGTTTTGATGCATTGTGTGTTCAGAGATGCTCTTCTGCATACCACTGTTGTGATGTGCAGTTATTTGCATTACGGTCACCTTCCTGTCAGCTTTAACCAGTTTGGCCCTTCTCCTCTGACCTCTCTCATTAACAACGCATTTCTGCCCACAGAACTGCTGCTCACTGGATGTTTTTTGTTTTTCGCACCATTCTCTGCAAACTCTAGAGACTGTTGTGCTCTACCACCCTGTCTGACACCAACAATCATTCCACGGTCAAAGCCACTTAGATCACATTTCTTCTCAATTCTGGTGTACAGATCTACCTAATAACGTGATCACTGAGTGCAAATGTATCTTGATTTATACCCTCTGAAGAGATGTTATTGTAGTTATTTCTTTGTTTGGACAGTGACAGTGACATCATATCCTGTATGAGGACAGCCTGAAAACATGCTGTATAAAAGATGCTACTGTCCGCACTGCATTTAATTGGCTAGAATGCAGGTCCCAGGCTGATTACAAAGCTGATTACAGTCTGCACACAATTGGCTGTAGAGCTCCAGTAACATAAACCTAAAGAGCTTTCTCCCCGGAATGGCCACGTCAAAAGGGATACAATACTGGACACAGATTTACTGAAGCCACAGGGCTGGGTAGAGCAAATACTGTCCACACAACAAGGATAGGCCCAGCAAGTTTCTGGAGCCAATAGAACCTGCAAGTATTTAACAGGAAAATCCACAGATCAGAATCCAGGAGAGGTAAGGATGCAAGGAAATAGTGAAATCCAAGTTGTCGGCCACCTGTAGTTGAAATCCTTGTTCTGAAACATGCTGGACTATCAATGGATGTCATCCATTATTACAATGGTTGTGGCAACTCTTGCAGCAATGCACTCTTCAAGCCTGCATTTGGCATTTAGCCATGTACAATTCAGATATTGATTTGGCAATCCTTATGCCTAAAACTGCTGTACAATACAGGCAGCTTGCACCACAACAAACCCTCATTATGTAAACCGAATAATTTGATACATTATAATAGTAATGATTTTGTTTAGCACTCTAATGCTTTCTGACAATTATACATATGAATTCTGAACCGACATGTTTGAGCAAATATCCTTTATTGCAAGGAGGAAAAAATATGCACTAGACAAGTTATTTCTATTTTTGTACGTGACCAGTTAACGACAAATTCCACATTGTCTTCTAAAAAAAAAGTCTTACTCACTCGCACGTTGCTGTGAGAAGGCGTAACGCGAGCAATCCAGCTGTTTTTATGGTTTAACTCAGATCTTAAAATACACTGGATGTTGTAAGACCAGGTCACTTTGCATACAGCTTGTGTGTACACACCTTCTCCCTAAGGACCAAATTGGCACTCCGTGTCATTAAAAGTTGTGAAGACCGTAATACGAAAACGTTCAGTTCACCTCCACTCGTTTGAAGTGAGTAGATTATTAATTATTTTATTAATGGTTGTGCTTGGGTTTCTTCGGCTTTTTGTGCACAGTACACCAATCTGATCGTTTACGTTTGTATCCAGACATACTTTTATATTGTCTACTGAATACCATAATTACTCGCATTTGGTGTAGGCTATTCGTTCAGAAATAATAATTATATCGTTACGCTATTATGTTTTTCCTAACCTACTTGGGGAATGCCCTGTTCATGCCTCACTGAAGGTAAATGCCTTAACTTCATTTTGCTGCAGTTGGGTGCTCGTGTCGAAAACAGTGAGAAATACGTAGGCGATAGGCTGTGTTCAGTGGCAACTGCCTGAAAGTTGTTTTGACCTATAGCACAACTATTTTACGTACGTTTTTAAGACTGAAATTGACAAAAACGAAATGAAAGCATCTTTAATACCTTTTTTTCACATGGGTATTTGTAACGCCTGGATTCACACAGACATTGAATTTCAGTTGTAAGACTTTACTACAAGTTGTTTGCGTGATTCTGATTTTATTTTGAAATTCATAGAAATTCATAGAAACAAACATGAAATGGTAATACCGCAGGCCTACTTTTCTTTTGAAAGTAAGGTAGGCCTACGCGTACCTGTACTTTGTGTTTTCTTGAATTAATATTCTTTGTGCTTGAATTATTGGTGCAATTCGAATGGGTTGCGCAGTTGCATACAGTGGGTGTACAAATAGCCCTCGTCTATTGGCTTCAGTGGTTCAGTATAAAAATAGCTACACATTTGGTTGTGCAAGACTGGCTGTATGATATTGGGTCTACATTTTAACATTTTCTTATTTTTGGTTGTAGACTTGCCCTCGGAACTCTAAACACTATTGACTAAAGTTAATTTAACAATAGGTACAATTTATGTTTGCCCCATTTGGCATGAATATGAAGAACATATATGATCAGTTAAAAAAAACAAAGGCAAATCAAGGCAGAAGACATAAACAATCAGAGTAGAAAATAGTGTGGTCGGTTTTAAAGAGTCAGCCTTAAATGGGATATTGGGACACCTTCTGAATATTGTGTATATTTAGTGCTTATTGTAATGGGTTAAAGTATACGGGTCAAAATCGGACTTTACACTTTTGTGTGGATTGTGGAATGTGTCTTGCATGTGGCCTCTTGACATTTTGAGGACTTTCAACCCTTCTGAGGTATTCCCTGCTGCCGTGGAACAATAAAGTGTATGTGCCGAATGCCACTGTTAGTATGCCACTGTCACTAGCCATCATACAAAGTAACATAACTCTACTGCCTGAGCAGAAATCTGTACATTTAACTGCAAGTCTACCAGGTATGGAAATTTGAGTAATGAAACTACAAATATTACATTTCTTATATTCCTACACATCATTTGAAGATCATTTAGAACTTAAACCATCAACAAATATGTATACACAGTAAGCTCCATAATGTTTGAGACAAATAAATGTTTTCTTAATTTGCTTCTGTACTCCACAATTTGCCTGTGGTGAACATTCAGCGCAGTCTCAGCTTTTATTTCAGGGCACCGTAACATTTAGGACATGTTAATGTTATGTACAATAAATTGTTATTATATAAATGAAAGTTGTCATGTTCAATACTTTGTCGCATATGTCTTATAAATATGAAAACTATTAGAGTGTTCATGTTGTTAACAATTTTTTCAGTTATGGAGCAGGTACTGCAGGTTAATCAGTAGCAGGGAAGTACAAAACATGAATTATTCTATTTATTTCACGTAGTTCCCGCCTAGGATACTGTCACTTCAGTAAGATGTACAAAAACAGAAAGAAATCAGAGGATATCCTGAGTTTCTTAGCTGCCAGATGGTCTGTTGGGAATTATTCAGTCTACAGTATGTCACAGGGTTCTTAAACTAATCACACGTACAATGCAACGGCAGTGAGGTGCCTCATCCCCTGTAGAGCCAGGACTCAGAGTCAGAATATCCCCTTCACACTTCATCCATTCTTCCTAGGTTTGTGTTTGCCTAAAATGATGATCTCTATTTCTTAGTGTCTCTGAGTAACAGTATTATTTGATGATAATATAGCTCCTACATGTCATTATGATGAAAACTTATGAGAATATAATTCACTTAAATAGCAATAGCTAACAATAAATAACACTGAATTAATGGGTAAATACGTCATCTACTTCTGTTTCTAATGATGTTACACTCTTACGCATTACTCAGTGCAATAAATTAGACACAATGACAGCATATATGCAAAAGATTAATAAAATCTCCTCCTTCTCCAACCCTGAAGTGAGAAGTTTGGATAAGACATGACTCACACTGAGATGGACAAAACATCCCCTGACACGGACATGAGCCAGAAGGAGAACCTGGTTGAGAAGGTCCTGACCCTGGGCGTGGCACTGCCTGGTGGTGTGGAGAAAACCGTTACAATACACGGGAGGTGAGACACGCTCTGACAGACGTGTGAGCCAACAGCTGTGAGATTTAGAACACGATTGAGAGCCGAGAGTTCAGAGCAAAAAGAGCAGAAGGAGGAACAGGGCCGAGTGCATATAGAGTGGTAATCAACCCTGCTCTTCGAGATCTACCACCCTGTTGCCATAATTTGCCACACCTGACTGCACTAAATAACAGCTCATCAAGATCTCTACCTGTTGAATGAGTGTGCTTTGTTAGAATTAGAGTGAAAACCTACAGGACAATAGATCTCCAGGAACAGGGTTGGTTACCACTGATATAGAGACCATTATCCTCTCTGGAAAATTGTATGGGGAACTGAGTCAAATGTGTAGAACAGGAACATGGCTGTGTGCAAATTAACAAGGTACAAGAGGAAGAAAGAGTAAAGAATATAGACTGCTATCCTTTCTGCTGAATATGGAGAGGGACCAACTGCACAGGAAGAAAAGTAGGGTTAAATGCAAATGAAACAGAACAGGGTTAGTGTCGGGGAACAGGAAGAGGAACAGGGTTAGTGTTGAGGAACAGGGTTGGTGTCGGAACAGAAAGATGAAGGACTGAATGCAGAGGAAAAAATTTTATTACCCCACATTTTATTTAGGCGTGAGAGAGCAATGATGAAGATAAATGATACATATTAGTAAATCTAATCTTCTTTTCATTTTGGGTGTAGCAAGCCAGTGATGGACCTATTTATTATTCTCTGTGCAAAATACCACCTGAACCCATCCAACCACACTGTTGAGCTAATATCCACCAGTGGGAACTGCATAAAGTTCAAGCCAAATGCACCGATTGAAACTCTTGAAGTAAAGAAAATGCTGATCAAACCCAAAGGAATGGCCAACAAGAACAGGAAGCAGAGCCCTTCAATGCCAGAGGTAATCTATTACTAGTGTAAATGGTCTGCATCATAAAAAATACACTTACAATGCTGTTTCGGGTATTATTACAATCTAATGTTTTTGCCCCTACACATTCACAGTTCAGTTATAAACAGAAATAAAATAAGCACTAATGTCTCTGTCCAGGATCATGGAAGCTGGATTTTTGATAATATATATTTTTTTATAATATAAAAACTATATTGCAGTATATTCCATTTTGAAGGGATGATATGCCACCATCTAGGCTATTTAGTATATTTATATTTTTAATTGTGAAAATGGAATGAGTACTGTAATGCATACGTCATGTTTATGTTAATCTACAGGCTACCGTTCGCCTTGTCATAAACTACAAAACTGCACACAAGACCGTGGTGAGGGTCAGCCCCCTGGTCCCTGTCGAGGAGCTAATGTCTGCGATTTGTGCAAAGTGTGAACTTGACCGAAGTACCACAGTTTTACTGAGGAACCCCTGCTCAGAAGAACCTCTGGACTTAGCACACTCCCTGAATGACTTTGGCTTGAGAGAGGTCTATGCTGTGGACTCAAAAGGCAATCTCGTTTAAATATTCCTTCTGCAGCAGTTGTTGTCCATGAAATAGGAATGATAAAATGCATGTCTTTGTGTGTGTGTGTGTGTGTGTGTGTGTGTATGCGTCCGTGCACAAGTGTGAATTGACCAAATTCTAAATGTGGACTCGAATTTAAATCCATATCTTATTCTAACTTTTGTGGATAAGTTTGTAAGTTATTCCAATTGTCTTTTAACATTTGACCTAACTGAAAGTGTCATTTGGGTAATTACCATGTTTAATACATAATAACTATCAATTTAGTTACAGGCATGTGATGACCTGTGGTCTGTTTTTAACAGGCGTTTGCTCAGACAAATTGCCAGCCTCACCAAGAAATGAAGGTAAATGCTCGATACATTCACCTATCTCCAGCACTTGACTCCTAATGTGGGGTTTATTTTATAGGAAACAACCTCTTGCCTAATTTCTTTACTTTTGTCTATTTTTACTCAAGAAGATGAAAATGTATTAAGAAAAGACCAAGTGCTGAAGGAGAAAGAAAACAAAGGGTTGTTCAGCATTTTTAGAAGAAGCAAGAAGACACCAGATCAGGTCTGTACTGAGCTTCTCTGTGGATTCCTTAACCAATGAAGATTGGTGCTTTGTAGTAGAAGCACACAGGAACACAGGTGTCTTTCTCAGCAAACACAGATATGGTGTCCTTTGATTGTTGTAATGATTTGTTATTTTAAGGACAAGCTGAAACAGAAGTTAGAGCAGCACTAGCTTCCGCGATGTGATGTACTGTAACAACAAGTGAAATGGATCTTCCAGGGGAATTTTTTGAAGGGGGCCTTGATTTTACTGATGTCAAATGATGAGGGGGACGTCAAATGAAGATGCGTGCCACTATGTGAAAAGGATATTGATTGGTGGAGAACGAAAAATTGACACACATATGATAGACATACAACTTATTTGTTACAAGACCATTGTAAATCCCTTCCTATCGTTGAAAAAGGCTCATTGACTCTGCTTGTGTATATAATTCAGGTAATTCGGGTTTCAAAACACAGTATAGCTATACGATAATTCAAGCTTATTGGTTGAAAATTGGTTTCCGGGGGGGGGGAATAAACAATGTTGTGCGTTGAGGGTGTTCCTTGCCGCAATTCCTCTCCTGACCATTAGAAGTCCAAAATCACATATTGTACCTTTAAGATAAGTTCATATGGTTATGAAGAATTGACTAAATAGAGGAAAAAGTGAATTTTGATTTGAGCTTGTTCTTAAGGTGGCCAGTGTGAGTGCCTCGGTGTCTCCAGCCTTGACCAAAGATGGTGGCCATGGACCCACAGGCAGCTCTGCAGGGCTCTCCATCGCACCAAAGAAGAGACGGGCTCCCCTGCCCCCCATGATGGCATCCCAGTGTTTCCCCTCCAACCTCAGCAATCTTCACACTGACTCTCTGTCCCACGCCAAACCTGATAAGGGTCAGGTCAGTGAATCACCCTCAGTTTCCTTTCTCTGTCTGCAGGATTGGGTGTGTCATATGTTTTACTGGAGGAGATTAACTGCTTGGGTATACAGTATATCCAGCATATACAGTGCACTCCATACTGTTCAGACAAAGTGCTGAACTGTATTTGGTAAACAGCATCTGTGCAGAAAGCTGAAATGCACACATGCCACTCTATTGGAGCTGCAGGATGAACAAGCTCCCAGATGTTTATTCAGTGGCAAGTGTGACTATAAATCATACATAACTAATTAGTATATGTATTAATTAATAGTAACATAGCTAAGTTTCTCCCGCAATGTTCAGGAGGACTCTGGAATCGGTCATGGCTCTCTGAAAGGTTTGAAGAGGAAGGCCCCTCCTCCCCCTGTGCTCCCCTGCATAAGTACACCAGAGGAACTCAAGCAGGATAAGAGCATTAAAGGTTTGTCTTATGTCCTGCATTGTAAGGTCACGGGGACATGCATTATTCGGTCCATTGTTTGTCTTTATAGTGGTCCTTAGAGGATGGGCTTTATTACAGGTAAAATATTTCTTTTTGTCAGAACTTTATGCTGAGTAATTACATATACCCAGTAGAATATTCTATTTGCATGCAGTGCATTAGTCTGAGTTAGTTGGAAGGCTGGTGATTCTTCAACCTCATAGCCTTTCCTTCCAAACATTGGGGCGGCAAGCATCCCAATTCTCCCAATATTTTGCATCCATAAAAGCCTACTTATTAAGTCCTGCATCTCTTCCTACTGCATTTGCCTCCATGACTCATGGTGGATGTTTGTTTGTCTGTACAGCGTAGCATGGTCACAGAGGACATTTTGAATCAGTGGCTCTTTTCTCGACAGACTTGGAGTCACAAGAGGAGGGTGCTTAAGTGTCAGCTTCCAGACTCCTGTCCTGTTTGCCTGCTCTGTCCTGCTGATCTGACCTCTCCAATCACCTCTCCACTTTGTGGTGGCCTATTTCATCCTCATGTGTCATTTCTTTTACGTTTCTTCTCATCTTTTCTTCATTGTTTGTGTGGTTATCTGGTCTTGTGTGTTAATTGTACTCAATCTATCAATTAAATCAATCTTCTGTAGGTTTTTTCTGTGCATTGCTTTCTTATGAAATTCGTGGTTTCATTTGAGGCAACTGATCAGAAGTTCAATTTCAACATCATCAACAGTTCACATAACTCACAATTATTTTAATTATCTCTCTTTTAATGATCAATCCTTGTGCACAAATGACATTACATTTTACTTTATATTCATTTTACATATATTTTTTTATTTAAAAAATCAACTGCAAGCCAATCTACAGTTCACAGAAAATTTACGGAAATACAGTGAGCTTTTAAAAGGAATTTTAAAAATTTTAAAATTTTAAAAGGAAGAAGTGTGTGAATTCATTCTGAATCGTACATCTGACAAAACGCTTTTTTAAAAATGCGTAGATATTTAGTTCGATTCAGGTGAATGACCAGTCAATAATTTTACAGTTTCTGGTTTTGAAAAACGGGGCGGCTCGGATGGTGCAGTGGGTAGCACTGCCGCCTCACAGCAAGGAGGTCCTGGGTTCGAATCCCCATCAGCCGGGGTCTCTCTGTGTGGAGCTTGCATGTTCTCCCTGTGTTTGCGTGGGTTTCCTCTGGGTACTCCGGTTTCCTCCCACAGTCCAAAGACATGCAGGTTAGGCTGATTGGAGAGTCTAAATTGCCCATAGGTATGAGTGTGTGAGTGAATGGTGTGTGTGCCCTGCGATGGACTGGCGACCTGTCCAGGGTGTATTCCTGCCTTTCGCCCAATGTATGCTGGGATAGGCTCCAGCCCCCCTGCAACCCTGTTCAGGATAAGCGGGGTTAGGATAATGAATGAATGAATGGTTTTGAAAAACTCCTTTTTGTCTTAAGCAGTATATTTTTTGTCATTATGGTCTTTTTATTAAATGCCCTTTAATAAAACCTCCATTCATTATAACATAATAACACTGAGTTGAACTGAGAAATTCACAAGAAGTTTGATTTAATAGAAGGCATTAGGGGAGGGCCACATCAAACAAAAAAGGAGATCTGAAATTAAAGGGCTTTTTTGCATAACTGTAGTTTCAAATGTGGGGGCACACAGGAAAGAACCATGAAACTTTTATAGCAGTTGCACTTCATTTCTTGATAAAAAAAAATATTAATCTGGTTTCAGAGTGGTTCCCATGAACCACCTGCAAAGGGCCTCCAGCATTTTTTTTTTTGTTTTGGCTTTGAAACCTTTTAGTTCCTGTATTTCACATCATTGTCATAAAAAGAAAAAGAAAAGTTGTGTGTAATCTATAACATCTTCTTAAATTTGAGTCAGTGACAGTAACTGCGGATTGACTTTATCTGGTGAGCTGATATGAGGGGCTGGTGCAACTCATGTGGGCCTGCTTCCTACAGCAGAAAGCACAAGTGAAGACTGAGGGATGAATTCCAGATTAACCTTTTTCTGGGGAATAACGCATTCCAAGTCTGCATTTTATCAGAGCCGTCTAGTTTTTTTTTTCAAGTTTATTTGTGCCTAACTCTAGGAGATACAGTATATAAATAGAACAAGAATCTCATATTAGCAAATATTTATTTTATTCTATAAATTTAAATTAAATCTCATGTTGTTACAAGTGTTCCAGCTCCTTAAAACTTGTGAGACTTCCAAGACACCATTCCTTCATCACTGTGTTTGCTTTTGTTACATGCGATTGAATTTTAATCCTATTAATATTAATCCTTTGCCTACCTCTTGTTTCTTTAATGTTATTGTCTGTTTTGGCTCCCTCTTCCTCTCACCTTCTATTTATATATATTTTAGAAGATGACTGGTATCAATTTGTGCCAGATGTACAGTATCTTAAATTGATTGGAAGGTTTTTCTAAGCCATTCTTGATCTTTAACAATCAAATTATTTTCTTTTTAAAATAAAAATGTAAAAAAAAATGTTTGACAGAAATAAGTCCACATCACAAAACCTGGTCAGGGTCTTGGGGGGCTGCCTAGGGCAAGCCAATCCATTGCAGGGCACACACACCATTCACACACAGCATTCCTGAAAATTTGTGAAATTATATAAATAAATACACACACACCTATACATCTTCTTCCACATCGCCATTGTTGTTTTGTGGTACAGTGGTGGCCCTGAGTAACCTGGAGGAGATCAGTGAGCAGGAGGTGACGGTGACTGCTGCAGTCCTGGATATCAGTACTGCGCATGCTGTTAAAGACAAACCAAACAGCCTCGATTTATCGGCTGAGGTTTCAATGGATTCTGGGAAAACGGAGACCGCCTCATCACCAGCGAACACAGAGATACAGGATACTTCACTCAAACAGGACATGGGGGAAGAACAGTTAAGTATTCTGTCCTCAGAGGGCAAGTACCAACTGTCTTAGAGGTGGCGTACATACACACATCCAGTTTAGTAAGGTGCTGGGCTGAAAAGCACATACATGAAAAGAAGGAAGCCAACACACTGTTACACACCCTTAATAAAGACAACATTTCGACCCTAGTGGATCTTAACTTTCTAGCATGGTACTGTAAACATGTTCCAATTATATATGCCAGTTAATGGTTAATTCCACCCCTCTCCCCCAACCAAGGTTTTTTTCAACAAAAAAAAGCATTTGCTCAAAAGTAAGCTCAAAAAGCATTTTTCTAATTAAAAAACCATGGACATGTGTGGCAATTTGTTTTCCAGACCGGAATTGGAGCCAGAGAGCAAGGATTGCAATGAGGAAACACTGGAAGTTGAAGAGACCCATACTTCTGAGTGGGAAAATACAGGTGGGCGATACAGAATATGCAACAGTTCATTGTTCATTTGTCCCCCAGGGCATACAAACATTTTCCACCGGTTGTTGGAAGAACAACCAAGTCATGAACAAAACATCTTTGAGAACAAGTCTCAAGGCCAAATGTACTAAGAGTGTATTCATATTAGTTTAAAAACTAATGTTTTAGTTAAAAATATATATATATTTTAGTCTCTGCAGACTGTGACTCAAGTTCAGCAGAAGAAGGAACTGAAAAAACATGTCTATCAGGAGAAAATGGCAAAACTCCAGGTGAGGACAGAAAGGAAATAAACTCTGGAATGGGTACACATTTACATGGTGCAAGTCTTAGCATGAGACCCAGGGAGCAGGTAAGCAGTCTTTAGAACACCAAACGCCTTTAGATGAACACCAAAGGCATTGATGGGGCATAATCACGGAGTAGGAGATGTTGAAAGCACCATGTGATCCAATCAGTATTGCCGGTCATACCCATTCTGGGTCCTCACCCTTCTCCACTTTCCCAGCAGGCTACAGCAATGAAATGGCCATTTCCAAGGAGGAGCCCCACTGTAGAGAGAGACCACTGCCTGCAGTAACTGAGGAATCACCAGCACACACTGTGTGCCAAAATGGAGCCGGATCCTCTCCCTCTCCTCTGAAGGATTCTGAGTCCTCCAGTGAGCTGGCGAGGCAGTACATACCCAGGGCTGGGTTGACCACTTACACCATTGTGCCTTCAAAATGCTTGGGGAAGCTAAAGTACTTCGAGGTGGCGTTGACCCTTGAGGATCCAGCTGTGGCTTTGAAGGAGAATGACGCTATAGGCTCTCCCATGCTCTCCACCCCAGAGTCTGGTGAAGCCCAGGTCTCAGTCAGTGAATCTTCCAAAACACAGGAGGAGGATCTCAGTGATGAGACTGTAATGGTTGAAAATGCTGTCTGTGGTGACACGGCTCCCACTCTCCCAGCCCCTGCTGAAGCACCTGAAGCAGATGAAGATAACAGCCAACCCTCGTCATCTTACAATGGGGCCTTTGAGGCAGGACCAGAGCAGGACGTCAAAGAAAGGAAAACTCCTCCAGCAACAAAGCCCAAACCACTCTCTTTCCGTTTGCCACAGCAAACGAGAACCTCTGTAGAAGATGTAACCTCAGGAGCAAGCAAGAGCAACACTTTTGCTCTTTCTCACTGTGGTCAAGAGGATGAGGAGGCCTCGGGGAGGGCAAGGAAAGGGGAAGCAACGGGAGCTGAGGAGGAGAACGGCATCCCACCGGTGCCCCCCTACCCACCTCCCCCTCCTCCTCTCCCTTCTACAGGGCCGAAAGCTACAGAGACGCAGCAGGAAGATGAGCTAAAGCCCAGAGGAATGAGTAGTTTGGGCGAAGGCAACACAATATACACCACCAATGAGCTGGTTTGGCCAGCAGAACTGAGCCTGGAGAAGCTTACAAGCTTGGCCACACCCAAACCATACAAGACCGTAGAGCCATCCACCTTCTCCAAGGCAGTGTTCACTGTGTCGAAGAGATCCCAGCGCTTCGCCACACCCACTCAGCCTCCTGCTCCAAAATGTGGGATTGTTAGGATGTCGGCAGATGGGGAAAAATAAATGCCTGTGACTCAAGGAATTCCCATCGTTAAGGTGCTCTACTCAAGTCTTATACACCCAAAGCCACTTCTACCAGGACTACCACAATTCCTAAAAGACAATGTATTACTTACTGATCTTTTACAACAAGTAAACTCATAAACAAATCCATTAGCACATTAACTTCATTATCCATTAACCTCAGTGTTCAGTCCATTGAACTTTGTTTGGCATGTTGCTCTTTGTGAGTTCAGTCAAGGCTGCTGCTCAGGTTAAACCACCTGGCATGAACCACCTGTATCATCCAGGGTTTCTCTGGTTTACTTAATGGCTGCAACTTTCCCCACCTGGGGCCAGATCACTCCATGACCCAACACAAATCCCAGGTATTGTGTTTCCTCCTTAGCTATGGTCCATTTCTTTGGGTCAATAGTCAATCCCACATTTCAACCCTCTCATAGCACATACATGGACTGTATGGGAGCAGCCGGTATGTAATGCTAAAAGGGGTTTCAAATTCAGCCATACAGTTGTAACTGGCTCTCTGTCCTGTTTGAGATGTGCATTTCCTGTCACAGGCCTTGACACAGATCAGTAGTCTTAGAGTTCTTAATTGGACATTATGCCCTGCCTCCCCACAGCCATAGCAAATAATTAGACCCCTTTCATTTCAATACATTTATTCTCAATCAATGTTTTTTATTGAGTAATTAAGATCTCTTTTTTTCTGAAAACCATAGGTGTCAAAATTATTGGCACCCCTAACAATTATTGTAAATAAAATCATTACATTACATTATTGGCATTTTGGCAGACACTCTTATCCAGAGCGACGTACAGTTGATTAGACTAAGCAGGAGACAGTCCTCCCGTGGAACAATGCAGGGTTAAGGGCCTTGCTCAAGGGCCCAATGGCTGTGCGGATCTTATTGTGGCTACACCGGGATTAGAACCACCAACCTATCAAAGTGAAATTGGCAAAACAATTTTTGTAAAAACTTAGTGTAGTTATTCTCAGTCTAAATTGACTATAATTTGTCACTTCCAATTTCACTGGCGTATAAGAATGAGGTAACAAACAAACAAAATCCCATTGTCACCAATCAGCAAGGGAAAAGACAAAGAAAGGTCAATGCAGAAGAGGCAAAAGACTGGTAATGGGTACAAAAAAAACATAAGCGGTTAAACATACCGCATACCACGAAGACAGCCCTTACTGAGCACGATAAACAAAACCAAGCATCTGGAGTTTGGCTAACCTCATTGGAATTGTGACTGGAAGAGAGTACTATGGTCAGATGAGACCAAAATATAACGTCTTAGCGATACACACCATCAATATGCTTGGCATCAAAAAATAAATGCATTCAAGTAGAAGCATCTCATACCTACAGTCAAATATGGTGGCGGGTCATTGATGTTTTGGAGATGTTTTGCTGCAAGTGGTCCAGGGGTACTAATTAAGATCAATGACACACCGAATTTGATAAAGTACCAGGAATTCTTGGCAAATCTCATTATCTCTCCTAGGAAGCTGAGACTTGGTCACAGGTACACTGCACAACCGGACAATGACTCCAAGCATCAAAATACACACAGAAATAGTGAAGTGAAAACAACAACCATGTTCTGTAATGGCCATCTCAGTCTCCAGACTTGAATCCCATGAAAAACCTGTGGTCTGAACTGAAGGGGTGGGAATCCCAAGGATGTCAATGATTCTGAAAAGTTCTGCGTAGAGGAATGGTCAAAGATCCCTCCAAAAGTGTTCTCTAACCTGAGCACAAATTATAGGAAAAGGCTTGAGGCTGTCATTATTGCCAGAGGTATTTGCCTCTGAATTAATCTAGGGGTTGCAATAATTGTGAAACCCGTTTTTTCGGGAAATAATAATATCAATAATGAAGCAACCTACTTCACACAGCTTATGCGAATAACCATTCTTTATTTTAGTATTTTCTGTGAATATTTATCAAGGTTGCCAATAATTCTGGAGCCCACTGTAGCTATGATTTCTGAACCCTGCACTTGACCTTTATATGAGCATTAGCAGACATGGGGGCCAGACGATTAGGCCCCACAGGCCAACACAGAACATCCTTTATGACAGAAGGGGTTCTCTGTCATCCAGCCAAGGCTGGTCCCACTGACAGATAATTGCCAGCATCAAGCGGGCGTGCCCTCCAGGACATTGCAAAAACAATTTGTATTACTTTGAGTGCATTTCAAAAGAGGAATTACAGATAATATCTATGAAAGGTTGAATTATTCAAAACACATTTTCTTCATTGAACTGCAGAACTTCAATGAAAGATAAGAATGCAATGCTGCCATCTAGTGGTAAGACCAGGCCCCACCGGCCCCTAATGTGGAGACGCCTATGCATCGGTGTTCAACTGGTGTTCAACTCACATCAGGATAGAAATGTTTCATGACATGTTAAAGGTATTCACTCCAAATAACATGATTTGCGGTGACCCTTCCACGCAAGGGGGGAACAAGTAGACCCAAATCATGCCAGAATAATACCCTTTGCAGTCCAGTGCCTATACTTTTTGCACCACTGAACTCTCAAATGTGCTTTCATCTTTGTAATGAGGGGCCTATGCACAGCAACTCTACTATAATACCCTCTATTTAGCTTTCTCTATTTAGCTGTCAAAAGACTGTTCTTGCTGGCAGTCTGATCACATCCTGCACAGGAGTTGTTCTTCTGTTCAATTCATTCTCCAAATTATTTTCAGTTGGTTGGTTTTCTCACAGTAGGACACTGATTTAAACCTATTTTAACTAATTAAATACTAATTGAAACGTAACAACTTGTTCTTGATAACCATATTAATAACATTGAAATTACTTCCAGTTTGCGCAACCGGTGTGGGGTCAGACTCCTCCTCATATTATTCACAGGTTTGGATTTAATATTTATCTCCTTGACTACAGCAAAACCTCCAGCGATTTTCAAGTATGTGTCAGGTTTCAAGTAAGGCTCAACAAGTCATTCCATTACAGTAATATAACATCATTGAACAATCCTTCAATAGCTTAATATATGTTTTTAAATATATAAAATGGCAAGTATTAATGCAGGTTTTCTTGGTACTGACTGAGAACTCAGCTCAGCTATAATCTCAATGACCACAGGGAATATGTGCTTGACATGATTAAAGCATCTCAAACATGGATCACTTGATGAAACCTGACAGTTTGCTGTAATATGCACAGTATGTATTTATCGGGCTTGTGGAAGTTATACTTAAAACAGCCTGCAGGGGGCAGCATGCACTGAGGAAATCTGCCTGGGAAGGTTCTGCTAGGGATTCCTAGTTTACACTTCGATTCCGTCACATTTTTCCCTTCCAAGAACCTTAACAAAAAATATTACTTTGAACTCCAGACCCCTGGAACAGCTTCACCCTGGAACCGAGTTCATCAGACTGGTGTACATTCTGTCAGCTTGCACTATGAGTGACCAGTTATGATTGTCATTACTAAATGCATGTCACAAAAGCCCTTAACAATTAAATGGGATGGGGGAGGGAAGGCTGGGGGGGTTTCCTCTCAAAGCTGTCTGAAACGTTTGTCTGAATATAATGAAGCGTTTGTCCTCCAGGTAAAATGTTTACCCTTTGGCTGTTAGTGGAGCAGGACCGAGGTGAAAGCTTCTCAACAGCCTTTTGTGCCTGGACACACATCACTGCAGTGCCATCACAATCCTCTTTGTGCACACAACCCCAACCTATACCTACCCCCACCTAACTCCTTCCTCTCTGATCCACTTCTGTGGTTCAGTGCTCTCTCTACACTCTTCTAACTCTGGTCCTCTTACACGGCCCACTCTGTAACTACTGCAGTCCACCTCTTCCTCCCACTGCTCAAACTGGGCAGGGCAGATCACTTTACACTCTCAGAGCTCTGTGCTAACATTTTTTCCCAAGGAGCAAGTGTCCTATGAGAACGCTAATGTAAAGCAATTAGTGGATGTGCTCTGAAATTATTTTTACAGTATCAATCTTCAGGAGCAAAAGTATCTAAAATGGGAGCATTGCAATGTTCTGGCTGTTCTGAGTTGGTCCTTAATATTCTAATACTTCCTTGGTGACAAGTGGTATTAACTCTTTGAAGAAGAAGGTAATGTTGAGGGGGGGGTGAGGGATTGGTAATGTTGAGAGGGGGGTGAGGGGTGTAATGTTGAGGTGGGGGTGAGGGGTGGGTAATGTTGGGGGCGGGTGAAGGGTGAGTGGTGTAATGTTGTTAGTGGCACAGGGGGGGTGAGGGTTAATGTTGAGAGGGGGGTGAGGGGTGTAATGTTGAGAGGGGGTGAGTGGTGTAATGTTGTTAGTGGCAGAGGGGGGTGAGGGTTTGGTAATGTTGAGAGGGGGTGAGGGGTGTAATGTTGAGAGGGGGGTGAGGGGTGTAATGTTGAGAGGGGGTGAGGGGTGTAATGTTGAGAGGGGGGTGAGGGTTTGGTAATGTTGAGAGGGGGTGAGGGGTGTAATGTTGAGAGGGGATGAGGGGTGTAATGTTGAGAGGGGGGTGAGGGGTGTAATGTTGAGAGGGGGATGAGGGGTGTAATGTTGAGAGGGGGTGAGGGGTGTAATGTTGAGAGGGGGGTGAGGGGTGTAATGTTGAGAGGGGGTGAGGGGTGTAATGTTGAGAGGGGGTGAGGGGTGTTATGTTGAGAGGGGGTGAGGGGTGTAATGTTGAGAGGGGGTGAGGGGTGTAATGTTGAGAGGGGGTGAGGGGTGTAATGTTGAGAGGGGGGTGAGGAGTGTAATGTTGGTAGTGAGTGCTGCCAGAGGAATAAACATAACCTACGAAAAATATCAATGTCCACACCCAGGATGGAATGTGGGAACTACTGCCCTCCCCAGCGGGTCACTGCAGACTCCCAGTCCTCTCTCTTTTGGAATATTGGATTCTGGGAAAACAAACCCCTCCCGTCTGAGCAGTGGAAACAGGGATAAGTGCTGAGTATATAATACTGCACAGTGCTAGAATTTCGTAGTGATTATTATCAGATCTTGAGTGTGGATATTGATATTGGATTTTGTGTTGGGTTTGGGAACACGCAGTTCGGGAGTATGACGTTTGAGACATACATTTTGGCTGTTTGGTCCCCAGCATTATACCATCTAAAAACACTTTGAACAAAGAGCACTTTGAACACATCCCACTGGAGTGTATTTCTTTAGAAACATGCCACTAAGAAACATTATCATTTATATTCATATTCATTCTATTAAGGAAGATGACGTTTCAGGAAGGTAAAGTAAAAGCGCTCTTCTGCAGATGAGTATTTATATTTTCATGTACGGGAGGCAATTGCTGGATGACATGAATGCGACAGGAATTTTGTGCTGCAAATAGAGTCTTACATTTTATTATTTGATACGTAATTTGCCTTATGCACAAGCCAGTGTTTTTAAACCAGTGCGCAGGGGGGCCTCAACGTACTTCTGCTTGTTAGCAAACCTTTGAGAGACAAAACACATGAACATTAGCACCAGAATTACAGCTGCGTCAGTGGTGTTTTTCGCATAGGAATTCTGCTAGTGCACCAATCTTCTTGTTAAGACTACTGTCGAACAAGTCCGATTCCATTTGGAGGGCGCGGGAGATAAGGGCGTGCAATAACAATCTGCTACTAATTGGCCTACTAATAAAAATATCATAAAAATCGCGGAAGTTGTTCGTGAACAACGGTAGCAGTATTTTGACTTTGTGATTTTTAAATATGCCTACGACTTCTTATTCTGTTGTGCGTACTCTTAGACATTGGCAAGCTGTGTTTGTGTTTAAATTTAATGGATCCATAATATTTTTGTTCCATCAGCAACCCGCTATAAATCTTCCGATTAGCCTACATATA
This sequence comes from Conger conger, assembly GCF_963514075.1. Lineage (NCBI taxonomy): Eukaryota > Metazoa > Chordata > Actinopteri > Anguilliformes > Congridae > Conger > Conger conger. Next base: position 18,755,503 of record NC_083776.1, read on the forward strand.
TACATTGTTTTTATCACCTCGACAAATAAATACCGTGTCATCTTGACATTAGTTCGCCCTTAGCCACCAGAAATATGAAACACCACCGAAAAAAGTTATTCATGAGCGCCAGTACCTATGAATGAATGAAGGTCCTGTTTTGTCTAAGCACAGCTATAAAATGTAGGCTACAGTAAGCCCCTTGCAAGTGCTATCCCCAAGTCTTGAGAGTTGAAGGAGAAGTGGAGGGAGGGAAGACGGGGACCTTTAGAGTAATTGCATTATTGTGTGCAGAGGGATGGGGAACAGGGTTGGGAAAGGGAAGAGAACGATAATAAGACCTTACATCAATTATTTGCATAACTAACATGGTTTCACTACGTCGCACTACCATCTGGTGGGAATTGCACATCTTCGCACAGTATCAGTGAAGCGTCATGAGCTAATCACATGATGATTGCTTGTTATTTGCAGCACCTCAGGAAAAGAACGTCACACACTATGGCATACATATTCTATTTTATATACTTGACAGATTAAATAGATTTGCTTATTATTGTACCTCCTGTGGGTCTTAATAAGCCTTAGCCGGTTCTCTCAAAACAATCATTGTAGACCTCTGCAAAGCACATCACAACAGGATTTTGAAGTGTTTAATCGCTTTATTTCAAACACTCATTCATGCTTTGCATTAGAGTCTGTTATTAGATGGCCATTGTACAGCTGAAGAAAAGCCTGGTACAAGGGAAGACTCTTACATAAAGGGGAAAGCTCCTGTGTGCTAAAGCAGCACATTTATGGGGATACATCTTTAATGTGCTACTGGAGCATTATCCGGCGTGTAAGAGGATTTCCTCAGTAATGCTAAGGAGTGCGGATGAGACTGTGTGACTGCCTTCAACAGCAGACCAGGCCAGAATAATGCCATCAGCTGGAAGCATGGCGTACATTATAGATAGAGGGATAGCTACATTTATATTGTGCTTTTCTAACACTCAAAGCGCTTTACAGTGATGAGAGAGAACTAACCTTAACTACCACTGGGTGATGCAACAGCAGGCATTTTGCACCAGAATGCTCACCACACATCAGCTAAGGTGGAGAGGGAGAGAACAATTTGTTGCCAATTGAATCAGGGGATGATTAGGTGGCAGGTTGAAAGAGCCAGGTTGGAAATTGAGCCAGGACACCGGGGAGCCCCCTACTCCTTGCAAAGAGTGCCATGGGATCTTTAATGTCCCGGTACAAAAGATATAAAAGCTTGGTAGTACCCAATATGTACATAAGATTGTACCCTAGCCATTGGTTTAATAATCCATTTGTACCTTTTTGGTTTGTTAAAGGTACTTATTTTTACCCATAGGACACAATTTTACATTTCACAATTTGGGATATTTGTTCCTAAAAGAATCTAAATGTGCCCCCATAGACGTTTCTATTCGGTCATATTTGTGAATACCTAGTCAGTGTAATTTAGTTTCCAGACTGCTCAAGGCCAATGGAAGCTGTCCAACTGTAGCATTACTCTCAGTGGAAACCATGGCCAGTTTCATATTCCAACACTCTATCTTTCTATTCCACAAGCAACTTTATTTAAATAAACACTCATTTTGAAACATTTCAGTAATATATTGGTCTCCAGGCACTCCTCCAATGAGAATGTCTTCCTAAATCACACATAGTAAATGACATAAATGGAAGAAGATAAAATGGAAGAGTCTCTACTTTTCTCCAGTGTCAGGTAATTAATTGTAATACATTGTAATTGTTTTCCACTGTAGGCTTAACCTGTGATGGACCAGTGGAAAGTTTTCCATTTGGACTGGTTTAAATGGTACACCAGGTCTGTATGTGCACTGTTTCCTGCTGGTCCGGGGACAGAGAACCAGATTGAGTTTGAGCTGGAGGGCAGAATTTGAAGAATTTGAGTTCTAAAGACTCTATGTAACTTTACCAGAGTCAAAAGTAGGTATCCCTGTCAAAATTGAACCTGGAGGCATTGGCATTTACTTTGGAACTGAAGTCATCAGTTGGTGACAGAAAGTCATTGCTAAACCTGCAGGCCAGTGGTCCTCTGGGGCACTTACTGTAAAGTATTATGTACATATCCATTTCCCATAATCCCACACCACTTCATATCTCTTACAGGTCTGGGTATGTGTCTACAGTATCGGTGGGGGTGGGAGGCAATGTTTTGCTACGACTAATGTCCCCGGCTCAGTTAGCATGCAAGCACGTATTATAGAGGCAAAAGAAATTGCACAAACACTGGCAAAATTCAGTGGCAAAATATCAGGTCAAAATGTTTCAAATGCAAAATTGACTTTGTGCTCCCTGTAGCAGGACATGGGGCTCATTCCACTCACTTCTTTTTTCTTTTCCTCGATCATGGCCATCTTTAAGGACATTCCAATCTGTTAAATGTTCCTTCCAGGAGCTAGATGCAGAAGAACTCCCCATCTTTCCGTTGAGTAAGAAAAGCATGTCCTTTGCAGTAGTATTATTTAAAGGAGCAAGAAAAAGAAAAAAGAGGATTGGAATGTGCCCATGTAGGTTGATATTATAGTGACTACTGGGGCAGAAATAAAAGTTTTTTGATGAGTACAAAACCTGCTTAAAAAAACAACTCCAGCTAGGTTTTGAAAAGTTGGGAGCTGGTCGACAGTTGTTATACAGTAGGCAAAGAAGTGGTCTTGTCATAACTCAGTAGTGATGCAGGTCGACAGGGCAGATTTACTTCACAAATCATTGAAAATAAAGCAGAACCCACAGTAGAGATGAAAACTGAAATCCAAAGCACGTGGTGTCACATGCAACAACTCTGTATTTTCTGTTCGACTTTGGCGGCTATCTCTGGGCAGCACTTAAAAGGTTAACCTGACAGCGCTATAACCACGAATATAAGTCCAGACAAAGGGGTCAAGATATGATATGTAACAGGGATCCTGCTGGGAGCCCAGGGCAAAAACATCAGACACAGCACCAGGACAAACCGCACCACAAATCAATCCTGGTCTTGTACTGGCTGTTATGTAAGTGATATGTATTGTTATTGGTGAATACCAGTGGTAACCAACCCTGTTCCTGGAGATCTACTGTCCTGCAGGTTTTCATTTCAATCTTATTTTGGCACAACTGACTCTACTAATTAGCAGCTCAACAAGATCTTTAGCCATTGAATGAGGTGGGATGAGCTTTAATCTAAATATCACTCACTGGTCAACCCAGCCCACTAGAACTGCTGGTTATGACAACACAAGTTCACTTACATTATATTATTCCTGGCTCCATCCATACATCCATCCATCCATTATCTTAACCTGCTTATCCTGAACAGGGTCGCAGGGGGGCTGGAGCCTATCCCAGCATGCATTGGGCGAAAGGCAGGAATACATCCTGGACAGGTTGCTAGTCCATCGCAGGGCACATATTCCTAACTCCATAGTAATATTATAACTTAATTTTAAAAGCACATCTTCTGTGCTTGTAAAACAAGAAATTCACAACTGGGTGCATGATCAAAGTAAGATGTGATCAGCCATGCAAAAACTGTACCAGACAAAGCTGTATAAAGTAACGATGTGTTATGTGAACAGTTATTCGAGGTTTCAGATTTTATCATTAACAGTTGGCCAGAGGGCTAGGGAGGAGACATAGACACTTCTGTTGCAGAGGATCTGAAAATGGCATTCTTCTGAAGTCAGGTATCTCTACCCCCAGGCTATGTCTTCACCACAAACAGCTGCGGGTTTGCTTTTAAAAGCATATCTTTCCTGAAGGATCTGCATGGGTCTTGTATTACATAACAAGGACATACCACATAGCATCCCTGTGTCTTTGTGGACCAGTGTGTTACAGGTCTGTACTATGTTAGCCCTGGTGGAAATCCTAGCTGCCAGCCTAAGATGGAATCTCATGGAATCAGCTTCTAGTCTAGCTGGATAAACCTTTCATTTGGACCAACTGGACATGATTTAGCCAGCATGGTTGCGGTCTGAACCATCTTGTTGCAAGCTTGACAATCTACAGCTACAAACCACTGGATCAGCTTAAAACCAGACTAGAACCAAGCTGGAATTTCCACCAGCTATAACCATGCCAGGCACCAACCAGCTTGTCGAGAGCAATAGGTGGTTAGGTGTCTTGCTCAGGGACATTTCGACACACACAGGGCAGGGTATAGCAACTCTCCGTCTACCTCTTTCATTACCTCCGGAGCTAATGTCGCCCCACTTTTAAGCACTTTGTTGCATGTTGCTCTGGATAAGAGCATCTACCAAATGACGGTAATGTAACAGCTATTGGTGTGATGGTGTGAATGATTGTAAAGCAACAGCTATTGATGCGATGATGTGAATGATGCTTTAGGTTACACACTGGTTGTGTCACTGTCTCTCAGGGAGCAGTAGAGCACTGCGGTTGAAGTTGTGGTGGGAATGATGTTGAATGAACTGATTGAGGATGTCACTCTGTGCAGGGATCCGCTGCAGAGACAGTGCTGGTCTTTAATCCCGTCGACAGAGAAGGAAGAAGGTTTAGGACAGGAGGTTCCCCACGTGGGCGTTGGAGTTAGGCGATGCGTGCCAATAGCCACACGAACCTCTCCAGGAGCTTTTCAACAGAGAGTGGGAGGGCACGGGGGACTCCAGGGGGACGGGGGGCAAGGGGGACGGGGGGTCAAATCCCTTTCTTCTGAAGGTGGGAAAGGTCAGGAACCTGCCAGGCTCTGACGCTCACATGAAAAAGAAATCCCTGGCCCTCTTTGGCGAAATGTCAGCTTTGAAGGCGGGTAAATCCGTACGGGTTCTCGCTGCTCTGATCCCCAGAATATCCGGGAGTCCTGATGAGGTGGTCAGGTGGCTGTTCTTTCCATAAGAGTACAGTACATGCTGTGCCAGGCCAGGTTTTAAAGGTCAGAGACACCCGGCAACACCCTGGCAACGGTCGACGTACACAGGTCTCCATGGGTACCTAGAGGAGCTTCTGTGCCCCTCTTTCGCTTCACCTTTCTGCCCAAGGGGGTTCCCTGCCTGAGGAGTAGCCAGTCTGGTGAGAAAAGTAGTCAGCTAGGGGTGTTTGCAATCGGGATATTTTTTTATCAAAATTCATTTTTACTAAATGAATTGGCAGACCTTAAAGATTTTCTGGTTGTCTGTAGTCGCCCATTAACCGACAGCAAGCACTTGGGGAACTCCCTGTATCCCCTCCATGAATCTCCTAATATTGAGTAACTGCTGCCGTTCTGTTGTTTGTGAGTTATGTAACTTGCTTAGGGGAGCAGGACTGGAAAAGATGAAACTGTCATGTTGCTGCTATCAAGCTATTTGTTTTCTCTACACAAAACAGGTGTAAGACCACAAAGAAATGTAATCTTTCATCCTTAAAAGCACGGGCCATCGGTTTCTAAAAAATATTTGTGAGTGTGCAATTCTAAGAAAAAAGTTAATGGTTTTCCTGCTGTTAGGTGAGAGTTCATTTTTACGGAGTTAGCCTGATAACTGCACTGAGTAAAAAGGAGTAATTCTCCAAAATCAACACTATCCAGCAGTTTCTACTACTGAAGCTAAAGACAGCAGCACTTTGCTTAACTCAGACCGATGAGAAACGTCCACCAGTTTTTCAAAGCCATCCCTTACCTGCCATTCTTCACTCATTTAGTTTTCTTCCTTGGTGCCCAAGATCGTATCTGGCATTTGTTAAGGAATTAATGAGAATTAATTAATTCATTTTAAATCACCATTCATTCATGTCGATATTTCACAAGTGTGATGTTTTATTATATTTGTTACAATTGTCATGTGCGTTACAGATCTGATATACACAATGTAGAAATGCTGCACTATTGCAGCAGACAGACTATCATAGACAGCAGCGGGATTGGCATGTACAAAAATACACATTCACTTCCTTACAAACTACCACTCCAGAATCATACTAATGTACATATAAAACTATACACAATAAACAAATGGAGGTTATGGAAATATATTATATATAAAGTTTTTGCATTATACATGTATGAAGTATTGGCAGCAAAGTGACAGCATAAACATTTTAAAAATACCAACAATACATAAATATACTATGTACACCTGTGACTACACATATACCTACACAAACATACTCCCCACGTTTTTGCCACTGTGTCTTCTCTATTATAAACAGAGACTGGGATAGGATGAAAGTGCTGCAACATTTTTGTATTCCTACATTCCTGCCGGGACCTTTAAATCATTCCCTATAAGCTGTCCTTCATTGACAGCAACTACTGGCTAAAATGGAATGCTGAGAATAGGCTAATTCACTTTTTATTGGGATATAATCGGGATTGCCACTTTGATAGCTATGGTGATGGCACAGTTCTTTAACTTGCTCAAAAGGGTATTGCTCCAAGTAGCTACATAGTGCTGTATTAAAACCACTAAGTGTGTTTTCAAAGAAAGTCTAACACAAAATAAGAAATACCATTAGCTCATGAACAGTATTTCCTTCATACAAGATCTCTATTTTCAAAGGTTTTTGCCAATTTTACTACTGCCAATGCCAACATAAAAAATAGCATAGCATATTGTCAATGACAATGATAACTGACTATAGCAAATACACACAGATGTATACTGTGGCTTGTGTGTTATAATATATTTATGAAACACTGGCACATAATAGGTTACCTTTAAGGGGGTATAATCTCCACCTGGCTATTCTGTATCAGAGATAAAAGACCGATATCACAGTTCTCACACGCCTACAACAGTACACATACAGTAGGCCTAAAATTATTACTTGAATTAAAGTCCTACAGTAATTGTCTTATCTTTTATTACAAAATACATACATGGACACAGTTACTCCCACACTTGACAACTGAAGTCGACAACTAGCTTGGAGTCTAGCTTTAACACCTGTTAATATCATTTATTATGCAGCAGAAACTAGTGCACAGTCTATTAGCTACATCAGTACTTTGTAAAGTACAGTATTTTTGTAAAGTTGTAAATGTAAATGCACAGAAACAGCACATTATATATCTAGACAGCGTTTCTGCTAGTTCCATTGCTAGTTAATATATTTTTTACAAGAAATGGACCCTGTACAATACACTATACAGCTGTGACTGCTATATACTGTAGTGTAAATGCAAGCTGTTGGTTTGGGTGGGTAGCGTCTTTGTTCCTAGAAGGTGCATTAGTGTGGACACAAAAAGGAAAATAGTTTCATGGTGTGTCTGTGTGTGTAAGAGACCCTTATGTGAGGAAGATTTAGGACTGCGTGTTTGAGAATCGTTGTTTCAGTCCAGAGTGCTTTTCAAGGTCTGGGTGGGGCAGGATGGTGTGGACAGCACTGTACACAATGTACAGCTGGCTGCCAGAGAACCAGGAAGTAGACTCGACAGCAAGTCCATTTTGGAAATGATCCTCTTCTCACACGTAAGACTCTTCAGCGAAAAGCATTTGGTCGAAGTCGTCGAACCTGGGGTCGCTGCACCTCCTGCTCTGCCACTCCCGCTTGGTCTGGACAATGGCCGAGGCCACCTCCTGTGTGCTTCTGCAGCAGGAATCGGGGTCTGTGTGGGTGTGCGAGAAGTAGTCCCTCACGGCCTGGCAGAACCTGGGCTCCGGGCCCAGCCCCTGGCTGCTGCGGAGAGGCTCCAGCGGCCCAGAGTCCTGGGGGCTCCTGCCCAGCGAGGCCTTGCCGTCCTGGCCCAGTACCTGCTTGTGCAGGCTCTCTAGGTCAGGGGTGGAGATCCGGCGCAAAACGCAGCGGCCTACCGAGGGTTCCGACGCCCGCCGGCCCATGCTGGAGGTCCTGTTTGAACCTTCCTTGGCTGGGATGAGGGAGTGGGAATTTTGCCTCTGGAGAGTCAAGCTGGAGGAGGCTTGTCCAAAGAACACTGACTGGGGCAGACCGCCTCTTACCGACGACGCGTTCTTCTGAGTGACGTCACTTCCTGCGCTCCTTGCCGACGCCTGGTCATGCAGCTGCCTCAGTTCCTTCACGGTCAGCACTTTATCTGTGGCCTTGCAGACGGGGGACCTGGGGTCCTGCATTTGCAGCATGGCTTGTTGGTAGGAGGGAGGGCTGTTGGCCCTCTTCCTAGAAGGTTCTCCAAGTCCATGGGCTTTCCTGTCATTGCTCAGTGACAACCCATTGGAGGGGAGGGACTTGTTGTTCTGCCCATTGCCCAGCTCCCAAGGTTCTTCCTCATCCCAGCCAGTCATGTCCTGCTGCCGTAGCGACAGTCGCCGGTCCCTCTTCAGCCACGTGTTGGGGTGCAGGCCATGGGCGATCTTGTGTTGGCCCCACTCGCAGGGCTCCCTGGGGGCTGAACTAGGGGTGATGGCGTTGCCATGGGAGAGCGGAGAGGTGGTGACAGGGGAACGAGGGGAAGTTGGGGCAGGGGTTTTGGGGGAGGAGGTCCCCCGAGCACCCGAGGGCTCGACGGGGGCAGGGGCCGTGCAGTCCATGGAGCACTGGGAGAAGGCGCTGTCCAGCGAGCTCATGGATGAGCCTGAGGGGGACGTGGCGGGGGAGGACAGGCTGGAGCAGCTGACGTCCAGACGCAGCGGCGAGGGGAGCTTGTGTTTCCGCCGCAGGACGTCCCGCAAAGTCCGCTTGTCCGGCTCGACCTCCCTGCCCCCGTCCCCTGGACCCGTTTGCCCGGCCCGGGTAAGTGAGTCACCCAGGCATTGCACAAAAACATCACCCTCGCCTTGTCCGCCGCACATCACACCGTCGTAGCTGGTTTTGCGGACCGCCATGTTGTGCTGCCCGAGGTTTGGCACCAGGCTGGAGGCGGGGTGCCGGATGGCGGGTTCAGAACATCGCCGGAGCCAGCGGCCCCCCTGGCAAGCCCGGGCGTCCTGCTCGGAAGGAGGGTCGGGCTGGTGCCCGGACTGGGTGAACTTCCTGGGGTTGACCGCCTGTCGGCGGACGGGTGTATGGGGCACGGGGTCAGGGTCATGGTCGGGGTCGGGCTGGTCCAGGTCGCAGTCGCTCAGGGTGATGACGGAGTCACGGCTCCTGTTCTCCTGCTTGTCCTTGCAGCCCCGCAAGTCCTGGAAGGGCGACTCGGTGTCCTCGTTCAACTCGTTCTCCAGACTGTCATAGGACGAGTCGTTCAGCTGGACGGTGGACACATCTGCAGGTAGAGACACAATGTCATTACATTATACTTATTTTAGATCACTTACAGTTGATTTGGCTTATCAGGGGACAATCCCGCCTGGAGCAATGTTGGGTTAAGGGCCTCACTAAAGGGCCCACAAATCTTAGTGTGGTTACACTGGGGTTTGAATGACCAACCTTCCGGGTCCCAGTCAAGCAAATTAGCCACCTGCACTCTCCTGTCAGTCTCATATATACTCAGTGACCACTTCATTAGGTATTTATTTGACTCATATCTTTGTCATATCTATTTGACTTATTGGTCTTCTGCTGCTGAAGCCCATCTACTTCAAGGTTCGATGTGTTGTGTTTTTGGAGATGCACTTCTGCATACTACTGTTGTAGAAGTAAATGAAAGAAATTACTGTTCATGCAGCTTCCAACGGTGTTGAAATCTCAACAGCTAATGGCTTTTGGCCAGTAACTTAGATCACATTTCTTCTCCATTCTAATATGATGTTTGATATGAACAACTGAGTCTATAGACCAGAGGTCATCAATTCACGGTCCTCAAGGTCCAAGAACTGCTGGTTTTCCACCATCCCTTTACCTGGGAGTCAGGTGTGAGGACAGTCTGGCCAATCAGTAACACCAATTGTTGAGCTAATCACTTGGGAGAAAAGAAAACCAGGGACGGATTTGGATTCGAGGTCCAGATTTGATGATGGCTGCTGTAGACCATGTCTGCATGCTTTTTTGCACTGAGTTGCTGCCACTTGGCTGATCAGAAATTTGCATTGAGGAGCTGGTGTGTACCTAATAAAGTGGTCACTGTGTGAATGTGGCACATGTAGCCAATGGTCCATTCATCAGCATAAGGAGAGCTGGAATGGGAGCAGTGTGTTGAAATGGCCTCAAACACGACTGTAATTAAGCCCGTAATTACAGGGGGCAGAATTTGATAATGAGAGGTGATTGTCTGAACGAGCCACTGAATAGCAGTGTGTTGTGACACCACTCCACAGAGCTTTGGCTGTGCAGAGAGTACAACACCTCCTTTCTCCCTCCACTGTGGGCTCTTTAGCACCGGGAAATGGCCACCGGTCAAAAAATAAAAAACGCTGTTGTTTCAGCCACAAGCCATTGGCCCGCTCTCTCTCTCTCAGACACTCGACCCTGTAGACCTTTACACAGGACAGTGGCCAATGAGATCACCAGCAGGCCGTTCCTGTTTGGCTCTGTTTCATGATGGAGGCATTCCAATGGAAATGGACAAACTGACCAATTCACAGGATAATCACACCAATGAACTTGATATCCTCGGTACAAACACACAAACTAACAGACGTGGCTAACAGGCCTATTCACTGTGTAAGTGCACCAACATATTGTGTGTGTGTGTATGTGTGTGTGTACTTGCACGCACGTGCATGTCTGTAGGAGTGGGTTCCCAATCCCACAAGTCCTAAAAGGAATACCTATTATAATGAAAACAGGGAAAAGTGTTTGGTTGGCAGCACAAATAAATAGCTAGTGATCTTTATAAAGCTAATGAACAATTATTTATACATCCAATCAAACAGTTATCCCTCAACTCATTTTAGTCAGAAGACATGATGTTTACCAGATATGTGGCTGCTGCCCTTATGTGGGAATCCACCAAACAAGGAAGTGACATCATCTCCCAGCACCTCACAGCAGTGTTCAATCATGAAGCGGACCACCTCGGACACCTGAGGACAGAGCGGGGGTCATCAGAGCGTTTACAACAACAACAACCCAGTAGCTCCAGCAGGATTCCATTTTTTGGAACACAGAGAATATACAGTCCAAGCTTCTGTCTCATCTTAATTAAGATAAAAATATGCAGTAAAATAAAACACTGTTGGACATTCAGTCACACAATCATATAAATCTGCAAGGGGACCTGGAGCTGTCATTTCTCAACTGTCATTTTGTCTGAAGGCCAAAAAGAGACCACAGTTTGGCTGCTGTCATAGGCGTTTGAAAAGCTCTTTTTATTTTTACCCTGCCAGCCAGACACTCATTGCGCTGTTTATCCTAAAAAAAGAATCTAAATTATATCTGTGGGTTGTGTGGGAAACAAATGGAAGAAGAGAAGAGCTCTTGTGTGATCTGAGGTCTCGGAGAGTCACCTACACTTCACCATACAGGCTGTGATTGGCTTTGAGAGTCCCATACACTTCACCACACAGGCTGTGATTGGCCCTTAGAGTCCCCTACACTTCACCACACAGGCTGTGATTGGTTCTTTCCTGTGGAATGTCTACATCTCATGTTTTTATGTCTGCGCTGAGCTAATGGAAAGCCAGTACATACACAAACAAACAAACTAGGCTAGAAGACTAAAAACTCCAGTTTTCACAAAGAGAGCTGCCCTCAGGAATCTAAAGGAAAAGCTTTGGTTTTTCTCTGTTGGGGAAAAGCAAAACTCAATGCTCACATCTTTTCTGGTCAACTGAAAGTGTAACAATTTGTATTCTTTTACAGGAGTTAGGAAAACAGATTTATGACAATCCACCATAACTTTACTATTGTGCAGATGGCCTGGTGAGCTATCACAAACACACACAGACACACACACAAACACACCCACAAACACACACAGACACACACACAAACACACATGGACACATACACAAACACACACGGACACACACAGACACAAACACGCACATGAACACACTCACACGAACATGTACACTAAAACATGCATATGGACACACACAAGCATGCACAGGGCCACGCGCACACATACACACACAAATACTCAAGGACACACAATTGCAATACCAATTAGCCAAGCCAGCACGGCTTTGGACTGTGGAAGGAAAACTAGGGCACTGTACACTGAATTAAACCTGAGAACCCCTTAGGTTACACAGCTAAGGTACCTCATTGTCAATCATAGAATGATGACGTTTATTCTACATACAGCATATTCACACCTAGCCTGTCTGACTGACTACAGCTAAAGATTCAAGGTAATTCCAAGTTACCTTTCAAGAGTATAGCTGTGGTTTATACACTTTCATCCTAAGCAAAAAAACAGCAGAAACAGTCAGAGGGATTGAAAACGCTCATGAAAAATGGAGCATTGATTGGCTGGAATAATGAAAGGCAGTGGTATCAATGGCGATTGCAGCCTGGAGCCTGTGGCCTCACCTTCTTGGTGCCTTCACTCTCCACGTCCGGGCTGCAGGGGGCGGGAGCCCAGAGCATGCTGGGAGCGATGCAGACGGAGAGGTTGAAGCTGTTCATCTGGTTGTCCTGAGCGTGGCGCTGGATGCAGTGCAGCACAGCCAGCATGTGCCTCAGGAGCGACTGGTTCTCCCGCGGCAGGCTCTGCACCAACCTGGGAGGGGTCAGAGGTCAAGGGACAATCATTCTGTGACCTCCCCATTTATTATTTTTAATTCTCCTTTACCTTTGGTACAAGTGTCCTCTCTTTTAGAGATGGGACGGTATGTACCCTGTTATTTTTTGCTTCTAGGAAATAGTTTGTGGGGCTAACACACTTCAATTGTTGCTCGTTCTGTATATTTTGTTTTTTTTTGGGGAGACTGACAAGAATTTATTTTCCTATTAGAACCTTTGCAACCTCTCTCTGTATCTCCCCTCATTCTCTCTCTCTCCTCTCCCCTTCCCCCCTCTCTCTTGGTGCGGTGCCTCGGTTTCAGGGGGCAGCAACTGAGCCTGTGAGAAAAGAACCCTGGAAATAAACAAGACTGTGGGTGGTTTGGGGTTTTAGAACTCCTGTGATCTGGATATTTTTTTCCATTGACCAAAGAAACACCTAACTGTAGCTGAGTCAGCTGGACTGTTATGATGTACTAAGCTAGCCTGGAAGCCAAAATGCATCTGTACTGGTACCTCTGGACTGCCTGCACCTTGTCCTCCTCGCAGTCACCCGCCAGCCCCACCCACTGCTCATAGAGGTCCTGGGACAGCAGGCTGCCTGGGATGTGCCTCAGGAAGTCCTGAGCGGAGACATGTTACTGTATGAACAGGGCTGTATAAATAAGCTTGATTGATTGATTGATTGATTGATTGATTGATTGATTTCCACCATACAGTTTATCATGCACTGTACTGCATCCACGCAATAGGCCATACAGGTCAAAGCAATGGAGTTCTAGAACACTGACTGACTAAATTAGAAAGAAACCATCCCAAAAAACCTCTTCAGAGGGTTTAATGATACGATGTGTGAGGAATAAGAGTTCACACTGACTAGTGTGGGGAAGGCAGGCTAGATAACTCACTGAATAGTCACTAAGCCCCATATGTCGCTATACTATATGTGAGCTTGTTTGCCACAACCTAAGCTGTGGAACTCTAATAAAGACATGTGTGGTTGATAAAAAGTCACAAATATACTTGGTTTGGCTTAAATCTGTTTTAAGACACACAGGAGACTGCACATGTCATGCTGAACTCATGCTGGGAAGTCATCCTAAGATATGCATAATTGTACCAATAGCAATAGTTTTACTTGGATCATGGAACACAAATGGAAAGCTCTAGGATGATATGAGAAGCTCTAAAACATGATAAATATGCGTGAGGGCTTTTAAACACCCAGCCCCCGTTCTACCTTGAAGACGGCGGCGGTGACGAAGATGGTCTCGCAGGTGAGAGGGAGGGTTTCGGTCCCAGTGTTCAGCCGCTCCTTCATCTCACGGCAGGCCTTCGCACTCGCTGAGCGCCGGAATATTCCGCGGGTGAACGGGCCCTCCCGGAAGAGAAACGCCAACATATCCTACAGAGAGAGAGGGGGGAAGGGGGGAGGGAGTGAGAGAGAGGGAAAGGGAGAGGGGGAGGGAGCGAGAGAGAGGGACAGAGAGAGAGAGGGGGGGGAAAGGGAGAGGGGGTGGGAGCGAGAGAGAGGGAAAAAGAGTGAGTGACTGACTGACTGACTGACTGACTATGTCTAAATGAGTGACTGAGTGTGTGTGTGTATGTGTGTCCATGTACAAGCTGGCTGTGAGAGTGCCTTACAAAAACAGACTCTAATGGCATTCCTTCAGAATTATAAGGACTTGTCTGAGGACTATTTTGAATGGAGATTCTCCATACAAGACTCAATTTAGTCCAGGACTTAACCTGTGTGTATGAAACCAGCTCATACAGTATTACAGTAGTTTTCTTGAATTATTTTAAAGTACAACAACCCTAGTCTGCTGTTTTTTCCATTGGTAACTGTGAGTGTTGCTCAGGCTTTCTGGCAGGGGTGTCCAGTCTGATCTGCACAGGGCCGGTATGGGTGCAGGCAGCTGGGGGCGGGGCACTCACCATCACCGGTTTGGGGAGGGCGTCGCCCTGGCACACGGCGGTCAGCGGCAGGCCGAAGAGACGCCCCGAGGCGGGCGACGTGGGCGAGGGGGGCGGGCAGTCCAGCTGGGGGCTGGACCCGCGCCAGAAGGCCCAGTTTATAAGGGAGCGTTTCCTCCGCAGGGGCTTCTGCGCTGGCTCTGAGGGGGAGAGAGAGGGCTTTGACTGGGGGGGAACACGTCCGGACCCCCCCTGGGTCGCAGACGGGAGACAGACACACTGCTCTGTGTGAGAGTCTGGTCTGCAGAGCGGCGGTTTGTGCGCTAGGGGAGCAAGCCGGCCTGCTGGCTGTTTTTAGACGCTGTGTCTGTTTGTGTTCAGCTGGCTGGGGGAAGGGGGGGGGGGGTTTGTCCAAAAAGCACACGCCCAACAACTCACGCATTCCACTGTGAAAGCACAAAACAAGCCGCGCCTGAAACGCATTCTATATTGTCCGTTCTATAATGTCGTTCTCGTGAAATGTTTAACTACATTGTTCTCCCAAGTGTAATCCCTATTAATATTTAATATGTAGTGAGTCACAGGTTAAACAGCTTGGGGGACTGCTGATTTGGTGATTATATGCACATCGAACCAGGTGCAGGGCTGGGCAATTATAACAGGGACCATACAGCACACTGGGACTCCATATCCACACAGTGAAATGTTCAGTGTTAATTCAACTCTAACAGAGTACTTGTCATCCCTAATATACTTATATGTACTCTGTTAGGAGTTGAATTAACACACATTAGACATTTTAATATGCACCTTCATTAACCCATTATGGACTTAGGTGCCCTATAGAAAACCCACAGAAAGGCCTAGGAATCACAATGCATTCCAACGGTCATGTGTCTTGAAAGACGGTCATATGATCAAATACGACACTGCCGTCACATCCGTCTGTTAAGGGCGATGTAACACGCAGGTCACATCTGCCCGTAATGGGTTAAACAATGCTTTGATCGCGTGCGGGGTTGTCAGGTCTTCCTGTTGAAGATGCACAGGAGACTGAAACGCTGGTTAATAAAGTTGTGTATTGGGTTCCAGCGTGTGAGCTCTACTGAATTGTCCCTAACATTACAGGTACAGCCCATCAACACAGACAAGTTCAGGGGAAACTGAATGATAGATAGGTGAGTTCAGATAACAGTAAACAGCCAGGTGTCCTGTGACCTGTAACACTGATTATTAAAAAGCCATGAAGTACAGAGAAATATGCAATGTATAATTATCTTTAAAAATGTAAAAAAAGACTGATCTAATTATGTGACTTATACTAGAAGGAATTTGAGTCGAGGCTTGTGGTTACATCTGCAATGCCCTGTGGTCCCTGAAAAATATGCAAAAAGATCTCACTCTCTCCCTCTCTCTCTCGCTCTCTCTCTCTCCCTGTCACTCTCTCTCTCTCTCTCTCTTCCTCTCATCTTACCTTTTGTCACCCTTAATGTATTGTGGATTGTGAATCATTGAATTTAACTGAATAATGTGCCAATAAAGGTGTGTCAAAACTAAAATAATGAAACTCTTTGTCTTTCTCCCTCTCAATCTATCACCTCTCTTTTTCTGAATCCCTCTCTCCCTTATCCCTCTTTGCCCATCTCTTGTCTCTATCTCAAGAAGGTGCTTGCTAGCACTTTGAGATTGATGAGATAAGAAATACTTTATTAAACCCTGTGGTGTCATTTGTGATTGTAATTTGTCCTCTGCATTGGACCCATCCTAGCTACTTAGGTGCAGTGGGCAGCCAGAGTGCAGCGCCCGGGGACAAACTCCAGCTCTGAGGCCAGCGCCATGGGCAAGGGCAACGGCAGGAGCACACCTAACCTGACACGCATGTTCACTCAATGAAAAGCGCATAATAAATGTGATATATTATTATTATTGTTTTTATCGTGATCTTGTGGGGGTGCAGTGCGGGGCCGTACCCAGTATGGCCTGCTCCAGGGCCACGCGGCTGGGCTTCAGGATGAACTGGCACTGAGAGTCCAGAGGAGGCTGCTCCAGCAGGTCCCGAGGGCTGAGCGGCTCCTTGGCTCTCCCCGTCTGTGAGGCCTTCCCCCGGATGTGGCTCATTTTGATGCTGAAGGGGAACTCGTGCCCTTTCAGGGGTCAGAGGTCAAAGGTCAGTCATGTTTCAGTCACACTCGCCTTAAACAGCCCTTTGTTTTCAATGCAGCGTGCAGAGGTAGTGGTGCATTATGTTACGAGAGTCATTTCTATTCAAATAAAGATTTCAATTCACAAGAAGCTTAAGCTGCTAATAGGAAAAGGCTTATTTTTATTTCATGCTAAATGCTATTCACCGATGAGAGGGTAGGGAGGGTCATCCTTTCGGGAGCTCACCCACAGCTGGTAGTCTTTCACACAGCCCTGTGCAGGACAGACACAGACAGAAACATTAAACAGTGCCCCTGTGCATGCACACACACACACACACACACACACACACACACACAGACATGTACACAAACACACATACACACACACAGACACACACACAACACACACGTACACACACATACATACATACACACACAACACACACGCACACACACATACATACATACACACACAACACACACGCACACACACATACATACACACAGACATACACATCCTTGCATGTGCACACACACAAATGTACAGGTGTGTGCGCACATATACACACATACTGTACACACACACGCATGTTATATTGCCAACTCAGCAAGGTGTGCTTGTTATGGTTGACTCAGTGACTGCTAGAAGCGTGAAGATTCCCACTCTGAATTCCCACTCCTTCTCAACTGGACAAGCAGCAAACACCTTCCAGACTATAGAGTAACACCAGTCCTGGCACCATTGTTCAGATGACTGTATTAGACCAGGCTTTCACAGAGTCTGCTGCTACAGTTCAGTAATGAGGACCTGAACAGGGACTGGATCACGGTGTAAATAAGGCACACTGGGGTAAGCTTACCACAACCCCAAACTGCCGCAGTGCAATGGCGATGACCTCTGTAGTGCAGTCTGATTGGCTGACCGTCAGGGTCTTGGCCTGGGGGAAAACCATATTACATTACATTATTGGCATTTGGCAGACGCTCTTATCCAGAGCGACATACAGTCGATTAGACTAAGCAGGAGACAATCCTCCCCTGGAGCAATGCAGGGTTAAGGGCCTTGCTCAAGGGCCCAACGGCTGTGCGGATCTTATTATGGCTACATTGGGATTCGAACCACCGACCTTGCGTGTCCCAGTCCTTTACCTTAACCACTATGCTACAGGCTGCCCGTTATGGCAAAAAAACACTTAAATAATCTGTGTGGGAGTAACAGTGTTTGGTTATTATGGTATATACAGATGTACGTGCATGTTGTTATAGTCACTGACACTATTGTAGTGGGGTTGGAGCAGAGTTACCGTTGATGGATGACCACATAACGTTGGACACCTCTGAATTCCTACCTCAGGGTTTTAAATCTGTATAACAGTCACTTTCACGGAAAGCCCCTATTGTGTTTGGTTATCAAATGCAGATGTAAGAGCATGTTGCTATTGTGATTAACTCTACTCTAGTGAGTGTAGGTAGTTAAGATAGCATTGATGGATTACAGCATAACGTTACACACCACTGCATTTAAACCTCAGCTCTCAAAGTAAAGTAGACGTACTCATGTTCATAAGATTCTCATGTACGGTATGTTCAACCAGAGCGATGTTGCCATGATACCTGGCTTATACGGTCAATATTTATAATAAATGAGAATATTGGAATATATAACCGAAACATTTCATTCTGATCACCAGCTGTGGCTATCAAGTACACACACCC
Organism: Conger conger; assembly: GCF_963514075.1. NCBI lineage: Eukaryota > Metazoa > Chordata > Actinopteri > Anguilliformes > Congridae > Conger > Conger conger. The sequence continues at coordinate 18,773,742 of NC_083776.1, forward strand.
ATCAACTAAAATAAGTTTTACAAGGGGTCCAGTCTAATCCAGATCAGGGTCCAGTCCACCAACTAGATGTATGCCTAGTCTGATATATAATTAAATATAGCTGAAATCATGTGAAATATTTACAAACTCACATACCTTATGTTATACCCAGGCATAAAACCTCCTTACCTACTCTTTTATTAGGAGCAAAGAAGTACTTTTCAACAGTGTTAAATCAAGTCTAACAGAGTACATACAGTATGGCTCCTTTTGAACTCATATGTACTCTGTTAGAGTCGAATGAACACTGGAAATTTTAGTGCATGGGGGCATAAACATGGGCACACAAATTACACTTCATCAGTTCACAAGTCAGTTTTTAAAAATCTCCCTGAGGGTATATAAACGCATACCTGTGTCTGCTGAAAGCCCAGTGAGGCAGCTGGCTAGCTCATGTAAGAGAAAATCTGGGGCCTGTACAGCCTGTAGGGATTATGAGCGCTTTACTTTGGGTTCACACACAGCTGGTGAAGAGAGTGATAGGGCGGTGCCTTTATTTAATTACATTGCAAAAGTACCTGTGTTTTACAAAAATGACAAAATTACAAAAATCTCATAAATAAAAACAAAATCTATGTTCTGGAGATTTTTAAAAAGAGAATAATTCCATGTGGGGATTAACTTCTGAACTGATACTACTGATAGTGATACTACAACAGGGCTCTGCAGAGACTTTTTCAGGGGCAGGTGCTCCAAGTGAATCCCGAAAAACCAATGCAGTCTAGAAAAACTGTTTTACGAAAGCTAGTTATTGTACACAATATATTTAACCAAAATGAATGAACAAAAATTAATGTCTGCCACAATAATAATGCACTTAAAAAAAAAAATCAAATCAAAGGGGCAAATCTAACACTTGAAGGCAAAAGGGGTAGGTACTGTACTGCATCCAGAGCGCCCCAACACCTCCCACCCCCCTATATGTGCCTGCTGTTCACACATTGACCTAGAATGTTCTCTATCACACAGGCATAAGGGTGTTGCTATGGGGGGCAGATTGCGTTTGGATGGTCCAGTCTGTCCTCCGATGACAAGGCCAAGGACAGTAGTGTGAAGGGACAGATTAAGCTACTGGGACATCCTGCCCTCGAACCAGGCCCTGGGATAATCACAGACAGGTCTGGATATTGCTTTGCTGCAGTGTGAGAGAGCTAGAACACACACCCGATACATACACATGACACGATACATACAGTACACGCATGTGCACACCTACACACTGAAATAGAAACAGAGACGCCGAAAAGAAGTTTAAAAATACCTACACATGCACAGTTCCCAACGTCCTTCGCGAATATTCTGAGAGCGATCGTTTTGGGTTCTTCTTTTTCTCGCTCTTCTTTTATTCGGCTGGAAAACAAACATTAAAAAATCAGTGCCAGGAAAATCAGAGAACAAACATGATGAAATATATAAGCAAAAAGATGTACAAAATAAACAATACACAGTATATTTCATTTCTAGACACAACACCAATCTTAGAGTCTTGTGAGTTCAAAAAACTACTGTAAGAAATTATGGTTCTGATGGAAAAAAAACTAAAGCTTGTATTTGTGAGTTCCAATAATATAACATGCTGAATCAGTCCAGCGATTAGATATTGTACAGATGACACACACAACCACTATAACAATTTACTTTCTGAGTAATGAATTGGGGCACATCATAAGCGTGATTCTAAAATGGGTCAAATAAGAATATAAGATTTGTTGATATTAATGACTCAGTTGAGAACAAAGGGTCATGAGAGTAGGGTGATGCGGCCAGAGGCTGTATGAGATCACACAGAAATAAGAGAAATCGTGATGATGATGATGATGATGATGACGATGAAGATGATGATGATGAAGCAGTGCAGAAGTGTGAAAGTACATCCTAAACACCTGAGTAGAAACCTTACTGAGAGTGCCTTTGAGCTGCTTATGTTATATTCGCAGTTGATTACCTTTTTATGAAGGAGAGCCACCTCTCTTTCTGTTCCACCGAACTGAGAGAAGGAAAATATATATTTAGGAAAATAAACACTGGCAGTTTCTCTTGCCGGCTTACATAAGTTGTAAAAGAGTGATCCTTCGACTTAAATTATCGAGGAATGACAATCAGTCTTGAGTCTCAAAACTGCAGATACACAAGACTGGAAAAGGCAAGACAAGGCACAGAACAGAAGTGATATTTTACCGTTGAATTATTTTATATCATGGACATCATAGTGAAGGTGTGCCCAGGTCTATTATAGTACAGTTGGGCCCAAGTGTTATACAGTGCAGGTGTTCACAGGTCCTATACAGTACAGGTGTTCACAGGTGTTATACAGTGCAGGTGTTCACAGGTCCTATACAGTGCTGGTGTACACAGGTGTTCTACAGTGCAGGTGTTCACAGGTGTTGTGCAGTGCAGGTGTTTCCAGGTGTTATACAGTGCAGATGTTTCCAGGTCCTATACAGTGCAGGTGTTCACAGGTGTTGTGCAGTGCAGGTGTTCACAGGTGTTATACAGTGCAGGTGTTTCCAGGTGTTATACAGTGCAGATGTTTCCAGGTCCTATACAGTGCAGGTGTTCACAGGTGCTGTGCTGTGCAGTGCAGGTGTTCACAGGTGTTATACTGTGCAGGTGTTCACAGGTGTTATACAGTGCAGGTGTTTCCAGGTGTTATACAGTGCAGGTGTTCACAGATGTTGTGCAGTGCAGGTGTTTCCAGGTGTTATACAGTGCAGGTGTTCACAGGTGTTATACAGTGCAGGTGTTCACAGGTGTTGTGCAGTGCAGGTGTTTGCACGGCCTACCTGAAGGTTGCCACGCAGTTGCAGGTGGGCCAGCCCATGACGAAGCTCCTCTCTGGGTGCATGCTGCCCTCACACACCTCCTCCACACAGCTGGCCGTCCACACCTCACACACACGCACCTGGGCCTTCAGCTTGAAGTGCGTGGAGGACCTGAACGTGACAGGGGACCGTTACACACCCTCAGAGCACTCCAAGTAGAAAAACACTTGCCTTTTTTGGGGGGTTATAGGGGAGTTGAAATGTATAAGGAAACCCCTGCACACTACTCTTTAATGCTCCTCTTTATTGAGCTACATATACACAATGGTTTGGACTTCATCAGCTCTCAATCTGTCACAATGTCACACCATGTGAAATTTAACCCAGTAACATCTCTTTTTTTCCCCATAGACACAAGTGGACGGAACAAACAGCATTACTGAGCCCAACATTCATAATAACAGGGATCGACCAGTTGACCCCAGAACCTTGTGAACAATAAAAAAATCACTGCAAAAAAAGGCTGCCTTATAAAGTCTTATAAAGACTTAAAATCTTATTTCTTCAAGAGTGCATTCGCACATGTCTCTCTCTGTCTCTCGCTCTCTGTGACAGACGTACTTGGCTTTGGCGATGAGGAGGATATCGTCAAAGAGGAAGAGGCAGCGCTCCTGCGTCTGCAGGCCAGTCTTCAGCTGGGCATGGCCGTGTGTGACGAACGTCCGAGACGGGGTCAGAAACGACTGGACCAGGGGACACGACTCCGGGCTGACGGGCGACAGGCAGTTCTCCCTGAAAAACAAACACCCCTTAACATCACCAATCAGGGTCATCCTCAAAATCTGGATCTCTTACGCAACAGATGAGAGAATGTACCTGGGGCTTACGCAGATTAAAACAGAGGACAGTATTACATTCTGAAAATAAAAGCCTTGCGTGTAGGTACTGTTTTAATGCCATCACCTCTAAATCAAACGCAAGTCCTCCCTTAATGAGGGAACTGAATCAGGTAATTTACAGGCACGCAGGGACTAAACCACCATTGTAGCGTACTGACAGATCTGCTTTAACAAGGTTACTCGTATCCGAGGACTTAGCATGTTAAATCCCTGTGTATATTTAGACTGATTATCCTTGATATTCAGAAGCTCTGATCAACATTGTGAGGCTCAGCTGGTTCTGGTACTGGTTCAAGTGCAGTAGTAGAGTCATTTAAAATGTTTAAGTGCTTAATATACTTATGCACCTGCAACACAGCGCAACGCAGGGTTAGCGTGGTAGCTATCAGCGGGGCAGGAGACATCCAATCAGAACCAAAAACAACACTGCTTATACCACATCAATCATTATCCCTGTGTGACATTATGCAACGATGATCAAGGCAAGATCAATTAAGCACAGAAAAGTATTTGACAGATATACAACTATTATACAGTTATATGGAAAAGCATGGTGCCCCGAATTAAGTTATTGCAAGATTATGACATGATGTATAATATGAGGTTAGAGCATATAGTCAGGCTATCACATGAGGTTATAGCATACAGTTATGATATTATGTGTCGTTGTTTGTTAAAGAGCTTGTAGGCAATGCTCCATCTGCTCTACACATTTCAGGGAAGATGTCATCTCAGAAATGGGTCATTCGGGAAGAAAAATGTGTCCCTCCAGACACAAACCAATTTTCAGAAAAAACAGCTCATAAGATAACTCCACAAACTGAACCAACATCTGTCAGCCGCAACGGTTTTCCCTGCAATCAAAGGGCTCTTCTGGAAGGTTCTGAATGACTTCATGGGAAGTCAAAGAGACCCTTCATCAGCTTAACAGCCATAATACATCCTGAATACCCCTCCGACAAGGTTGAAAAGGCAAACCAAGGGTATATATGGCTTCAGGAACAGGAGACCTCAATCTCAGCTATGGGTGGACTGCAGGGGGAAAAAAGGGCATTTTTCTGAAGAAGGAAGGAAATAATTTGAGGGCACTGTCCCTTCCTGTTTATGGACTGCACCATGACACGTCCCCACACACACGCTTCCAAGCGATAAAGGTCTAATCCCTGGGAGAATTCCTTTTAAAACCACTGTTGATCAGAGAAACTGGTCCACAGTTAACCAGCAGAATCTGCACAAATTATAAAACTTGACCATTTTATTATGTATACTGTACACTAACTAATTAATCACTTGTTTTTTGGGGTTCATAATCACGACGAAACTACACCGCCTCACTAAATTATCCCACAAGCACACACTGACACTCGCACCCACACATGCTCACACACACAAACACACACACATATACAGCTCATACACACAAACACACACACATATACAGCGCATACACACAAACACACACATATACAGCGCATACACACAAACACACACACATATACAGTGCATACACACAAACTCACGCACATATACAGCGCATACACACAAACACACACACATATACAGTGCATACACACAGGAGCACGCACACACATACATACATTCATACATTCGCATACACACAAACACACACACATATATAGCGCATACACACAGGAGCACGCACACACATACATACATTTATACATACACACAAACACACACACCCCTTCATACAGTAGGAATCTGGCGCCACATCTACGGCATGCCTGTAAACAACAGGAAGGAAGGCTCTCGCTTGAGATGAAAAATATATTCGAGACGTTGCATGAATGCGATTATCGGAGAGCAAGAAGGGCCAAGAATCACATTGGGAAACCACATCGCCACTGCAAGGCCTTCTACATTCACCTCCACACTGAAACGGATCACTTCACATTCAGAGACGGAGGAAAGTAGGTTTCTGTGTCAATACTCCCGCAATTGGAGCCAGATGAGTTTTGTGGAGCACTGCATTATTTCCTTTGTAAGGGTGTATTTACTGATTACTGCCCAGCAAGTGGAACGTCCATGCGGGCTCGAGTTTCATTGTTCCAAGCAGAGGAATTGTATTTATTTTACAATTTAGTTTTTATTTGTGCTGACTCAAAGCGGTTTCTAGTAGCGTGGGCTAGCGCTGTTAGATTCCTGGTCTGAAGGAATTTCCAGTCTCTGTGCCTTTGTGCATGAATTGTAATGTGGCATAAATATTCTGCCTTTATTACTTGCACATTTATACAACTGACATTTATTTGATATTTAGACCATGTTTGCGAGATTTCATTGTTCTACTGTGGTTTCTATTCACTAACAGCACCACAGCAACACGAGGGCTTTCTTCAGTGAGGGTAGTGTGTGCTGTGGATTATCCAAGATAGTCTGACACACTTCTGGAGGCTGAAATGGCTCATCTTAATGTAAAGTACTTTCAGATCATAAAACATATAAAATGTACAGTACTGTGCAGAAGTCTAACGCACCCTAGACTTTATTATATATATGTTTTTTTGTGTGCTAGTATAAAAGAACACATTTGAGATTTCCAAATTTTCATTGTCCAAAAGATGTAATTTTACAGAGACATTTTTGTATTTAATAAAAGTAACATTTTACTGTAAGCAATTTACTACTTTTTACATAAAAACTTGATCAAGGCTGTCTGAGATCAGAAGCATGGAGCCAACCAAAGTCTGCAGAAGAACTGTGGCAAGTTCTCCAACATGCTTGGAACAACCTCCCTGCTGATTGTCTTGGCCAACGCTGTCCCGCAGTTCTATATCTCAGAGAAGTGATGCAGTTTTAACACTGAATATTTATTTAAACTGCATTTATATCGTGCCTTTATCCAAGGTGCTTTACAATGAATGTCTCTAATTCACCCATCCACACATACTCACATGCCATTAGCGAAAGGCTGCAATCAGCTTGTTGGGAGCAATTTTGGGTTAGGTGTCTTGTTCAGGGACACTTCGACACACCCAGGGTAGGGGAACAAACTGGCAACCCTGACTGCCAGCCGACTGCTCTTAACGCCTGAGCTAATGTCACCCCCTGTTGTATCTAATCTGGACCATGCCAATGTCAGCTGCATTAGCAAGGGCGACCTTCAGGTCGATTTTAACTGTCAGCAGAGTTGGGCAGGGAATGAGGGCGTACAATCAATAGGATGAAAGTGTCTCATTGCACCCCAGACCCATCTCCCCTTCCCCCCATGCCCCCGTTAACCCCCCAGAAACCACAAAATCCCCCTGGTCACCCCCCAGAAACCCCCCTGGTTGCCTCAGTATCTTTATGAGATCTGTGTGACCGCAGAATAAAAATTAGCAGGAAATGACGGAAAAGAGCGTTCTGTAGGCTGAGGTGTCCTGAACTGACACTGGATGCAGCAGTGAGCTCAAATGCAGCCAGACATTCAAGATTGAGATAGAAAATGTCAAATTTACATCAGTAAAATTCCTGATCATATACATATGCTGTGCACAGCCATTGGCATGGCATTAGCAGCTTGACAGTGTTGAGTTGCATGACATCAGCTATAATGAGGCCACAGAAGATAACCAGAGTACCTGGCGGAAATCCCAGCGGACACGGGGAGAACATGCTAACTCCACACAGAAAGGCCCAGGCCGGGATTTCCATCCTTCCCTCTGCACAGCAAGCTCAGCACCCAAAAGCAAGCCATCTGAACCTTTATCCTAAGGCCATAAACAGCCCTCTCATTTTAATATCAGAAATGTATTTTTTACCAGAAACAGTGCACTTCAGTCAAAGAACAGAGGTCGTTCAATTTCAGAGGTTAATCCAACACAATCGCAAATTAATCTCTATTTATCAGGCTCCCCTAGCCAAAAGAGAAGAGAAGCAGTGGCAATAAAAATAATCCTTCAAGATTATGTAACATATTAACAGACTTTGACAGGAAATTAATGCTCACAGCGCAGTACTATGTGGGTTATAAAGGTCCAGGCTCCAGTTACTTTAGCAGGGATTTGGGGGGTAAAAAAGATTCCAGAGAGAGACGGAGAGACAGAGTCGATGCCAGCAGGCAGCCAGGGGCGAGACAGGTCAGCAGTAATCTGAAAAGCACTTTAACGAGGCAAACACAGTCCAGACCGTCAGGTTTCTCCCATTGTGTACAGACCGCTGTGATTGATGGCCCAGAGACTCTGTGAGTACTGTCAGTCATCGTAAATCAGAAAGGAGACACGTCTTCCGAGTTTGCCTTAGGACAGAACGCTGGATGATTTACGGGGCCAGACTTCCATGTGAACCATGCAACCAAAACAGGGAACTACCTACTTATGTATACACAGCGCTTTGCGGACTTAAAGCACGACATTATCCAGGAGACTCTACACATCACTCAACTTCAGATTTGAGATGCGCTGTAAGTAATAACTTTGGCCTCGGAGACTTTTATGTTCAACAACAGACAAACTTCAGAAGTCTGTCGGAAGCTTTGTCTTGGCAGATGCCGGCGATAGCAATGCGTGTAACCCCCACTGTAATTCTGTAATCGTCTGGATTCCGTAAAACTGGACAAATGCAGGGGTTACTTCAGGCGGGAAAGGCCTTTCAGAAAAAAAAAAAAAAAACTTTTAAAAGTTCCGAACAGACTCGGAAGCACAAAGCCACAGACGCCAGTCCCAATGCGGCATCAGGAAATAACACGGCAATTACGCCGGGCCACTCCGAGGTCTGCGGCCGGACGAAGGGGTCACCATCTCCGCGGAGAAACGTCCCTACGCTTGGGCCTGACGTGGCCGAGGAGATGGCGTCTCCCCACCCCCTCGTTAGCCGCGCCGCTCCGTGTTTACCGGGAGAGCGGCTGTGCTCCGGGAGAGCGGCTGGGCTCTGGAAGAGCGGCTGGGCTCCGGGAGAGCGGCTGGGCTCCGGAAGACTGCGGCCCTGCGACAGTGACGCGAGGACAGCTGGGGCGCGGGCCCAGTTCCGACGGACCGCTGGGGGATAAACCCAATGCGCCATCCCGCCAACGGAAAGCAGGTCCCGTCACACAGCGCATTGTCAGACTAAGGAAAGTCCTGGCAGGTAATTGTCTGGTTGTTTGCGCACCTAAAGCCACTTAGGATTTCACTGACATGATTGAGCTTCGACGACCAGACCGTTTCTATCAGGTGACCTTTGCCCCCAAGGAGGGGGTGGGGTCACATGAGCATCCAAGTCAATCCCAGCAAAGAATGGGGTGATGAACTCTGAGCCGAAGGCCTTGTCTAATGACCCCTGACTCCTTTCAACTGACAAGAGTCAGTAATGATAAGAGCACAAAGACCAGCTCCTTCTCTGCAGAAAGCTCACCAACATCACTGACGTCTAGCAATTAGCAGCTCCTGAACAAGAAAACACACCTCTTTATGTAGTCCTTAACTGAATTGTAAGTGCACAGAGTAAAATAATGTTTGTAAAAAACCCATTTTACATCAAAAAATTAATATGAAAGAATTTATACAGTGAAGTCCATAAGTCTTAGACAAAGACATATTTTTTCTTGATTGGGCTCTGTACTTCACAAATTGTTAATGAAACAATTAAAGAGTGGTTAAAGAGTTTCAGCTTTTATGTTTTATAAAGAGTATTTTATATATTTTGGCTTTACCATGTAGAAGTTCCAATGCTTTTTTTATAAATAGCCCTCCCCCATTTCAGGGAGTCATAACACTTGGGACAAATGGCATTATGTGCCAGTGAAAGTCAAGGAAGCCATTATGAGGCTGAGAAGAAAACAGTCAGAGACATAGGCTAAACAATAGGCTAACCAAGTAAACTGTTTATAACATGGAGCTCACTGTATTACTTTCATATGGGTCCATGCTAAAACATGTCGGTTTCATACTGGTCCATGCTGAAATATGCTGGCTTCCCGTTGGGCCATGCCAACGTAATGCTGCTTCTGATTGGTCCATGGTGAAACTGGCTGACGTGTCGCCGTGCTACACAGTACCTGGATAGGGTCCTGGATTTGGTGAGTGCCTTGCTGATGACCAGGGAAGGGGCGGACTGCCGTCGCAGCGTTTTCATTTTCTGCGTGAGAGAAACAGAGACAGAGAGAGAGAGCGTGATTTTCAATATGCACTATGTCCCCCACAAACAATGAGCACTTACATTATTTAAGGGGTGGAAACCCGCCAAATTCTCAGAAAACAATTTTAAGGATATTTTATAGGCTCAGATTTTCATTGTGCTTGGTTAATTGTCTTTAAAAAATGAATAAAGACACGCACCACTGTCTCTTGCAAGCATATGCTTGCAACATTCCCAGACGTAAGTAAACAACATAGTATAATACACTGGCATTGCACGCTGAAAGAATGGGAACTCTGTGCTGGAAAGAGTACGTGTTTGTCATTTATCATATTTCCCCAAGCATTCTAACCTCTACAACAATACCCAGAATTTGCATTAGCAAAAGGAATTTCTTTCATTGTAGGAACAGGCCCAAAAAGTCTGTGTCTTTCAAAGGGAGAACTGGTCAGAGAGTATTGCCGTTCTTATGCTATTGTGTGTACATGTTTACATAGCATCATATACAGTACTGTGCAAAAGTCTCAGGCACATGTAAAGAAAATTCTGCAAAACAGATTTAGCTTGTGACCACCCTTCACCTTTAAAACTGCATCAACTCTCTTAGGTACACTGCCCTGCAGTTTTATAAGAAAGTCAGCTGGTAGGTTGTACCAAATATTCTGAGAACGGGCCACAGTAATTCTGTAGGCTTTGGCCGTTTCGCTTGCTTCTGGCTCTCCAGATAATCTCCAGTAGTTTTTATATGAAAAGTGGTCTATTACTTAAGATTTAACTAAATTACATTTTTTGGAAAATTAAGGTTTGGAAATCACAAATGCGTAAGAGGTACTTTTGCACAGTACTGTATGCATTAGTAACGCATACAAATGCATACAGGAAGAAAATGACCAAGCTGATATTGTGAAATTCAGAAAAGACTTGTATAAGACTGAATGAAATGACAAGTCCTACAAGCCAAGCAAAGCCACACAAATTGCAGCTCTTCTCGAGGCCCTTATATTTCTCCTTATCACTGTGAAGTATCAACCGATTCGGGGAAATCTGAAATTCCCCTTTGATTGACCAATGGTGATTCGGAGAAGATATGACCTCAGTTTCCTCATGGTTAACTCCCCTGCCCATCAACGGAGCTGCCCCCCCCCCCCCCCCAGAGGGGCAAAACCACAGGGCTGTGGTGCAGAAATGATCTGAGCCGCACTGCCTTCCCTGGGCCATCGTCGAGAGTCTGGGAAACTGACTCTTCCCACTTCCAACAGGATGCCTCTGACGTTCCACGGCGTTGGTCTGACACAATCCCACAGGGAAGTCACGGATTTCCTTGTCACACAGCGTGACAGACCAAGATAATAGATCTACATGAAGATCTTATACATTTAAAGGACAATGCAAGGGAAATGTACGATGTCCACCTTGTTGGATGTCTACATGCTGGTACTAGTTGATGTCGTCTATTTTAATAAGCTTGTGGAATGGGGTAAATCACTAAGGGAAAACTTTACATGAAAATCTGGGTCATTGAGAGAATTTTCAAGCTAGATATTAGAAGCATGAGTGTGAAAACACAACCTAAAACAGTTGGCAGTTGGCTTCAGACAATTTCCCAAAACATCTGAAATAGACCGTCAATTAGTAGACACATTACTTTATAAAATTCTGCAGGTAAAAAATGCTGAGAAAATTCCTTCTAATAACCAGTAATCATCAAAGCAATGGCATTAATACTGTCAATTTTTTCTGGGGTCCAAAACAATACAATTACTCATATTTAGAAAGAAGCTGAAACTGGGAGATATTGTTTGAGGAATCATGTGTGTGTGTTTTAAGATGAGTATTAAATGTGGGTTTAACGCTTTGAAGAGTAGGTTAGTAGGTTTTCCTTAAAAAATTCCTTAAAAGTCGGTGTTCTAGAACTGCATTGCTTTCAATGCCAGTAGTTATTATTAGTTCAGCATTAGAATGTTCAGTTAAGAACATTCTAATCTCATATTTGTGACCTCACAACTCAAAGGGTTATGTGGGATTAAGTGTGGGAAAATACTGACTCCACAGATTTCTCATCTCCACTCTATAGATGTCCATTTGAGGAAAGGCATATGCACATCTGACCTGGAACAAATCTAAAGAACAAAAAGCACAGACTACACACTGCCATACCATATAATAATAATAAAATGAAGTCCAACTGTGAAACAATTGCAGAGATTAGGGTCTCTTCTTGATTTACCATGGTCAGGTATATGGATTTTAATGTCCATTACAACGCAGCTCATTTTCAATTTTCAATGTTTGCATGAAGGCAGAATATGGCAACCAGCAATTTGCCATTGCAGCATTTTCTATGGAATGCATAAATTGCAATATCAACTTCTCACCACACAATCAGCACGGCGCTGTTTGACTTCGATATGAAGCACGCCCACCTGTTTCACTGCACAAATGCAAGCGTAAATATATAAAAAAAACATGAACAATTTTTAAATACTATGATTATATCACAGTAAAACGATCATTTATTTTATTGTGGCCAGTTTCCTTACTTCACAAGCAGTTGCAACTCTAATTAACTACATTTTCCCAGTGTGCACATGCACTGATTTCCCTGTGCTGCATACAGTAACTAGCATTATTTGAACAGGTGAACTTGCGCATTTAAGATGCAGCAGATGCGCTAATCAGAAGGCTGAGAGTCAGAGATCCAGCAAGACAAATTTCATGGCAAATCTGTCTAAACATCTTGTAGAATAGTCAAATTGAGTCTCTTCAAAAGCAGAAGCCGCTCATATAATTCAAAACATAGCTTGAGCTGGTCAAACAATGTAGAGCCGGTCTAACTGGCCAACCAGCGACCAGCTGTTTCAAAACCTCAAACAGCACAGCACCTCTGGCATCGGACAGCTGCTACAAATCCTCCATGCGGGAGATAGCCTGCCCCTAAATGCCGGGGAAAGCTCGTCCCGGCCCCCTCCTTTTACGCACAGAGCCTGGCACGTGCCGGCGGAGGTACCACAGCTGCCCCAGCCAGGGACGGCACACAGCGCAGAGGGAGAGTCTGCACACTGCGAGGGTTTTTCTTGCACACACACACACACACACACACACACACACACACACACACACACACACACACACACCTGTCTCCTCTGCCCATTCTGCATCACCGTCACTTCAATGAACCTCTGAATGCTCTAGTCCAGCAAAAGCACACTGCGCCTCTTTTGTCCCCGATTGGGTAACAGTAACCATACTGTCCAGCTTTCATACACCCCTTTACGGCGCTTCTTAATCGTTTTTTTCTTTTCACTTTCAATAAACGATTGTTTTAAGATACTGTTGCAATGAGAAACAAATACATATATAGGCAATGCACTGTTTGCAGCAGCAGTTATATATGGAAGAGCTGAGTCGTTTTTGAAAGCGATACCCAGGGCCACGGTATTCAGGCTAGACATCGTCCTGAAGGTAAAGCATCGTTTTCGTTTGCTCGTTGTAAGCAATCTGTTTATTGAAAAGGGGACGACTACCTAACTACAGGTGACTGCGCTTTAGTAGGCTATGCCCCCTAACTGTAGGAATCTACGGTCTACAAAGAAAGTTGAAAGTCGCCAAGACAATTTATTTCCTAAATCAAAGTTTAATTTTCCTATATGATCGCCAACAACATTACAGATTCAAATAGCATTTTGAAGTGTAGTCAGCATTCTTAGACGCTCAATTTTAGGTATATGGCTACGCGTCCAGTACAAAACGGAGTTGATTCTGCAGCAACGAATGAAGTGGTTATCTAGCCCACATCATGTCGTTATCTTATTAAAGGATGCCGATGCAAGGGTTCTCTTTGAATCTGATGCATTCCTTTAGGGTAGACTCTGTCAGATATACGCATATCATTTTCTACAGTTACTGGTCTGAGTAAATATTACCTGCAAATAACACAGTGTTATACATTAAACAGTGAAATGCTAATACTAAATTATGCAGCATTGTGACAATTACGCAAATATCCAGCATACATATATATATATTACATTATCGTCGGCTCAGGCTAACGACGCTCAAATACAACCAGGAGACAAACTTTTCCGCGTACCTTTTTGTTCTCAGGTAAGGAACAGATCTTGGCTTCTCCTGTCAAAGATGCAGACCGACTCTGACCAGAATTCTCCTGCTTGGGTGACATGGTTTCCATTAAAGCTGATATACCCAAGATAATTCGAGACACCGTGCGCGCTTATTTCCACAACCATCCAAAATGTCAAGCCACAAAAAAATCACAAAACAGTCAGGAGCTGTCGGAATCTTCGTTTAATTGGGACATTTCGGACGCGCAGCCAGTCCCGTGTAGCTGCAGCAGCGACCACTGTAAATAAGTGCAAGTGCAGCGTCCTTTTAGTCCCAGTTTGACGATGAGAGAGACCAGCTGTCTACGCTGCCTTCCGCATCCCGCTCGTTACTCGCACTGAATGACTACGCAGGCTGTGCTCCTTCTCTCGCTTACAGCGACAGAGGAATGCGCCTCAGCGATTCGCAGCAGGCACAGGTTTCTATAATGACGCCCTCGTCGGGTCGTATTTGGAGCGCTGTTCCAATTTCAATTTTAGTCTTCAGATTAGCTGGAGGAGTCAAAATAAACAGAACTCACCCCAGATAATTCCTCACGATTTATCCACCTATGACATATGGTTTCTGTGCCAACATTTATCGGCAACGTTTGATTTACCGTGGCGTTTTTGTACGAGTTCTGTGATTCCCAATGCAATTACATTATGTTCAATTTAGCATAATACGGATTTTCCGGCATATGCTTATTCTAAAATATATATGTCTACTGAATCCTTCTCAAGTGCAATATTCTATTGTTCGACTGGTGAATGTAATCTATTGTGCACAAAGTGGGAATTAGGCTTCACGTGTCACGAGACAAATAGTGAATCCAATAAAACCGAATCCAAACAAAATTCACAGAAATGACCCTGTGGACAGAAGTGAAAACAAACAATACTGACACTAGAAAGCGTTTTACTCAAGCTAAATATTATGAAGGCATGAACAAATTACTTACGGGACTATGACTCTGGGATATAAAACAACAAGTATAAACATAGTGACAGATTCACTCAGGGTTATTGAAAAGCAATAAGCTCAAATGGACTGAAAGTCCTGTTCTTGTTATTACACGTTTTCAAATTCTTTTTTGTACTTGTCTCATTTCAAAGAGTTTAAAGATAAATATTTATACGGTTGAGCCCGTGTTCAACTCTAGCCTTTCATAAACTTCTCTTCTTGTCCTGGATAGACTGAAGGGCAGACTTACAGCAGCTTCCAGTTAAGATGTACTACAATAGGAAAGAATGTGAAATAGACTTGGCTAGCGCCGCACCTATCTTTCACAACAGGCAAAAACAAGCACCACCGCACCAAAGACAGTGACCCGAGACATTTGCACGAAGAGGGGGACGTGTTGCTGTCTTCATAACATGGGCCATTAGATATATGGGCTCTTACCGCTCAGGAGGTAAGAGCGGTCGTCTGGCAGTTGGAGGTTTGGCGGTTCGATCCCGCCCTGGGCGAAGTGATACTGAGCAAGACATCTAACCCACAAATGCTCCTGACGAGCTGGTTCGTGCCTTGCATGGCAACCAATCGCTGTTCGTGTGTGAATGGGTGAATGAGAAGCATCAATGCACATCTAAATTTAAGGAATCTTTACTTATCCAGATAAAGCTAATTGTACTTTTGGAAGATAAGAATTAGTTTGGTGAAATAAGTGAGAGTACATTTGTCAGGTAGTTTTACAGACCATAGCCTGATCATTAACAAGTAAAACATGTTGTTCCTGTGGGGTTATGTTTAGCTCCATTGCTGCACCCAAAATTCTAGACATACCCTGAATTTATTCAGTAAATATTTGCTTCTGTAAATGGATAATTATATGCAATGTGGTTCTCGGAAAAACAACAAGAAAGGAAATGAGGACAAAGTAAAAACATATCATAAAAAGTCACAATTTATTTTGTGAAATGCTGATAGTATTTTACAACTGAAATGAGTTACAGGTTTGTTATGAATTCAAGTACTCAGTAATAAGCAGCAATGGTCGTAGGTAGCCGGGTGATTGGCCAGCCGACAGCCCCTATCGTTCTGTACGGCTGTGGAACAGCTCATAGCTGCCAACAATTACGAGCATTTCACTGTTGGGTGGGCCATCCAAGAACTACCACTGCCTTGCCAGATAGTTTTTCCCCATTTTTGCATTTAAGAACAATTTTATGCATTCACTAAACTTACTGTAGGAGCAGTAAATGGTAAATGGACAGTATTTAAATAGCGCTTTTATTGATGCCTCTCATTCACCCATTCGCACACGCACACACACACCAATGGCGACTTGCTGCCATGCAAGGTACCAATCAGCTCGTCGAGAGCATTTGGGGTTTGGATGTCATGCTCAGGGATACTTCGACACCGCTCTTACCTCCTGAGCTAATGTCGCCACTCAGTAATATTAATTACACTTGACTCTGATAATGAATTCAGGAACTCATATTTTGCCAAGGCAGTTATAGGAGACTTGTGTACCAGGTTTAGAGGAGAGAATTCACTTGAAATCATGAGGCAGTTAACCCTTTTCACCCTGGAACGGTCAACAATGTTCCCGTATAATGGGGATGCGTGGCTGTTAGCACGAGGTAGCACTTGGGAAAAGTCGCTCAGGGAACTGACTGCCTCCAGAACTTGTACCGTTAACAGAAATCTTTGTCTAATGTCTGCATTGACATTAGTGAAAACAAATATTAAAGATCTCCTGCATACGCACATCCAGTTTAGTAAGGTGTTGGGATGAAAAGCACATAAGCAGGAAGCATAAAGCCCACAGACTGAGATGCTTCTTACACACCTTTAATAAAGACAACGTTTCCATCCCAGTGGGTTTTCTAAAGGTGTGTGAGGAGCATATCAGTGTGCGGGCTTCCATTCATTAGTGAGAACAAAGCCATTATCAGTATCAAATCAAACATGCAAAACTCAACTTGATTTGCAATGACATCCATCCAGCTGTGTTGTTTCTTATTACTGCATAAAAATAAGAAAGTAACAGAGCATATATTATGTATTATATCATATTAACTAGATACACAGTTAATATTGTCCCTATCACACATCCAAATCATATACTTATACAAAAGTTCCCCTAGGTGTACGTGCACATTGCAACGTGGCAGACATAAGGTGTTATGATTGATTCACTTGTTCATTATTAGCCAGCTACATGCTTTAGTTTCTCTGGCAAATACACCAGAGTTAACAGAATCAGACCTCTTTGGAACTGTGTACAGTACTGGTTATGCTCTTGACCTACTTCCAGCGCATTGTCAGTATTTGACAGGCACTTGTTTCAACAACAATTAGGTTCTGGCACCATCATGTGTGAATGCTATCAATCCGTTAAAATAAGAAATAGCCATTGCTTCTATGAACAAGAGAAGCCGCTAGCTTTTCTGGGAACGTTAATGCGGTAGTGTTCAGCGTTCCGCGCCCGAAAGCAGTTTTAAATGTTATAAATGAAGGACCTCTGAAGAGAGATTTCGTTTAAAGACACTGCACCAGCTGCACAAAGTCTTTGGTGAACACTGCTGACAGGGTTTTATCTGTGCCGGTTTATGACCGCAGCTATCCAGCGCTGATTGCCTTGTGCTTGATTTGCGGTCTGTTGAGAATGCTGTGTGGCTATTTTTTTTTTTATCTCATCTTCGGCCTGTTATTCTGAGTGCGAGGCCGTACTCCCACTCACGGGAGACCCCGGAATTCCCAACGGCGTTCCTTCACCGCTGAGGAAGACCGCTGGCTCGTGTTGTACCTAGATATGGTAATGCTGCGGGAAATGTCACACACCCCAGACACGCGGACACACACACAGCAAGAGGAACTCCATATTGGGAAAGAATTTTAGAAATGCTTCAGTCCGATTACTTTCTCAACCTCATAACTGTAAATCCAATCTTAACCTTAAACCTCTCCACGCCAAAAGGCACAAAAGGCCGTCCAACACTTTTGGTCTCTGAAACAAGGTGCTTTTACAATACAGGGTCTTTAGCCCCCATGCCTAACCCCCAATCCAAGGTAACGATCCAAAGCCTCTTCAAATAAAAACAATGATTATTATGGTGGCAAGTTGTAAATCTCTTGGTTTGTTTGAAGCTGAAAGCAGGACGCCTCCTCTCCACACAGGGTAATGAATTAAGGGGCCCTGTAGGACAGGGGTCGTCATCTCATGCTCCTCGAGGGCCGAGAACTGCTGGTTCTACCCCCTGTTACCTGGGAGTCTGGGGTGAACACAGTCTGGCCAATCAGTAGCACTACTTGTTCAGGTAATTACCCGGGAATGAAGAAAACCAGGGCTGGATTTGGATTCAAGGGCCATGATCGATGATATCTGCTAGAGGGAATAGACAATGGGCTCCCACTAGCATTTATATTCCACAGAATTCCTACATCTGGGATGACCTCACTAGCCCTTCTCCTGCAGCTGTGGATGGGGTGACATCATCATGACGGGATTCCGTGTTTGTCACGGTAACAAGACGGCAATAGTATGTAAAGGTAAAGTTATTATGCCAAATATATTATTACAGGAATCCTCAACAGGCAGCGAGACTAGCCAGTGACCTCGAGATGGAGGGAGAGAAACAGGAATGAGCGATGAATCAGAAGGAATACAGCCAGGGTCAGCAGACATTTTGCGGCTGTCCAGAGCGGGGGCCCTAGCAGTATATATGTACACATCTCTGTGAATGGCCAACATTCTGCAGATCCTCAGTACAGAGAAGTCCTACAGGTAACCTACAGAAAGGTTAATTGGCTCCAGATAATGATTAGCTTAACGGTTATGTAGGGCAGACCCTGCTGGATCTGCAGGATGCTGAGCTGTCATACAGAGTGTGTGTACATCTCCTCCGTGGTGGGGGAAGGGAGGGGGAATGGGGCTTCCTGGGGTTACAGTGCACTCTGGGAAATAAAGGTAAGAACAGTGCCTAAAATGCCGGTACTCTATGGTACATAAAATTGTACCCCTAGCAATATATAATTAATTTGGACCTTCTTTTGCTTGGAAAATGTACTCATGTGTACCCAAGGAGAACATTACTGCACTTTAACGGTACATTTGGGAAATCCTTGAAGAACAACAAATGTACCTCCACTGTCACTTCATTACTGAGTGTGCTGTGTCCATCGCTCCCCTGTTTACTCCCGCCCTTTCTCCTTCTTCCCCCCCGTTTTCTTCCTCTTCCTCCTCTTTCTCTCCTAAGGTGAGCTCCAGACACCTGTCAGATGGGATTTCTCCAATTTAACCCCCCACCCCCACCCCCCTGCTCACCATCACTTCCTGCCAGTACCCGTAATGATGACACAGTCTGAGCACTCCCCCACTAAAGCTCCTGTGATTTCATTAAGCCCCAAACAAAGGACTGCTGTGCCTGCTGGAATGTGTTGATGAGCCCTCCCCCCAGGCCTGCAGTACCTGGAGCTGTGTGACATCTCTACCTATACCGAGACAGACAGAGAAGTGCTCCAGACAGACACACTTCTGAGAGGGACATGAAATTGCTGCATGTTTTCAGCATTGCGCAACTTGCGTGTCAGACGCATGCGAATCCATCAAAATACAAAAAGACCTGTCTTTTTTCTTTGTTCGGTACAGCATGTGTGTACAGTATGTGTGTGTGTGTGTGTGTGATAGAGAGCATGTGTGTACTGTATGTGTGTGTGTGTGTGTGTGTGTGTGTGTGTGATAGAGAGCATGTGTGTACTGTATGTGTGTGTGTGTGTGTGTGTGTGTGTGATAGAGAGCATGTGTGTACTGTATGTGTGTGTGGGTGTGTGTGTGTGTGTGTGTGTGAGATAGAGAGCATGTATGTACACTTTGTGTGTGTGTGAGATAGAGAGCATGTGTGTACTATATGTGTGTGTGTGTGTGTGTGTGCGCGATAGAGAGCATGTGTGTACTGTATGTGTGTGTGTGTGTGTGTGTGTGTGTGTGTGATAGAGAGCATGTGTGTACTGTATGTGTGTGTGTGTGTGTGTGTGTGTGTGTGTGATAGAGAGCATGTGTGTACTGTATGTGTGTGTGTGTGTGTGTGAGATAGAGAGCATGTATGTACTGTATGTGTGTGTGTGTGATAGAGAGCATGTGTGTACTGTATGTGTGTGTGTGTGTGTGTGTGTGAGATAGAGAGCATGTATGTACACTTTGTGTGTGTGTGAGATAGAGAGCATGTGTGTACTGTATGTGTGTGTGTGTGTGTGTGTGCGATAGAGAGCATGTGTGTACTGTATGTGTGTGTGTGTGTGTGTGTGTGTGATAGAGAGCATGTGTGTACTGTATGTGTGTGTGGGTGTGTGTGTGAGATAGAGAGCATGTATGTACACTTTGTGTGTGTGTGTGAGATAGAGAGCATGTGTGTACTATATGTGTGTGTGTGTGTGTGTGTGTGTGTGCGATAGAGAGCATGTGTGTACTGTATGTGTGTGTGTGTGTGTGTGTGTGTGATAGAGAGCATGTGTGTACTGTATGTGTGTGTGTGTGTGTGTGTGTGTGTGTGATAGAGAGCATGTGTGTACTGTATGTGTGTGTGTGTGTGTGTGTGAGATA
Source organism: Conger conger (assembly GCF_963514075.1). NCBI lineage: Eukaryota > Metazoa > Chordata > Actinopteri > Anguilliformes > Congridae > Conger > Conger conger. The sequence goes on from NC_083776.1 coordinate 18,794,147, forward strand.
GAGAGCATGTATGTACTGTATGTGTGTGTGTGTGATAGAGAGCATGTGTGTACTGTATGTGTGTGTGTGTGTGTGTGTGTGTGAGATAGAGAGCATGTATGTACACTTTGTGTGTGTGTGAGATAGAGAGCATGTGTGTACTGTATGTGTGTGTGTGTGTGTGTGTGTGCGATAGAGAGCATGTGTGTACTGTATGTGTGTGTGTGTGTGTGTGTGTGTGTGATAGAGAGCATGTGTGTACTGTATGTGTGTGTGTGTGTGTGTGTGTGTGTGTGTGTGTGTGATAGAGAGCATGTGTGTACTGTATGTGTGTGTGTGTGTGTGTGTGTGTGATAGAGAGCATGTGTGTACTGTATGTGTGTGTGTGTGTGTGTGTGAGATAGAGAGCATGTATGTACACTTTGTGTGTGTGTGAGATAGAGAGCATGTGTGTACTATGTGTGTGTGTGTGTGCGCGCGCGATAGAGAGCATGTGTGTACTATATGTGTGTGTGTGTGTGTGCGCGATAGAGAGCATGTGTGTACTATATGTGTGTGTGTGCGCGCGCGATAGAGAGCATGTGTGTACTATATGTGTGTGTGTGTGTGTGTGTGTGATAGAGAGCATGTGTGCACTGTATGTGTGTGTATCTCTAAGGCTTATGAGCTGTAATAATATCCCCATGCTTTGAAGGTGGGTGTAATTACAGGGTCTTCCGCTGAGAGACAGGTTCATTGTCCATGTGCTCCTGTGACCCAGGCCCCCTCAGAATACCCCTTAGTGAGCGAGAAACGATGTCCACATTCACAGGGAGCGCGACTCCAGAGATCGGACAGATAAAACATTCCCTCGGAAAACAGCTTTCCCCTCCACACTCCCGGCATCCGCCAAGACGAGCAAGCAGCTGCTCAACACCTCAGACCCAGTATATCCATGACTACTGTTACCTCACAGTACATCCATGACTACTGTTACCTCACAGTACATCCATGACTACTGTTACCTCACAGTACATCCATGACTACTGTTACCTCACAGTACATCCATGACTACTGTTACCTCAAAGTACATCCATGACTACTGTTACCTCACAGTACATCCATGACTACTGTTACCTCACAGTACATCCATGACTACTGTTACCTCACATTACATCCATGACTACTGTTACCTCACAGTACATCCATGACTACTGTTACCTCACAGTACATCCATGACTACTGTTACCTCACATTACATCCATGACTACTGTTACCTCACAGTACATCCATGACTACTGTTACCTCACATTACATCCATGACTACTGTTACCTCACATTACATCCTATTTAGCATACTAACAAAGAAGTGCATACCAAGGTCCTCAGAAGAAACTGTAGAACAGGTTGGATAAGGTAGAATTCATGTAGAATCAGTTGTACAGCGGGGAACATTATGTCTAGTACACATAGTTCTCTTTCTGTGTCTATTCCTGGTTAATTAGGTATTGCATCTGCTGCAGATCCATAGTTATCTGCACACACATACCACAGGCCAGTGTACATGAATTAAGTTATTAACACACTGACACTGACAATCTTTTCCTTTCTCACATTTTATATATCTCTTATTTAGTCTTTTTCCACAGCTCTTTGCCATCACTATATAGTGTACATCATGCAGGCTGCCACCGTACAACTCTGACTAGAAGCTTCTGCAAAGGCTAATTAACACACTTATGAAGAGAACTCAATAGATGATCATTTCAGAGACATGCAAGGCTTTTTGAAGGTGTGAGATCACAAACGTGCAATTAGAATGTTCTTAACTGAAGAACATTGTTCTTAACTGAATGTTCTTAACTGAACATTCTAACGCTGATGTAACAACCATCACTGGCAATTAAAAACATTGGAGTTCTAGAACACCGACTTCGAATTTTGAAAAAATAAAACATTCCAAAAAACCCTACTCTTCAAAGGGTTAAGGAAGCAACATGGTTATTGATAAATCACATTGGCTATCGCTATCCCTGCCTCCGTTCTATAAGATTAAATATGGACAGAAGTTTCCTTGGGGCAGGTACTTACACTGGGCTGGTAGAAGTCCCCACAGCTTCCTGTCCTGGATATCTGTGCCCCGCGGGGCAGGCTGTCACCCCCAAGCACAGGCTCCATGCCTGAGAGCTGCACACAGGCGAAACACGGCTGTTAAAAGTGTGGTCCCCCCACAGGTACAGAGTCCAGGCTGGACAGAGGGGTGGGGATGCTGCAGGTGGAGATGGCGTAGGGTATGGCACGGTGCTCAGACACACACTGCATACACACACCACACACCCACACACTGCAGTATCTGCAACACTCAGGTCAAGTGGAAGAAACTTCTCTCAGACAAGAGGGGGGGCGGAGCTAGAAAAAAGAGAGAACAGCAATCCTCCCACAGTCCTGTTAGTGTGTGTGTGTGTGTGTGTGTATGTGTGTGTGTGTGTGTGTGTGCATGTGTGTGCTGTGTGTGGGTATATGTATGCGTGTGTGCATGTGTATGCATGTACATGCGTGTGTGCATGTGTGTGTATGTGTATGCATGCGTGTATTCATGCATGCATGTGTGCGTGTGTGTGTGTGAGTGTGTGTGTGCTCATTCGTGCATGTGCATGTGCATGTGTGTGTTCAGGCGCGCAAGTGTGTGTGTGCCACTCAAATAGGCAAGCTCAGCTGTATCAGAGTACCTTTTACTTCTGAGGGTCTCCTCGATTCCTAATTTTCTCAATCTCCTCTTTTTATAACAGAATCAAAAATAAAGAATATAACAGGTTTACTTTATGATGCAGTGCTCTGACAAAAGGAGGACACAACAGATCACCTGATCCTCCTTCTTCTGTTGTTGCCTAAACACCAATGTCAACGAGCCATGCAGCAAGATTAGCCAAACAAACAAACACCTCTCAAGACATTTAAACTTAAATGGTAAATGGTTGGCATTTATATAGCGCCTTTATCCAAAGCGCTGTACAATTGATGCTTCTCATTCACCCATTCATACACACACTCACACACCAACTGCGATTGGCCGCCATGCAAGGCACCAACCAGCTTGTCAGGAGCATTTGGGGGTTAGGTGACACTTCGACACAGCCTGGGCGGGGGATCAAACCGGCAACCCTCTGACTGCCAGACGACTGCTCTTACTGCCTAAGCCATATCGCCCCAACTTAAGCCTTACCTCTCCGCATCACCAGCACCAGCAACATCCAATCACAACGTCCCAATGTGAAACGTCTCACACTCCAGCCAATCACTGGCTTGACCTCCGAGTCAAACAGGGCTACACACACAAAAAAACAAAACATCAATCTTAACAACTTATTTTAGTCTTACATTTGAGACTTAAATCTCATTACCGCTACTTGTTTGGTAACTATGATACAAAGATGACCAATTAAGTGAGACACATGAAATGAGACAAACTAAGACAATTTCACTTGTTAAGCATAAATAACTTAAAACAAGCAAATACTTTCTATCTGAGAGAAGAAAATGATATTTCCAGTACAAGCCCAAAACAATATCTGCCAGGATATTCACATCACAGTGGGATGACTCACCTACCAGGCCTGAGTCATTTTTACTGTTCATCCAAATTAAATTATCCAGCAGTGCTTTGTCCAGTCACATTTCCAGTCACAACTTCACATTTCCAGTACCTACACTGTGAGGAAGAGGACTGCCGTTTTGGAAAGACTACCTGTAGGTCGAATGGTGCTGAGCAAGTTATCCATCCATCCACTCATTACCTCACGCGCTTACTCCTGGTAAGGGTCGTGGTGGGGCTGTAGCCTATCCCAGCATGCATTGGGCAAGAGGCATACACTCTGGACATGTCACCAATCCATCAGAGGGGGTGCACTACATTCACTCACACACACATCCAGGGGCTATTTAGACTCTCCAACTGGCCTAACCTGCATGTCTTTGGATTGTTGGAAGAAACCAGAGTACCCAGAGGAGACCCACATGGACCAGTGAGATGTATAAGAAGTAGAGATAGCTTCACGTACCGGTTCCATGGATTCCTATGGGAGCCGCTCAATGGAGTGAGAAGCCACTTCATGGAGGCTGTCATGTTTGACTATGAGGCTTTTTCGGTGCCATAGCTTGCACACTGGGCACCTAAACAGGAAGGAATTAATAGAAATGATTCTGTGCAGCTCAGATAAAATAGGTCCCTGGAGAGTAATTAGTTCAGTGTGAAGACATTTTATAATAGAAAAGTACTGTCCAAAATAATAGACATTTGCCAGGGTAAAGTCATACTTTTTAATGGACTTCAATGGGGATGCTTTCTGGCACCAGATACTTATTTATGACTGTATTTATGCACTTAAATCATTTTTTAGTTAAAACCAGTGCAAATCCCTTCCTATCGTTGAAAAAGACTCACTGATATGTGGACCCACGCTCTGCATGTGTTATCGTCCTTAAATTCTGGTTTCAAATTATACACTTGACAGGCCGTCACTCTGTACCAAAACATTGTACAGCTATAAAATAATTCAAGCTCATTGGTTGAAAATTGATTCTAATTGTCACAGCCAATGGCGTGGGGGCTTATTTGGATAGCCTGCCCAAATTGCACTCTCGACAAGCTATCGCTGAAACTACGCTGTATACTATTGCTTATTATCCAGGCGAACACTACATAACTAGATAATACCGATAACGAACTGGTATCGTTTTATAACTAGATATGTATTCTTCGTTTGGATAATAAGCAGTAGTATACAGTTTCAGTGGTCGCTTGTCTAGAGTGCAATTTGGGCAGCTATACGTTCCTTTTATCCCTTGTTGAATCATGCGTGATTAGCTATACTTTTATTTGTCTCAAACTGTAAGTTGCAGTTGCATCGTTTGTGGTACACTATCATATCTTAGTTATAGAGCCAGCTAGTTCCATAGCCAAATAGGTTGCTTGCTCATAATATAGTTGGTTTGCTAAAGTGAAAACTTCAAAAAGACAAAACATAAATAGTGTTGTGCAGCACACAAAAGTCAACATTTCATAAAGTCACCTGTTCGGGGAACATTTTCTTACTAGAATACTTTGAAAAGACGGCAGTCGCGTTTGTCACTGTCAATTTTCCAAAACAGTGCATGTTGTGGTTTGAGGGAGTTCATTGCTGCAATTCCTCTCTTGACCGTTAGGAGTCCGAAATTACCTATTGTACCTTCAAGCGATTGAGACAGAGATTAGAAGAATTAGAAAATGTCATTCTCTTCAATCCAGAGAAAAAAATAGAGAGTCAAGAATTACCTTAACAACACAATAAAAATGTCATGAAAACATTTCAAAGTAACTTGCGTTTGTACTTACTAAAACAAACAATAAGCCTTTTATTAAGATGAGTACAGATCATATTAATACTAAAGATCATAAAATGTATTGTAAAGTTACCCTTTAATTGAGGTATGATTCATCTCAAACAGCCAGCCGCCCACACAAGACCCTCAACCTAAAGATAATATCATCAATTCAGAGGAAGAAAAAAACCATCCAATTATTTTGTGTCTTGCTTTAGTCATTATCTTATTAAATACGGCACATTCAAATCTCACATGATTCTCCTGAAGCCCACCCTTAATCTTAGCTTGTCTAAAGACAGAAGGTAATTGTTATCATAGGGCTTTTGTGCACATTACGGCAAATTATGTGCTCCTTTCTTCTCTCAATCTGGTCAGGTTCACACACAGTACAATGCACAACAAATGAATAGGGCCGTTGAAAAACAGTTTAAAAGCACAGAAAAAATATAGATATCCTATTCAGTAAATATCTTAAATAAGACAGATTTAAGCTCCTCTGTGTTGAATCAACTTCAGCAAAGTATTCCATACTTTCTGAGAAAGATGGAATATGTTATGGAAGATAGCAACATTATGGAAGCTAACAGAACACAATTGTGCTTCCACGTTGACATGGGTCCAAGGCACTCTGTGCACTTGATGTTTCATTTGTCAGTTGCATTAGCACTCTTTTCCAAAGAGCACCTGGCATCAATCTGAAAGTTAACATTTAGCCCTTTCATTTCCTTGAGTACTCTTGGGTTCAATTCTTCCACACTTTATTTTGGATTGTTAACACAAAGAATTGACCTCCTTTGTGTTACAGTCAATGCCCAGCTTTCAAAACACTTACTCTGCATTTCTGTTCATGTTACTGAGTATCAGTGGGTTGAAATATTCAGTCAAAATTTACAGGAATTTCAGGTTGAACCAAATTCCTGAAAACTAAACAACAGGGGTGTCTCACAATGTCATACAGCTATTCAACTGGGTTAATCAATCAATCATGAATTTCTTAATATGAATTATTATTATTATTATTATTATTATTATTATTATTATTATTATTATTATTATATACATACTTGTAATAGCAGTAATACTGATATCATATTAAATAATATAAAGACATGTTTTTAAATGTCTGAAATGGTTATGAAAGGGAGTGTTCTGCAGAGTTGTCACCGCTCTTCATAAACACTGCATTATTGCAGGAGACTGTGCTTTCCTCCCCAGTCGCCCCTCCTAGCCGGTGAAAACAATGAGGCCTTGTGTTACTCATGGCAGATGCCCTGACCCCCTCCGACTGGCAACTCTCTGCTGTCTGCCACAGGTAAACACCGCCGGGGTGACGGGAAAGGGGGGGTGGGGGTGGGGGGTCACGTCTCCACGGAGACACTGAGGAGGCACAAGCCCTGGCATAAACAGCGAGTGAAATTCCTCGCCTTGATCAACAGCTGCTTTCAGAGTTCAGCAGTTTCACAACAGAAGCGCAGCGCAACAACGTCATTGCGAAATGTTTGCCGCTTACCGATGGGGGGTTTGCCGGGAGCTCATCCAGAACGTTCCGGCAACATTTTTTCTGACGTGGTCCGCCACTTCATTACATCACAGTCCTATTGCAGGAGGATTCTCACGTGCTCGCTGTAGGTAGTTTGAGTAAAATGATAGGTCTCTGAAGCATGACCCAGATTAAGTCAGATGCACAGTTCCCCTCTGTTATCCGAGTACGTCCCACGCCAGGGTGATTCCAGCAATTTCTAGCTGATGGTGGTGAGTGAAGATCACAGGGCTGACTTCACTGGGAGGTTGTGACCTTTCTTAATAATATCACATAGACTTTTTTCCCCCCCGCCAAAACACGTGATGCAGTTCCACTGACCTAGTTTTCAGGACCCTTGCTTCACTCCGCCACAGATGTTGCGCACATATTCAGAATTCCTTCAGACTGTACGAGTGAACAGAAAAGCCTGTTTAAAATGTTTTAAGTGTTCAAGGGATTTGAAACAGAAGTGTAAATGTTGACTACTACACCCACTCTACTGTTCAACAAGGCAAACACAATGGACAGGAAGTAGACAGATCAGTAGTGTGACAGGCTTGAGAGACGTTATAATTGATTCATCAGACGTGTGGTGTGGATTTGAATTGGGCAGTCATTTTCTTTGTAATCAGAGATTAAATCATTGCATGCTAGGATTAAGCAATCGGGTGAGGCGATTGTGACTGCACTGATTACGTCTTAGAATTATTGTACACAGCTGAGAAATGTGATAGCTCTTTTTGCATTTCAGACAAGTTATGACTCTATACCTAGCTACACCTGAGCACTTAGGACGAGTGGGCAACCGTAGTACAGCACCTATGGACCAGAAGGTTGGTGGTTCAAGCCCCAGTGTAGCCATAGTATGATCAGTGCAGCTGCTGGGTCCTTGAGCAAGACCCTAAACCCCACATTGCTCCAGGGGGATTGGCCCCTGCTTAAGTCCCTTTGGATAAAATCAAATAACTAATTATTATCATAACCTGACAAACATTTCTTTCAGTAAACAGAGGTGGAAATGTAATGTCAACCCCTGCCATTAATTATATTAATTCACATGAATTAACATGTTAATCATGTCAGAGCTCGCAACCCCATCCACACACCTATCCACTTATTTTGCAATTCTGAACACAATGTTGCGGTGGAAAATTAGATCAGATCCTGCCATGAAAAGTTTCTAGTACAGTATGCATGAGAAAATAACATACCCTGGAGAAGTCCTTCCGTTACTAAGGCTACATAACAGTTGTCTGAAGAATATTCCCGGCTATCTGTGTCCTGACCCTTCTGGGTGTGTGTGTGTGAGGTAGAGAACATGTGTGTACTGTATGTGTGTGTGTGTGTGTGTGTGAGAGAGAGAGAGAGAGAGAGAGAGAGACAGAATATCCCCTGCTATCTGTGTCCTGGCCCTTTTGGGTGTGTTGCCATTTTAGTAATGAAATATGAACCGTTTCATTAATTCCCCACGCTTGCTGAACTTGAAGACTCAGTCGCGTAAGCCCAATGTTTTCTTTTACTCCAGAGAATCCAAGAATCTGGAATAATACACCAACATTAGTTTTCATCATTTTTGTTTTATTATCAGTCATAACTGATATACTGCCAGAAGTATCGAAAGGCGGTTGTTTGGGTTCATCCAGCGACCTTTATATCCCAACACTGAGCCAAATCATTCGACACAATCTGGCGTATCTTGTTGTGATTTCTGCCTGTTTCTTATGGACTGATAAATAGAGTATGACGTTATATGTGTAGAGGGACTGTTAGTGCTCTTGCCTAATTTAAGTCAGTGGTTACAGCTGCTCGTTGTTTTTAGCAGTAACTGGACAGATACTGTATGTTAGTTTTATACGTCCTTTGTAGCATATTTTTATGGCACATTTTCTTTTCTCCAGAATTTGTAATTGGAGGCCGATGTCATTGCTGTGAACTCCTCAGTGAAGTGAGGAGAGCATAGACAAGCACCTGTTCTACTGCGCTGCACGGGCAGGTGGTGCACTGTGTGTGTGTGTGTGTGTGTGTGGGTGTGTGTGGGTGTGTGTGCATGGGTGTGCACTACGTGTGTGTGTGTGTGCATGAGTGTGCACTATGTGTGTTTGTTTGTGTGTGTGTGAGCATATGTGTCCATGCATGTGTGCGTATGTGTGTGTATGTGTTTGTATGCGTGTGCGCAAGTCTTGTGTGTGTTTATGTGTCCTGTATGGGTGTGCATGGGTGTGCGTGTGCGTGTGTGTGTATGTCCTGTTCCTGTGTATATACACATGTATACACATGCATACAGTATCTCCATAGATGTGTACTGTATATGATGTTTTCTGTCTAAAAAAGAGCCCTGCCTGCTGTTTGGATCCATTATTACTGTATTTATCCATGTCCATGCTGCACCGATGACCTATTTTTCTGCCGTTGATGAATGCACTTCTGATGAAGTGCACGTAATCAGTGACACATGACGTGGTGTTTATTGACCTAATTTAGAAGAGCGTTCACTTAATTAACTTGGCAGGAACTATTAAAGAATCTGTGACTCAATGATAACGGATGATCTTGTCATGAACTTTATTAGAACAGTATTTCAGCAGTATTACTAAGCTGACCTGCTTGTTATGAGACAACCCTATTTCAAATGGCCTTTGATATCACTGCGCCAAAACCGTGAAGCAGCGCGCTAATTATGAAATGCTAATGACCGAACATCCCAGAGACTGATCATACTGTAATTATCCAGCACAGTAGGATGTGAAACAGGAAGGAAAACAAAGAGAGAGACCGGGGGGCATGCAGAGATGACACCGCACTGAATGTACTCCCATTATCCAACATAATCCTTTCATTTCAACTTGTTTCAAATTAGCTGTACATGTCCCCACCAACCTGATTCCATATATTTCTAAAATGCATTTTCTTTTAATTCAGTTGCTGTAAAACATGATGGGTCAATTGCACTGTGCCTGGCTGGAGTTCTAACCTCACGACTACAGATCTGCATTTAAACTGGAATAGCTTAATCTAAGTCCACAGCTTTGGATATCTGTTTCAGTTGAAATGAGATCTGTGGTCTAGAGGTTTGAACCTGCGGGTTTAAACTCCAGCTAAGCACACTGCAATTGACCCATTGAAACTCAGAAAATCAACATAAGCAATATATTTTCTTTTTGTCTCTCTCTCTGCAGCTCTCTGTCTGACAAATACACACATACATACAAACGCACACACTGTGTGATATGAAGTCCTACTCCTGAAGCCCTCCCTCATTGGATGATGCTACAGGCAACCACAGGACATATTCACAGTCAGGATACAATACCAGACTGTCAGGCATATCCACACACTGGAACACAGCTTGTTTCTTTATATGATGAGCCAACCAGTAGGCCCTCTGCAAATTTAAACTTTTATTCCCAACTTTAATAGTGTTTTTAGTTTCAACAATAGTTGAAAAGCCTGCCGGACTGTGACCGAGGGACATTTCAGTAATGTTACTGCACCAGACATCAAAAACTAATTTCCTCACCGGGTGAACGAAAGTGCAGATAAAATTACCTGCTCAAAAATGAAATGATGACCCCCACAGAGACACGTGTGTGTATGTCTAGATGGTGCATCTGATGGAACTGGGGAACAACGGTGTCATTGTCTGTCATCTCGCTGTGGCAATCCAGCTGATGGAACTTCTGGGGGAAAATAAAGTCTGAATGTGTCCACAATATAAGCTCTTCAAAATGGCTTTCCCCACATGGGCAGAAAAATGTACCATAATGCCCCTGCAATTCTGCTGCATTCATTATTCCCACCATTACAAGCATTTCATCACTACCCCACTCCTATTCTTAAAAACACTTTTCAACAGCGACGCATTCAGACGAGTTCAGAAACATTAGCAGGAAGAGGGAAGGAGTGGGGTGGGCTTCCGTTGCCATGGAACTGCTCGCATCATAATGCAGTAATGACTTCATTGGTCTACTGGGTGCCAGCCATTCCATCCTGCAATGTAAAACACTATGAAGCAGGCGGACTGCGGAGTGACAGTAAACAACGTATCGCCACGCAAATTACGGAGGACAAAACAATGAGCAAATTAGAAAATTATGGGGGATTATGGAGCGCACCTTTCTTAAACTCAGGAGGACTCTGTCGAGAAGACCCAGCCCTGCAGAATAAATTCTGCATTTCGCAAGAGGATAAAATATAATAATAATAATGAGAACTTAAGGGCCGGTTTCCCAGACATGGATTAAGCCTAGTCCTTCACTAAAAGAAAAATCCAATGAAGATTTTTCTCCATTGAAAAAAAAAGCTTTTAGCCTAGGACTAGGCTTAATACATGTCTGAGAAACCAGCCATAAGATAGAAATTGCATGTACAAGGGTTGGTGGTTTTAGGGTCACATAAGCACAAAGGTGTGTGAAAGCGTGGTTCCCATCTACCATGAGCACAAACACTCTCAGAAAACTTTCAAAACAGTACGCAGACAGTCCCCCGGAAAACAGGGTGGGGAAAACCTGGCAACCGAAAGCACAACAAGCCTCCTGCACCTCCCCCGGTTATTAAAAAGCAGCGTTTCTCTGACCATGACCACAGGCACCCAGTACACCAGCCAGGAAATGTGTGGCCGTTCTCAGTGAAGTCAGAGACCGATGGACCAGCAGGCAGCGGGGCAGATGGGCCATGTAACACGATAACACTAATAATCTGTCATTTAGCTGACACTTTTATCCAAAGCAACTCACAGTTGATTAGACTAAGCAGGGGAAAATCGCCCCCTGGAGCAATGTGGGGTGAAGGGCCTTGCTCAACGGGACAACAGCCATGTGGATCTCATTGTGGCTACCCTGAGGCTTAAACCACCAACCTTCCAGGTCCCAGTCATGTAGCTTAGCCACTAGGCTATAGCCTGTCCCATAATGCAATGTAATGCTTCAGCGCCATCAGAGGTGGTTCAAGTTTGGCAGACCTTCCCCCCTCCTCATTGACTATACCCCAGCTTAACCCTGGAGCCTACATGAGAACCCAAAGATCCTCCCAGGGCTTTGAGCGGGTCCATTCAGTCCCACTGGTGCAACGCTGCTCCTGGGAATTTCCCCCTGCTCCCGAATCGTGGAATGTTGCGGAGAAACAAACTCAGAGGCAATGAGGTCATGAGGAGACTTGACTTCTGTCTCCCGGGCGGAGGGAAAGCTGCGTCCGCACACACTGAATAAGGTTACTCTGTTTCACACAGAGCTGCTGAGGCCAAGCATTTCACACAAATTCCACGAGTAGATGTCAGCGTTTTTTACTTCCCGCTGTTTGCGAGAGACTGACGCTTCGCTCCCATAAATCTTCTGAAGTAAAACAGTGAAACGGAGCCTGACTCGGCATTAAAAGCAAATTTAAAAAATCATTTTACTTCACAGCTCAGGATAATGATACAGCAAAAAAAATATGAACTATAAATTGCAGTTTGCTGTTAGTTGAACTTCCCCTGAGTGTGTGGCTCTTAGGACCGAACCAAAGGTACAGTTCATGTCAACACCTACACTGACTTCACAGATCATTTTTAATTACTTTTACCAACTAATCAGACCAGATCAATACTGACACTACATCAAAGCCTTTATAATACCTTGTTAAATTAAATAATCGGGTGGTGCTAATGTTTTTTTTGTGTTTTCTGACATACCTTAATTGAAAAAAATCCCCTAATTATTATTAATGACAGTGTGTGACATTATAATAAATGTCAGCAGTTCTTCCAAGAGAAATGGGCGACGGCTTTTTTGAAGTCGGCATTAAATTCAGAGCTCTGGCAGATGCAGGAGTTTTAGTTGTCTAATTAGGCGGTTAGCTTGCCAAACATGGTAATGAACACACAAGCTCTTCTGTTGGATGCATGCGGCTCGTACAGATCCTGTCAGGGCAAGGGGACATCTCATGTTTTACTGCGATTTATTTGTTTTACATTCCTCAAAGCTGGGTGGCATGCAGCCATTTTCTTTTTTTTGCACTTGTCTGTCAGTTTTCGCTGGAGCGTTTGTGAAGAGATGATAACTTCCAGCCCTGCCTGTGTTAATGCGGAGGCCCCAAACATGTCCATGACCATCATCTCCAGCACCCAAACGACCAGACCAACCAGATCCCATACCCAACCACCATCTCCAGCACCTCAACAACCAGACCCCATACCCAACCACCATCTCCAGCACCCAAGCAACCAGCAGAACAACCAGACCCCTTACCCAAACACCATCTCCAGCACCCCAACAACCAGACCCCATACCCAACCACCATCTCCAGCACCCCAACAACCAGACCCCATACCCAACCACCATCTCCAGCACCCAAACAACGAGAACCATTATTAATATCTTGAAACATAAAACATCATGACATTATTCAACTACTGTAAATAACACTCAGCAAGCAATTGATATTATATTGAATTTTACTTTCTGCATTCATACAGTATGTTTGCTATTACATTTTGATGGAAAGTTTTTCAACCCCCACTTTTATTTGGTTAAATGGACTCAGTGTAAAAGTGTGTGTGTAAAGATGGAGTCGTGATGATAAACATTCACTCTCACTGTTTACGGGATAAGACAGCAATGTGGTCACAACGTTGTCACAACACCGCCTCAACATTATGGCGCGAATGATATACGAGCGTTACATGCTAGCCGGGATGGTATGTAATTTTTCTAAAAATATCAGATTGCCTAGGAAATGGCTTTGGTGGATTTCCCTGAAAACACAAGGATGCAGCGGCGCAAGGTTATATTTTGAGTTTACTGTTTTAGAACAAATAGATACACACACGCACTGCTTAAGTCAGCCCGACCAAAATCACTGACTGTCCCAGAATCCCGCAGTGTGGTCAGGGCTAAAAAGAGCTGGCGGTTTAGGGAGGGAAAAATATAGACTACTTAGGAATGATGGGAACTCTGCTATGTCAGGGATGATTGGTACTCTGCTTGTGTACTTGAAGACCACACTTCTTCCTCATGCTGCCTAGCCTGCAGACAATGCTACCATGCACTTGGGAGTTCACTTAAACATTCAGGTTGAGTTATGTTTGTAGAACGAAGGGGCATAAATGGAAATTAGCAAAGGATACATTTCGCACAGACATTAGGAAGTATTTTTTAACACAAAGTGGTCACTGTGTGGAATAGCTTGGCCAGACTTGATACAGTGCTAGATAGTATTTGGCTTTTAGGCAAACTAAGCAGTAGGTACACTTTAGTGGTGGGAAAAGGTAGGCATTGCTGGGCTGAATGGCCTGTTCTAGTCATTATGTTAGTGTATGTTATGTTACATGCTTCAAAGTCTCCATCCATGTACAGTCCATACAGGAAATTCATCCAATTCTACAAGATAACCAGGGTACATGGGTCAGCACATTAGGGAATTCAAGACTGGATAATCAGTTTAGCAATTACGTACAAATTGAATGTCCAAATATCACATGAAATTGAAGGACCTTATGAAATAAAAACATATGAGGATTATGTTTAATTTCCAACAAAGCAGATATGTATATTTCAACAGCTGCTTGACTGCATGGAATTTAATATTTTGTCGACAAACTAGATATAAATACCACAGTCTCCTATTGCCAAAGTTGACCCAAAGGAACCCAAAGGAACACACAGAACTGCAACAATTTGCATTTAGCATGACCATCGTGATCTTCTTTATGTGCAACTCTCAAGTGTGCTTTTCTCCTGTGGCAATGACACCATTTGTTTCCATTCATCAGAAATTCACATATTTCAAGAAGTTGAAAATTGGGTTTTAAGCTGAAACAGTCTTCTGGGTCAGCCGAAATTGTCGGCATTCACATCGGTATTTTGAGTATTACCATATTTCTGTAATTCAGCTATCAATAAATACTTGTCCTCGATGTAGGGTTCATATCTTTTTGAGGGTTTATATTAAGCACAAGAACATAATTGCTGAGGAAGTTCTCAGTCAGACGGTTGTGTATATCGGTGTGTACAGATGGTGGTTGCGCGGGGTCACAGAGCCATAGAGCCAGCCGAATGGTCGAAGCAGGGGTTCATCACTCTGCTATTTTCCCACCAGTCTGTGGGTGCTTCAGAACACAAACATATGCAAGATGAACCCCAGAGCCCACCCCATCCCCATTCCCACAATCCTTCACTCTGGCATGTGACAATGGCATTTCAAAGGGAGCCATGACAAATCTAATTTGAGCAATTGATCGCTGGATACCGTAGACAGCATTTGAAGTTACCAAGGAGGTCCAAGAGGAGATTCTGTCAAGCGGCCTTATGGGTAATGATACGACTGGAAGAACATGAAAAGTTAATACAAGTTGAAACAGGGGGAAAAAAGTCCTACTGCGTCCTCCTTTAACCTTGAGCCATGCAGTTTCACAAGTCTCACAGGACTAAACTGTCAAACCAAAATCAGAAACAGTCCTTAAAGATCCGCTTTGACATGAGAAATGCAACTTGGCAAAATAACGGGGCGTTACAAAAATGAGAGAGAGCAATCAAAAAAACGATCTTCCGCAAAATGCATTCCAAACACGCGGACCTTCTAATTGCATGCAGAGACACTAACTCCCAGCCACGGAGGTCAGATGAGCTGAGAGCCAATCCGTGCAGAGGATTCAGAAGCAGAGCAGGAGAGTGGTCAGAGAATTTCACATGGATCACATCAGCACGAATCTGCTGTTCTACCCATCAGTACTTAGCATGAAATATTTCAGAATAAAATGTCCAGCTGTTCAAGCAGATGATGCAAACATTTATATATATATTTTTAAATCTAAGAACAGAGGCCCCGATGACCATACAGAGCGTGGACATATTAAGATGAATCTTAAAATGCACTTTTTCAGTCTGGTTTTAAGTTAGGCTGCTTGCATTTTACCATCATATTCATTCAAATAATCGTATTTATCCACTTTTATTTGATTGTTTATCTTTAAATTGTGTTTCTTGTATTTATGTCCGTTTAATATGCATATAAACTTGTTTGATGTCCCGTATTTTATCAGCACTTTGCATCCTCTTCTCATCCTTTGCCTGAATTGTACTACTATATATAAATAAAGTTAGATTTTTTGATAGAAAAATTATCTGCAAAGCAAACACTCAATGGCTTTGCTTGTGTGTATGTGAGAGTTTTATGAAAAGCATTACAGGTGAAGTACTATTGATTGCACTTTCAGATTAGGATTAAGTAATAAAATGGGGGTTTTCTTTCCTTTTTTGGACAAAAAAAAAAACAAAACAGCTATGCAGGGCGTGACTGCCTATTCCAACCCAAGCCTTAAAAATCTTTTTCTTCTTTCTTTGAATGAGAGAAGGGGGTGAAATGAACAAACAAGTATTGCACAAGAAGGGATAAAGTGGGATTATAAAGCGTCCTCCCCCTCCATATTCCATCTGCAGAAGCTGTTGTGTTCCAGATTTTGGGAATCTTGAGTTCATGACATATCGGCATGATTCCATAACATTCAGAACTGATACATCAGAAAGACAGGTGTCTCTTGTGGTTTCAACAAAGAAACCAAAACACGCACCAGGAAATGTAGAAAACTGTAGAAATCGAGTTGGGGTGGTGGGGAGTTGGCAGTAAAACTTCCTTTTAGAGCCACGAACACAGATAGATACCACAGCAAACAACTCTGTTCTCAGAAAGCAATCTAAATAATCTCCTAATGGAAAAATTCATTCCCTGCTTCAAATGGATACCAGGCAGTGGGTTGAAAGCAGATCTGAAGGAGCATTTAAGTGTTTGTTGCACCAGTATATTAATATAGACACACAAAGTGGAAAAGTGTTCTCATCTCCGAGTGGAACCAGGTTAACTGGGGGAAAGGCTGACTCACGCAGTCTGTCCAAACTGCAAATGGAGTGGTGAGGCTCTCTGTGGTGGCAGCCTGTAGCATAGTGGCTAAGGTACATGACTGGTTCAAGCCCTGGGGTATCCACCCTTAACCCCACGTTGCTCCGGGGGGGAATTGCCCCCTGTTTAGTCTAATCAACTGTAAGTCACTATGGATGAAAGCGTAAGCTAAATAACAAATTATTATGGTCATTCAGACCTTTATTCTCAGGTGAACGATGAAGCCTTTAAAAATCCGAGGCTGAAATAACTGTCCGTTTATATTTCACCGTTTATAGTTTTTATTTTCGATTTTTATTCATCATATTTTCTTCAATATGTAAAAATGCAAGCATTGCATATTGACTTCCTGTAGCAGTAATAATCAGCTATGTTGACATTGTGAAAGTTTTAGATTAACAAACATGCTGCACATACCAATGTACACTCAGTGAGCGCTTTATTAGGTATTTATTAGACTTAGTAAACACATGAGCCTGTGTGCGGTAAACACCCTTGTTAAAAAAAGCAGAAAATCACAGGAGATTTCTGATATACTCAAACCAACACCAACAATCATCTCATGGTCAAAATCACTTAGATCACATTTCTTCTTCTTTGCCTGCTTTTATGCATTTAGTTGCTGCCACAAGTTTGGCTGATTAAATATTTGCATTAATAAGCTGGTGTACAGGTCCACCTAATAAATTGCTCACTGAGTGTATAAGTTTCATATTAGCCTCTTTAAAATGTCAGGCTCTCTGTGTTGAATAATAAGGTAGTGCAACTAGATGATGCAGTTTCAGTAAACTGAAAGAAAAGCAGATCTCCTGTACCTCCATACTCACAGAGGAATTGGGGGCGCTCGAAGATGAGCCTCATCGTTTCTGCACAAACACAGAGCAGATAAGCATGTAGTTTTTATTTAATCAAAACAAGAAATCTTCCAAATACTGAATATAATCTGCGTTGTTTTTGTGCTTTGGGAAATTATTTTGGGCACATGTTTACTTCATGGCAGCGCTGTATTTACTTCCTGAGAGGAAGAAGCGGGGCATTGTGGGAGATAAGGTGGAGAGTGATGTGTTAAGGTGACAGCCGTGTTTACTCTGTGGGCCATTAGGGTCCCCCAGCTCTCCTTTACCCAGGGGCGGAGGTCAGCCCAATCACCACCCAAATCTCACTGTCCCTGGGGTACATAGTT
Organism: Conger conger; assembly: GCF_963514075.1. Lineage (NCBI taxonomy): Eukaryota > Metazoa > Chordata > Actinopteri > Anguilliformes > Congridae > Conger > Conger conger. The sequence continues at coordinate 18,812,038 of NC_083776.1, forward strand.
CATATTCCCCCAGCTTTCAACAGTGCTTATGTGAATCAGCCCTGTGCCTGGAGATCTACCACCCTGCAGGTTTTCACTCGCACCTTAACAAAGCAACACCTCACTCAACACTAAGAGATCTCCTCGAGCTGCTAATTAGCAGAATCAGGTGTGCCAAACTGAAACCTACAGGACGATAGATCTGCAGGAAGAGGGCAGGAGCCACTGATGCAAATAGAGATATGCCACCACCCCCCCCCCCATCCCCCCACTTCTCAAAGTCAATAAGGAAATAGCTAAGGAGCACAGATGTGGACTTTCTGTCAGAATTTGAGTTTGGTTATGTAATATTTCTTTATTTACAGAACCATCCGTGCATCTCTGCTCATGTGCGCTTACTGCTGCAGACATGTGAGTGGCATAGACCAGGCCTGCATTTCTCACAGCACATACTGCAGAGTATGCTGCTCATCACTTAGTGCACAGAATACAGACCTACACCAGAGCACATATAGTATACTGCATATCTCTTAGTGCATAGAATATCACACAGACCTGACAGTGACAGCGTGCGTGTGCTTATGTGTGTGTGTGTGTGTGTATGTGTGTGTGTGTGGTGTGGAATATGCATGTAGGGTGTGTATAGTGTGGCACCTACATCCCAGTAGCATCTGCCAACTTGAAACTGAGCATGAGTGAGTTCTTAACCAGTGTTTAAAATGCTACTGTAGTGCTACTAACTGATGCTACTGTACATGGGTGCAGTATCATTACTGTAAGTGAGATTGAACATGGCCTGAATCTGTTTCAGAGTGACAGAGCTCCCTCCACATCCTGACACATCACTCTAGGGTGACACAGATGTGTTCCACCAAAAACACTCGGTTTGAGAACATGTCCCTCTACCTCTGATCTTCAACATGTTCAACAGTCCCCCCCCCAGGGCCCTGGGCTCTGCAGAGGAAAGGGGGGCGGGCTGAGTTCACACAACAAACATGGCCTCTTCCGTTCGCCTTTCAACACAAACATGGCTTTTCATGCAAAGCTCAGGTGTCAGTCACAGGGTGGGCTCTGTTAGCATCGCGGTCCAGTCTGTGTGAAGGGAGATCACTGCAGCTGTTCTATAACAGGGCCTATGACAAATTTGAGAATTCCAAACATAAATTTTCCAAAAAATGTCATGTTGCAGAGAATTTTTTTTATTTTGTTAAATAAACATATTAAGTAATAGGCCACTTTTCGGATAAAAAAAATAATCCAGGCTGTCTGGGATTACCTGGATAGCCAGAAGCAAGCGAGACTGCCAAAGTCTGCAGAAAAACTGCTGCAAGTTCTCCAATATGTTTGGAGATCAGGACAGTGTACCTAAAGTGTAAATCAATAATTGAACATTATTTACCTTGGTATAATTTGACTGTGTGTCAGTTGTAATTCTACGTCAATTTACAACAAAGGTGGTGGTGACAAGAATCTTTCTTTTCAGTTCTGGTTGCATTCCATGCTTGTTGGAGTTTCACTGAAGGAGTGGCTGTTACACAGCTGCTTGTTTGAGTGACTATAGTTTTAAAAACAAAGTGAACACATGTGCACAACCTCTGGAAAAGAGAAAATAACAGATGAGGGACTGGAGCTTGTAATGACCCACTAATGCCTCCGGGATGCAGGGATGGGATGCACAGAGAGGGGTGGATGTGGGGCACTAATATCAGAGCGTCTGACTCCATAATACCAACAGATCCAGGGACCCACACCTTGCAAATGCATCCCGATTTAAAGGACCGTCATCAATTTCAATAGGGTTGAATGTCAAAAAAGGTAATGAATGGAAGGGGGGGAGGGGGGGGTTGAGATTATAATCACAGAACAGGGGTGGTGATGGGTAGGGGTGTTGAAAACCCAGGCTGAAATGTACCCTATTCCAATTTACAACATAACACAAGACATATTACTGTGCAAGGCGCTGATAAATGCTATTATTTTTGTAGCTGCAGCCGGTACTCAGACACAGAGCTTTACAGTAATCTGCTGATCCGGTGTTGTGTCCCGGCCCTTGGTACAGGAGATGGGGGGGGTTGAGGGCCAGACTGAGGGCCAGTCTGGCCTGCATTATTACAGGTCCTACCCCCAGCACACAGGCATCATTAACGGGGGCAGTCTGCAGAGTAAACCCTACAGTGAGCTCTTAGTTCAGACTGAACAGTCACTTCACTTCAATTTTATTTCTATAGCACTTTTCACAGAAGACTGACGGAAAGACACTTGACAGTGTAACATAAGGTAAAAGGGGAAAAACCAGACCTGAGCCCCCGAGTAAGCTCAGGTCCAGTGGGAAACCCTGAAACAGGGGCGAGAAAAAACTCCCCAAAGGGGAGAAATCTCAGGATAGCCAGGATAGCACCCACAGCCAGTGACGGCACGCGATGAGGGAGGAACAGGATGGTAATGGTTATCAAAAGCACTTTATAGCTAATGACTCATTCACACATGCTCACACACCAACTACAACTGGCTGCCATGCAGGCACAAACCAGCTCATCAGGAGCATTCGGGGGTTAGGTGTCTTGCTCAAGGACACTTCAACACACAACTGGCAACAAACTGGCAACCCTCCGACTGCCAGACGACCGCTCTTACCTCCTGAGCCAATGTCGCCAGTTGGGGGGAGGATTGGGGGGTGGGCTGAGCTGTTCTGTCAATAGAAACAGAGACTATCCTCAGTGGAGTACAGGGGGCAGACAGGAAAAGTACCTGCATTCATTTCACTATGGAGGGCTGGGAAGGTTTTTCTGCTTTTTTTAACAGGAGTGTTTACTGCACACAGGCTCATGTGTTTACTAAGCAGCCTCATGTTATTCAAGGATAGCTACTTTCTGTTTACAAATGCACACATTATTTCATTTACAAGGCGTCTTTAGTCATAGGATGAAGCTTTGATTAGAGTGAAGTGTTGCTGTGAGATTATGGTTTGACTGTGTGTGTGTGTGTGTGTGTGTGTGTGTGGTGTGTCTTTGTGAGAGCATACTGTGTGTCTGTGCATGTGTAAGAGAGAGATAGAGAGCATACTGTTTGTCTGCGTGTGTGTGAGAGAGAGAGAGAGAGAGAGAGAGAGAGAGAGTGAGAGCATTCTGTGTGTGTGAGCACACTGTTCGCATGTGTGTGTATGAGCATACGGTGTGCACGTGTTTGCGTGTGTGTGAGCATACTCTGTGTCTGTGCGTGTGTGTGTGAGAGAGCTTACGGTGTTTGCATGTGTGTGTGAACATACTGCATGTGCGTGTGTGTGTTTGTGTAGGTATGTATTATTATTAAAATATTGGTCATAATTCAGCCTTTAAATTGATAACCGTGTTTATGAAGAGAAGATCATTTCTGAGATTGTTCTGCAGAAAGGGGTGATGGAGAGTGTACTTGAGCATTTGGGGTCAAGGCTTGCTCTTTTAATTTCATCTCACTGCTGATTCATGATCATTCCATGAAGGAATACACCATGCCAAAGCTTTTATAACAGCCTGCTCTGGAGTGTTGAATTAACCTGGTCACAATGGCAACATTATTCAAACTGAAATAAATGCAAGGTATGCAAGGTAAAGAGTTTGCCCATTAGAGTTCCCTTACAGGCTGGGCAGTCTAATAGCCTGGGACTGCAGGAAGAACTAAGAGCCAGAATTCCCACTGGATTTTCCATTGGTTTCCCTGAAGCTCTCCACATAGAATGTCCCTGTGCATGTCGCAAAACAGTTACAGTGGGGGAGGGGGGTATATCACAAAACATGAATACTGGAGTGAGTTAGCTGGATAACTATGCTGAGCAAAACCCAGAACAGCTCTATTTACTTCAGCCCATGTTCCAGGTTTATGAGGGTTCCGGATTTTACAGTTATCCAGTTAACTCAGTATCCTGCTTTGTGAAACAGGACCTGGGACCCGAAAAGGACAGGGCTTGGACAGCCTGACATCACCGATTACCCGAGGACCAGTAACTAAATCATTCAGCAAAGGCAACACGCGCACTGCACTTTGTGTACCTGTCAGACAGCAAGAGCCATCATTCTTTCTTGTGCTTAGAGCAACCAAAAGCCTCACACACATACAAAAAACAGCAAAATAAAATCCATGTTAAAAATCAGACATGACTGACCCCGTTTTACTGCTTGTGTTGCCTGTATGAGGTCATTGTTCTGCTTTCAGTTTGGGGCATCTTTTTGTCTACCTTTTTAAGACCAATGTTCAGCTTCTAGCTAAACGCGAAATGACCCAGATGGGACCGCATCAGGATGTGGAATAAACATTGCTAATAAACATCAGGCCGCTGTTTTCTGTGCTTTCGACATGCAGCCTTCATTTCCTGACCAGTGACTCCGCTAAACAATGGCAGCAGGACCACATTTAGGCCTGCTATTGATCTTACACGGTTTACTGTAGCAGGAGATTAAGCTCAATTATACCCCTGCGTGCGTGAGCAGTCAAAATCAACCCATTCTTCATGGGTGCTGCTGGGGAACAATCCAGCAGGAGGTTAAAGTGTCAGGTGTTCAGTGTGACGAATGGACCAGCCCCATTCACCAGGGTTAATCATTGCTAAATCAGGCCTCGGTGTTGAATCAGGATGCAAGTCCTATTCCGCGTTACCTCCTCCCATTCCTAACTTTATTAAAGGGCAGTCTATATACTGCCTGCTATTGAGCTGACAGTCCAATGACTCTGGGTTATTTCTGATTTTAAAAACTATACAAACACCAGTTAATTATTAAGCATTCTGCCCTTCAAATAAATGTGTACTGGGTGCTGTACGGCTGACCTATATGCAATTTCCTATTAATAACTATTAATATCTTACAGAGACTGTAAATTCCTGTACAGTCTAAATGGAATAGCTAACTTCTGTGCTCATAAATATCATTGAATAGCAGCTTGGCAGAGGTGTCAACATTGTTTAACCTGTGTAGATATGCAGAGCCCCAAGGTACGGGAACAATACGGGGTTTAAACTTTCACAGGTCTGCAGGTCTCTAACATGTCCCCTTGTTCCAGGAACAGTCAAAATATTCCAAACATTCTTGCTCTGTTTTGGAAAGCATAATTAATGCCTTTTTAAAATACTGGAATTCCTGGAAACATTGGATTTTATAAACTTGCACGTGGATAACCGGAGGTCAGTGTGGCCTTGGTGCAGACAGCTTTTGAGATGCTCAGGATGAGAAAAGGATACACCAATGGAGAAACTGTTTTACCAGACCTAGTCATTGAACGGAATATATTTCACCAAAAAGAATGAATGAAAGTTAATGAGAGCAGCAATATTAATATGACTATTAATTGTTTTTATCAAATGAAAGGGGCACATCAGGCACCTACATTCAGACAGAGAGCAGAGGCCCAGAATGTGGCAGAAGTCTCACATGGACATCACTCCTGCCAAATAAAAAACATTAAAGCAACACTCAAATATTTATAGTGTGACTCAGGACAGGGTGCGTTCTGACGGGAAGCTTTAGTTGGCTTCACCTCTCTCCTCTCTCTGTGTGACCTGTGTGGCAGTCCACCAAAGCACACAGCACACAGCACACAGCCAGCCCTGCTGCTATGTTGAGTGACTCCATTCCTCTCTCCTCTCTCTGTATGACCAGTGTGACAGTCCACCAAACACACAGCACACAGCCAGCCCTGCTGCTGTGTTGAGTGACCCTGTTCCTCTCACCTCACCCTTACAGAAACTCCCACCTTGGCCTCTACAGCGAGTCTACCGGACACACTGACCGGCACTGTGTCAGCACGTTACGTTACGGACCGAGTCAACCAGCGATTTTATCCAGAGTGAGTTACTGCGCTGGGCTTTACACGTGCTATTGATCTTCCGTACAGCTGGGTTTTCTACAAGAGCAAAAGCCCTTTTCGTTCCCTCCCTCCCCTGTAGGCAGCAAAGGCAGCGAGGAATTTAGGTCAGCGACTTACCTCAATGGTGACATCAACCTGCTATCAGCATATTACTCTGTTTTGCGATGTCACCGTAATAGGAGGAAATATGTGCTTTCTATTAAGACTCAGTTACAGTATATTGACTATGAATGATTGCATTGATTTTGTTTTTAACGTATCTTTGGCCGTATCTTTGGTGGGCTGTTTACATTAGCGCATACATCCATGTACATTTAAAAAGTTTAAACTGAAGCAGAAGAATAGCATTCAAACATCTTCACGACTGTTGATGGATGACTGGCAGTCGTGAAAATAATAATGAATACATCTCCTCTTTTACATCGAGCTTACCAAATAAAACAAACAAATAAAATGATAAATAAATAGTCAAAATAGCACAGAGGCAGAATTCAGGTCATATATAAACAGATTATAACTGAGCGAGAGGATGAGAACTATGATTTTTAAACAGACTTTAAAAGGGTGAAAGACATTGCCCTGCTGATATTAGACCAACAAATGTTGCATTGGTACTCATTGGCATCAGACAAAAATAGGTTATAATCTGATCTAGTGATGTTTGGAAGCTTCCAGAAAGAAGGTCAGAGGAGCTCCGACTGAACTGCCCTGGATAAAGAGTAACTGCACTCGTTGTTTCAGCCTGGCCAATTTTGGGGTGGGTAGAGTAGGTGTGTCCATCTCATTTGAATAAAGTATCTTTTAAGTATTACGTTTTTTTAAATTTGTATTATTATTATTATTATTATTATTATTATGATTATTATTATTATTATTATTATAATTATTATTATTATTATTATTATTATTATTATTATTATTAACCAAGCGCGGCACGGATGGTGCAGTGGGTAGCACTGCCGCCTCACAGCAAGGAGGTCCTGGGTTCAAATCCCCGCCAGCCGGGCCTCTCTGTGCGGAGTTTGCATGTTCTCCCTGTGTCTGCGTGGCGTATGACATCAGGTTACGGTGAGGTCACGATTCGGGCGGGGCCAAGGTGCATTGCCGATCACATACAAAAAGTATATGCAGCAGAACCAGACACTCGACCAGTTTTTTAAGGCAAATCATACAGTGGGAGCAATAATTATTTGATCCCTTGCTGATTTTGTAGGTTTGCCACCTTACAAATAATGGAACTGTGTAGAATTTTAATCATTTTAACATTGAGAGACAGAATATCACAAAATAATCCACAATAACAACATCATATAAATTTTATAAATTTATTATCGTATTTTTGCATGAAATAAGTATTTGATCCCCTACCAATCAGCAATAATTCTGGCTCCCACAGACCAGTTAGTTTTCCATTAAGCACTCCTACTCTCCACTCATTACCCAAAACACCTGTGTCAACTCGTTACATTGTTATGTAGTTGTATAAAAGACACCTGTCCACACAATCAATCAGATTCCAACGTTCCACCATGGCCAAGACAAAGGAGCTGTCTAAGGACATCAGGGACAAAATTGTAGACCTGCACAAGGCTGGGATGGGCTACAAGAAAATAAGCAAGCAGCTTGGTGAGAAGTTAACAACTGTTGGAGCAATTATTAGAAAATGGAAGAAACACAAAGTCACCGCCAATCTCCCTTGGTCTGGGGCTCCACGCAAGATCTCGCCTCGTGGGATATCAATGATCATGAGAAAGGTCAGGGATCAGCCCAGTACTACACAGGAAGAGCTTGTTAATGACCTGAAGGCAGTTGGGACCACAGTCATGAAGAGAACCATCAGTAACACATTACACCATGAAGGATTAAAATCCTGCTGCACGCGCAAGGTTCCTCTGCTGAAGAAGGCACATGTACAGGCCTGTCTGAAGTTTGCCAAAGAACACCTGGATGATCCAGAAGAGGCTTGGGAGAAGGTGATGTGGTCAGATGAGACCAAAATAGAGATATTTGGCATCAACTCAACTCGCCGTGTTTGGAGGAAGAGAAATGCTGAGTACAACCCCAAGAACACCATTGCCACTGTGAAGCATGGAGGTGGAAACCTTATGCTTTGGGGGTGTTTCTCAGCTAAGAGGACAGGACGACTTCACCGTATCGAGGGGAGGATGACTGGGGCCATGTACCAGGAACTTTTGGGCAACAACCTCGTTCCCTCAGTGAGAGCACTGAAAATGCGTCGTGGATGGGTCTTCCAACATGACAATGACCCAAAACATACGGCCAAGGCAACAAAGGAGTGGCTCAAAAAGAAGCATATTAAGGTCCTGGAGTGGCCTAGCCAGTCTCCAGACCTAAATCCCATCGAAAATCTGTGGAGGGAGCTGAAGCTTCGAGTTGCCAAGCGACAGCCTCAGAACCTTAAGGATTTGGAGAGGATCTGCAAAGAGGAGTGGACCAAAATCCCTCCCAAGATCTGTGCAAACCTGGTGAAAAACTACAACAAACGTCTGACCTCTGTGCTTGCCAACAAAGGTTTCTCCACCAAGTATTAAGTCCTATTGTTCTATGGATCAAATACTTATTTCATGTGAAAATATGATATAAAATTGATCAAATTTATATCATGTTATTGTGGATTATTTTGTGATATTCTGTCTCTCAATGTTAAAATGTACCTATGATTAAAATTCTACACAGTTCCATTCTTTGTAAGTGGGCAAACCTACAAAATCAGCAAGGGATCAAATAATTATTGCTCCCACTTCATTATTTCCTAAATGTCTAAATAATGGCATGGATTCAAATGCTTCACAATAAAGTAGGCATACAAACACTAACACTAACATCTACAGCTGAAAATGTTTGATTTGGGGTGTAATGACCCTTTAAACGCTATTCAAGCACCTTCACCCCAGTCTGGGTCAGATAATCCTGCCAGATTGTGCCCTTTTCAACATCATGGAGGTTGGAGGTAGTTGTGCACTCAAAGACAGGGCTGAGATCTCAGGAGATACACACATGGGAAGACGCAGGGCCCTGGCAGATATTTAGGGAAGCGTGTAAGATGTGACGTGATGGTCGCTCATGTGGACGGGATTGGGGGTTGGGGGAGGGGGCCTGGGGAGGTCAGCCCGTGGCAGGGGGGTGGGATGGAGGGTGGAATAGCAGACAGGGTGAGATGGTCTACCATTTCCATAATCAGTCAGTGTAATCAGAGTAAAACAATGCTCTTTTTTGTCAGAAGGTCAAAAGAGAAAATGTTATTACAGTGAACTACAGCTAATTTGAAAGTGCTGTCTAATAATGCCTTTGAGGACTTCCACAGGGCCCGGATGGGGAGAGATCCACCGGCACCCACCTAGAGGGCGAAAGTCAATCTCAATAGGTTTCAAGTGCTCTCAAAGGTGAGGAGGACTGTGGTACATATTCTCATTTTATTCACTGACTCTAATAACATGCTTCTGACTTTTTTACTTTTAAATTTCACCTGGGTCTAAGGTGACTTTATATCAGCTAATTCGTCAATTTGCATTTGCTCCCTTAAAATGGGGGGACCGTGTACAGAAAGGGATGTAATTCCTACACAGATCACCCACAATATGGATATAAATATCCTGTTACGACCTCGTAAGTTTTGTGTTTACATCAGTTTGTTTCTGCTACACCGCACGCGCGGACCGATTCGTAACGACCCTTAAATTAAAGCTGACAGTCTGCACTTTAAACGCACGTTCGCTGTTTTACTTCAAATCCAATTTGCTGGAGTACAGAGCCAAAACAACAAAAAATGTGCCACCGTCCCAATGCTTTTGCACTTGACTGTATAATGTTCAGGAGTGTCGAGGAGACACCGGACAGACACCCGATAAATTGCCAAAGTGCTGTTCTTCACTGTGTTATAGCCTCAGGCCGTACATCTGGAAATCACTTCAATGTCAAAAGGTCTCTGGGTTGTTTCTGGACTTGGCGATTTTGAACGATGCATCTCATTTTGCAAGCCAAGGGTTTCATACAGGAACCTGCTGGCTTTACTCAGGCTCAAACACGTCAAACTACATTTATAGCGAAACAGCCAACTGTGACAAAATAAGAACACTCTCTCACTGCCTGGAAGCGGTTTCAGTCCTCAGTCTGCACATATTTTTGGTCATTCACTGTCACAAGCACCAACTGTCATTACAGTCAAACTCATCATCGCCACACTAAACATACATTTGAAGGATTGCTATTTTTCACATCTTATTTTGCATTACTGTTTTTGAATTCATTTTCTATCGATTAATATAACATTAACATGCTTATAATAAATTCTTATAATGATGACATGAAAGGGGCTCAGACAAGGAGAATAATTTTGGTTGGAGAATAACAAGGAGAATAATTTCTGACTGGCATAGTTTGGTATCACCCACACATGGCTAATTAAACCCGTCTTAATAAGAACACTACTTAATAAGAACGGTCCCTTCCTTCACCTCCACAGTTACAAAGCTTAACCCAACAACAACAACCCCACACTCTGATTGGACCGAAAGCTAGCCCACACAAAACCCCCCACACTCTGATTGAACCCGATGCTAGCCCACACAAAACACCCCACACTCTGATTGAACCCGATGCTAGCCCACACAAAACACCCCACATGCTGATTGGACCCGACGCTAGCCCACACAATAAGCAGTAATGATAAGCATGCTGAGCATTCAACAGCCACAGCAAAGAAGGGGGGTCATTTCCACCCTTCAGGCTGCCCTGACATGATCTGAATCCCCACACCTCAATACAATTAAAACAGGAACAGCCTCAAAGTGAGCAGTCTCCAAGCAGTGCCCATGAAGTCATTACTGTTCTGACAGGCAGGTTCTCGAATGCTTTGTGACAGCGAGATTAGTGCCCGTGGAAGCAAGGCCGCCCCTGCTCTGATGGGAATATGGGTAATGCCCCTGGATGTCAGGCCCCAGCGGGTCCAAAGCGGCCCTCTGCGGAGCTTTGAATTCCGGCCGGTGGTTTGATTTTCAGTGATTAAGAGCTCCGGACACGAGAACCACAGGTCGCGATCGTGAATAAGATCCTTCTGCTGTACGGCTGACTGAGGGGAACAAACTGAGAAACACTGAGACTCTGAGTGCCTCCACATACACATGCACACACACACTATCACACTATCACACACACACAGACACACACACACACACTATCACACTATCACACACACACACACACACTATCACACGCACACACAGACACACTATCACACACACACACACACACACAGACACACTATCACACACACACACACACAGACACACACAGACACACTATCACACACACACAGACACACACACACACACACACTATCACACTATCACACGCACACACACACACAGACACACACACACACAGACACACTATCACACACACACACATACTATCACACACACAAACACACACACACACACACACACACAGGTGGGGTCCTTTTCATCTTTTATACTTCAGCTCCTTCCTTCGTGCTGCTAAGATGAAGGCATTTTAACCTTCCATTTACCATTTAACCTCCCCTCTAAAGCACCCCATCTCATAGAGTTAACATAAAATAGCAGCTCTTACTTCATGTAAATACCTCCTATTGACTCACATAGAAATCCAACACATTCATTTTCATCCAGGCAGTGGATAAATAGCCAAACAGTATGTATAACAAAATTTTGGTAATTCGTAGTGTTTCATAGCTGCGGAGAAGATAAGTAAATATATTTTTGATTTCGACCCAGAAGATTCTCACAGCAGTTAGAATAGGTAAACAGTTAAAAAGTGGATTTAATGTTATGCACTGGGTATCTGCATGTACACCATTGCATTAACTTGGTACGATTCATTGACAAAAATAGTTTCTTAGCTTGAAGAATGGTGTCTTCCCGTTGTTGTTTTTTTTCAAACGTCAACCATTCTGAGTGTTTAAAAAACACCCATGGTTGGCATTTTTTTGGCCCATAAAAAGTGAACTGCAGAACAACTATAAATCTGCCTTTCCATAACATCTAATGTATACTCAATCAATTTACATTTCAGTAAACATTAGGTACAGTATATTGAGTAAACACTATGATATTTGTGACCAGCTGTGGTCCATATAAGGAGAGTGCAGGGTTAATAGTGTGGTCTGTTTGGTGAAAAATTTATAGGGCAGACTAAGTGACTGGAAAAGTTAAAATGGCCACTGCTCATTTAGTTGTTCTCGCTGTCTGCGTGGCCAGAGGGCAGCTTTTAACAGCTGTCCATCAATAGTGTCTGACTGGGCTGATTCCCCATTCCTTCAGTCAGCCCAGGTCCGGCTAAAAGGCTAATGTGCAATGCTGGCTATCCAATAGATGTGATGTAGGCCATGTGTGTGTGCGTGTGTGTGCATGCATTGTGTGCATGCGTGTGTGCGCATGTATTTGTGTGTGTGTGTGTGTGTGTGTGTGTGTGTCCAGGGCTTTGGCCATGTGAAAGAGGCTGAGGATGTGAACACACTGTGTGAGTGTGTGTGTGTGTGTGTGTGCGTGTGTGTGCATGCATTGTGTGCATGCGTGTGTGCGCATGTATTTGTGTGTGTGTGTGTGTGTGTGTGTGTGTCCAGGGCTTTGGCCATGTGAAAGAGGCTGAGGATGTGAACACACAGTGTGAGTGTGTGTGTGTGTGTGTGTGTGTGTGTGTGTGTGCGCGTGCATTGTGTGCATGCGTGTGTGCGCATGTATTCGTGTGTGTGTGTGTGTGTGTGTGTGTGTCCAGGGCTTTGGCCATGTGAAAGAGGCTGAGGATGTGAACACACTGTGTGTGGCAGAAGCAGCACAAAGGGACTGTAAGCTGCTGGGAATCTTGGGGCCGGGTGACTGAGATCAGTTATGGCTTGATTAAATATGCTACTCATGGTGTTTTAGGGGCCATGGACCTGGTGAAAAGACTGGAGGATGGGAGGGAGGTGAGCTGCATCATGGGTAGTAGGTGGCGTTGCCCTCGGGAACCCTCATTCCACATGACCGCCCACAGTACACACACTGAGCCGTCTGCCCCCATGTCTTCTCTCTGTCTGTCGGCAGTCAGGCCCATAACACCAACTGACACTTACATTCACACATGGATACACACACACACTCACACACACAAATACACACAGATACACACACACACATGCACACACACAAATACACACAAATATACACACACACGCGTACACACACAAACATGCTTGCAAACACACACATGCACTCACGTACATACACATGCACACACACATATGCACACACCCATGCAGGCAAGCACACACACATATACCACACGTACACACGCACATGCACATACACACACACACACACAGACACATACACACACATACGCATGCAACATACTTATAAAGATTAACTAAATTAATTGTATATGAATAAATCATAGGGCGGCACGGATGGTGCAGTGGGTAGCACTGCCGCCTCACAGCAAGGAGGTCCTGGGTTCGAATCCCCGTCAGCCGGGGCCTCTCTGTGTGGAGTTTGCATGTTCTCCCCGTGTTTGCGTGGGTTTCCTCCAGGTACTCCGGTTTCCTCCCACAGTCCAAAGACATGCAGGTTAGGCTGATTGGAGAGTCTAAATTGCCCGTAGGTATGAGTGTGTGAGTGAACGGTGTGTGTGCCCTGTGATGGACTGGCGACCTGTCCAGGGTGTATTCCTGCCTTTCGCCCAATGCATGCTGGGATAGGCTCCAGCCCCCCTGCGACCCTGTTCAGGATAAGCGGGTTAGGATAATGAATGAATGAATGAATGAATACATGTAGAGAGCTTTATTTCAATACTCAAACATTTGGAAAATATTATAGTTTAATAATAAAGTAGTGGAATCAACCACAATAACACCCTTCACAAATGATACATGTACTGAATTTCCCCAAAGAAATGTGTCACAAATTCATATCCCTCTTACTCACTTTGTGCATCCTCCCTACCATGCAAACACAGGTCCTAGGTTTGGAGAACACATTGGGGGTCATCTTTGACCATACAGTGTCTTTCAAGATCCTTCAGATTTGGTCTGTGCTTGTGGACCACTCTTTTTGCCTCAAACCACGCGTTTCTGATTGGTTTCAAGTCTGGAGACTGATATTGCTATTTCAAAACAGCCATTTTGTGGTCAGCAAATCATTTATAGTTAATCGCAAGCTATGTTTGGGATCATTGTCTTACTGAAAGACCCATTTGTGGTCAGGTTTTGGGGTATAGAAAAGGGTTTTGGCCCAAAATGTTTATTCCTTGTTAGAGTTCCTCATTCCATCAATCTTTACAAGAGCCCCAATAGACACAAAGCCAACCCATAACATCAAAGATCCACTACCGTATTTCACCATAGGTATGACATCGTCTTCAACATTAGCGTCCTTCTTCTGATGCCAAACCCACAGCTGGCGTTCATGTCCTAACAGCTCAATTTTGGTCTCATCTGAACATAACATCCAAGTTCCAATGCTATTTAGCAAACTCCACAAGCTTATTTTCGCTGATTGTCCTTAAGAGGGTTTTTCCTGGCAACCCTTTCTGAAAAGCCCTTTGGCTGGGAGACATCTGATGGTAGTTTCAAAGACTGTCCAAGTCTTTCTGATCTCCAGCTCTGGTCCTTACATTTTTCTTTGCTTCCCAAAGAATCTGCGTTCACAGTGCGTGGGGGAAAAATGTACCTGCACCCTCTACTAGGCCTGGTTTACCACTAAATACACACACACACACACACACACACACCCACACACACATGCATGTGATGTAAAGTATCTAATTGTGTGTTACTTTCTACAGCATGGTATAAAAAGTGACAAACTGATTCTTTCTGAAACTTATCTGGCTGACACATAAAACTGAAGTTTTTGTAGGATGGAATCCAAAATTATTAGAATTTTTCAAAAATGAATTCAATATGAATATTCTGAATTCAATATGAATATCGCTCTGATATGAGAACATGGGTCTGACAGCTTGGACTCACAATGGCTGTTTTCCTCTCTGCTGTCTTTCAGCTCCACACAGATCTCACCCAGCAGACCTCTCAAAAGCCTCCTTCATTCACTGAAACCCCCAATCAAATGAAAGAACCCGCATTATGGTTAAACCGAGGTCCAGGCAACTGAACATCGGGCTGGTCTGCACCAATAGTCGGCAGCTATTTGGAATGACATCACCCAGTCCTGCAAATGTGTCATTCCAGCAGTCTTAGACCACTAATTGGAAACAGCATCTGAACCAGCGAGTAAAAACACGATGAAGCCCACTATCTTGGCTGGGTGTGGAGTTGAGTTTCAGAGCTTGGCACAAATCCCTGTATGCAGAGACAGAAAATGGGGAGTGGACCAGAGGAGAGATATTTTTAAGCTGTTTAGAAAGGGACACACACAGCTCCGCAGAGGAGAATGCAACGTTGGACTAACCCACTGAACATGGGCTCCAGAGAGACCAGCTCTGAACACTAAGCGGCAGCCATTACGGCTCAGATACGAGCAGGTAGTATGGCACCAGGGCCGCTTCATGACCCTGTTCCAGAGTTCAGACCCCCTTTCACAGACGGGCTGCTAAAAGACACAGAGGGCAGAAGACATTACACTTTTGTTGCTCATGTAACCAAGCCCTAAGTTAGAACTCAAGGCTAATGCTGGTAGAATGGGAGAAATGACCGGAAGGCTTTACTATGGTCCATTCCACATGGGCTGAGGGAGACCCAACAGGGAGAATGTGCTACATCATAATCATTAATAGTTTGTAGATTTGATTAAAAACATTTTTTTTTAAGTCAAATATTATTATTTTAAATAAGAAATGGCCATTTATTTAAGTGCCTGTCAACTGTATTGTATTGTTACCAGGCCACTGTCACACTGGTGGATGTGAAAATGACACAAAGAGATGGCATTAAATCCATCCATCGTGTTTTATTCTTGTTGTTCATATGGATGGAATAAACCTGAGATCATATGAGCAGGAGATGGGAAGAAACAGACAGAGGCAGAAGAAAGTAGCATGGTCCAATAAAATAAATAAAATAAAAGGAGGAAAAAAAAGTCTGTCTACAGGCAGGCATTCCCAATCATATTAAGGCTGGTGCTATTACCACTGTTTCCCATGTCAAAACATCCACATCATCGCTGATTTAATTAGTTATTTTCACTGCTGCACACACACGCACGCACACACACACACACATACTCTCTCTCTCTCACACACACACACACACACACATACACGCACACAGCTGAATCTCAGGTCTTGCGGACCTTGAACGAGTCCGTTAAGTGAGCGCAGGTACGCAGATAACACAAGTGAAACTGACATGTTCAAATATAGCAGGGAAAAACCTCCAACCCTATATCCTGTGAATGTATGCGTCTGACAACATCATTTCATTTAGCCAGGAATTCACTTTGTAGTCAAGAAGCCTTGGGTGTGTTCATACTGTACACTCACTCTGAGAAGCCTTGTGTGTTTTCATACTGTACAATCACTCTGAGAAGCCTTGTGTGTGTTCATACTGTACAATCACTCTGAGAAGCCTTGTGTGTGTTCATACTGTACAATCACTCTGAGAAGCCTTGTATGTGTTTATACTGTACAATCACTCTGTGAAGCCTTGTGTATGTTCATACTGTACAATCACTCTGTGAAGCCTTGTGTATGTTCATACTGTACAATCACTCTGTGAAGCCTTGTGTATGTTCATACTGTACAATCACTCTGTGAAGCCTTGGGTGTGTTCATACTGTACAATCACTCTGTGAAGCCTTGGGTGTGTTCATACTGTACAATCACTCTGTGAAGCCTTGTGTATGTTCATACTGTACAATCACTCTGTGAAGCCTCGGACTCCGCTCATACTGTACATTCACTCTGAGAATCTGCTTTGGTTTCAGAGCTAAGTGATTATTGGAATTATTATTTTTTTTTTAGGGGTACTAAACGGTTTTGCACATACTATATGTCATCACCTACCTACATCTGTACAAAGATGGCGGCCATGGTTCTCCTGGCCTCGGTTGCCCATGAAATCCGGCTTTGTCTTGGTTCTGCCAGCACTAATGCTGCAGTACAGTATGCTCTCTCTGTCCTGCAGTAATTATTAGAGAGGACAGTTATATGACAGCCTGCAAAATTACGCATCCAAACCTACAATTTATTATTAATGTCTTATACAGAGGTTTACTCTGCTTCTGAAATGAAATTCCGTTAGTTATGAGGAAGACACAGTGCTAGATGCGTCTATAGACTTCATATGCAAGCTGCTGTTTCAGTACACAGTTAGTAATTAATAAATAACAGACTCCAGCTGTACAGAAGTACTAATGGGCAATGTCAAATTCATGTATGATATTAGCATGCTTCTGCATGAGAACACATGGCGGGCTATTTAGGAAGTTATTTTTGTTTATTAACACTTGGCTTGCTTTAACCTTGAGGTGGTATACCAGTGACTCACAGGAGGCTGAAATGACTTTATAAAGAGTACTATCAAACATGAAGCCTGCTTCTTCTCTCTGATTGACTGACTATACAAATGGAACAAAGCAGGTCAGTGTGGGTCCATAGCATGATACTAATATCAGTCCCATACTTTAGGTCAGTGGTATCCAATCCTGGTCTTGTAGAGCCACCAGAGGCTTTTGTTGCTACTCTGCACTTAATTAATCAATGAGAGCAGTTTATAATTATATACGTGGTTACCTGGGTCTCAACAGGGTGCTGATTTTAAGGTGAAAAGCATAAATAGCATAAATGTTCTCCAAGTTTTTCACGCAAAAGGTCACACTGCTTTTTCTTTCCCACTGAGCTGTGTTTCCTAACTCATTCTTCACACACTCAGACAAACGTTATTCATTACACAAAAGGTATTCTTTCTTTGCCCCGCGCAATATGAAAGCATGCCTGCCAGAGGAAATGTATTGGTCACAGCCATACAGTGAGTCAAATGTACTCTGACAGTTATGTAGATAGGTGGAGAAAACACTGCTAAAATATGTCTACCTCAAATTCTCCCCAGGGCCAGCTCCTGCCAGACACATTCCTGCCACACCGGTTTAGAAGTGTACTTAGGGATACTGACTCTGAAGAGCAGCAGTCTTCACACCAACCTCACACACACAGTGATGTATTACATACCCTCACGTCTGCTCCAAGCCCCCACCTCCACCTCCACCTCCCCACACACACACACATGCATGTACGCATGCACACACTCTCACACACACAACACACACGTACACACACACACATGCATGCACGCACACAAACGCACGTACGCACAAACACATACACACATGCACATATGCGCACACACACACAACACACACATGTACTCACACACATGCATGCACGCACACACACACACCACACACACACACACATACACACGCCCACATACACACATGCACGTAAGCACGCATACACACACCGGTACACACACACACACAAACCACACACAGACGGGCACACACGCACACACACACGCATGCACGCATACACAGACAAGCATGCATGCACGCACACACACACACCACACATACACACACACAGGTACATATGCACGCACACACACACACACGTACACACACACCACACACACACACATGCATGCACGCACACACGCACATATTCACACACACACACACCACACATATACATACACACACATATACGTACGCCCACATACACACACGCACGTACGCACACACACACCAGTACATACACACACACAAACCACACACAGAAGTACACACGCACACACACACGCATGCACGCATGCACACACACCACACCACAGTGTGTGTGTGCGCATGATGTATGTATGTATTGCCACCACAAAATAAAAGGAAAAAAACTGAAAATAATTTATCATTAAGCAAGGGCCTTGTAAAAGTCCTGTAAAAATAAGCCAATGAAAGCAATAAAAAATAAATATATTGTCAGGATGATTTTCTGTGCATGCCTTTTAATTAAAACAACATTGTGTGAGGATGGGGGTTTTGGAACACAGTATGTACAATTACATACATACACTGGAATTCCATGTTTCAAAAGCTCTCAAGATGAATAAATGCACATCTCTCTCTCTCTCTCTCTCTCTCTCTCTCTCTCTCTCTCTCTCTCTCTCTCTCTCTCTCTCTCTCTCTCTCTCTCTCTCTCTCTCTCTCTCTCTCTCTCTCTCTCTCTCTCTCTCTCTCTCTCTCTCTCTCTCTCTCTCTCTCTCTGTGTGTATGTGTGTGCATAATATGTGTACATATGCGCACATGTTCGTTGACTCACTAACGCTAGACTGACTGAATTTACCAGTTCACTCTCTGAAGCTAAAAATCTACTGTTCAGATAAAGATAAAAAACATCAGTATATAAAATTGGCTCCATCTATATTACAGTATCTCTGTAAAATTGTGTTGTAAATTATTTATTTGGCAATCCACTTTAAGACATTATTATAAATCTCACAAAGTGGATTAAATGTGTTGAAACAGTACAGTAATAAAAGAGAGTAGCAGTAATTATCAGTGCACATGTGCAGTATCTGTGTATACAGGCGCTGCTCAACACACTGTCTTACAAGATAATGTTTCTTTGAAATCATTGTTTCGGAAACAAATTCAAATGAGGGGAGCTATGACAAGGCCCCTCAGAACACAGAGAGTATTAATAATAATGAAATAAATACTCACATTAAATATTAATATCAATAAATTAGGACCCAGCTGTTAATTGCAGAAGACACTTAGATCGATCATAATAGAAAATAGCATATTTCAAAAAGAATTTAGAAAACAACTCAAGGCAACACCATCTATGAATATTATTGGAGTAATGCCCAGGATTAAATCAAAATTGTATGGAATGAATTTGTCTGTGTACTAGCAATTGTTGTTTGAGTTTGTGGCTTATAATGCAATGGTATCTCACAAAGTGCTATTATTCAATCTTGCTAGAAGATACGTCATGCATTTAAGGTCTAGCAATGACAGAATTTTGGAGAAATCATTTATAAGATCTCTTTAGCAGCTAAACTGTGACATGGCTTAAAGAAAGTCGATGTGTCAATACCAAAAATGAAAGCATAGATATTTGTGACAAAACTGAACTAAATGTCATTTTGCTGCCACCTAGTGGACATGTATGATATTTCACAGCCGGAAACAGCATTAGTTCTGATACTGAAGATATAGTAGAATACTGACCGTTGAAAACCCGTGATGTAGCACGTTATTGTGGTCGCAGTCACCACCACAAAACAAAGGGGGAAAGAGTTAAAATAATGAATCAAGTAATAGCCTTTAGCCTTGTACAATTAAATCAAAACAATAAAGCAATTCAAGCAATAAAAAAAAAAATACTGTCTATCCCATTTTCTCAGCATGGCTTTTAATAAAAAAAAAAAAACGTGTGTGGAATGGGTTTTTGTAGCACAGTATGTGTACACCGATGAGCCAAAACATATGCCTAATATGCTTTTAGTCCTCCACATGCCGCCAAAACAGCTCTGATCTGCCAGCTGCCATCAGTTTGGACCAGGCAGAATAGCTTTCATTGCCCTTGTGCATTGATGAGCCTTGGACGCCCAACACCATGTCAGCGGTTTGTGGTTTGTCCCTCCTCGGACAACTGTCAGTCCGTATTCACCACTGCTGACCGGGAGCGCCCCGCAAGCCTAGCCATTTCAGAGATCCTGATCGTCTGGCCGTAACCATTTGGCCCTGGTCAAAGTCGCTCAGGTCTTTAAGCCTGATTTCTCCCACGTCCAACACATCGCCTACGTGAACCAATGGTTATCGTCTGTGAGTGCTCATATGTTTTGGCTCATCGGTGTATGCAGAATTAATACCCATTTTGATCTGTTTTTTTTTCCTTTACAGTTTTTACACTGAAGGTATTAAAGAATATTAGTAGATATTATTAAAGTGAAGCAAACCATTGACCTTCAGACACTACTGAAAAATGACACAGCATAGATGTGACCCATACTGTGGGGCTAAGTGACGATTAAGAGGGCACTCATGGTGAGCCCAAACCCCTGATGACCCTTCTCCATCCACCCACCTCAACAGTCTACTCCGAGGAATTACATGTGCGGATTTATGTGGCCTGTAGTTGGATGTTTGAGATGAACTGCAGTGGACGTGAAGGAGCCAGGGGCGAGTTTAACAGGTGTGCAGAGCCGGTCTGTGTCTCGCACCTCCCTGGCGCAGATGCCCCGTGCCCTAATGGACAATCCGCTTACCCCCCCTTTAAGCCGTTCTGTTCTCTAATCATCTTTCATAGCAGAGCGGACTGTACACCGGATTCCTCTGTCGAACAGGATGTCCCTTCAACCGAGGCTGAACACCGAAGAGTGCGCTCCTGGATATTATGTGTCAGAACTAGACTTGCATGGTGGTGCCCCTGCAAGTAAAGCCTGGGGATTTGTGTATGTCAGTCTGATCTGATCTCACAGTGGGTTCTGTGATCTACCTCTGCAGGCAGGCCTGTCCAGAACAATATTCGCCGTTTTCTGAGGACCCAAAATGCATCAGAGCACAGCAATGTGAACAAGTCGACTGAGAGGACTGTGTGATTTCTTTCAAATAAAATAATTGTTTCACAAACAATTGTCACAACGAGCTTTACAGAAAACCCTGGCCTAAGCCCCCAAGAGAGCAAGCCTAGGACAACAGTGGCAAGTAAAACTCCCTGGTGAAATTTAGGAAGAAACCTGACAAGGGGGAAGCCCATCCTCTGACTGGCTCAAGGTGTGGCTTCTCATAAACAGCATGGTCAATCAGCAGATATTCACGCTAATTAAACTAGCCATGGCCAGGTAAGAGAGGCGTGATGGCTGCTCTCTCTGGACATGATGATTGCTCTCCATGGGGTGTAATAGCTGCTCTCTCTGGACATGATGATTGCTCTCCATGGGGTGTGATGGCTGCTCTCCATGGGGTGTGATAGCTGCTCTCTCTGGACATGATGATTGCTCTCCATGGGGTGTGATGGCTGCTCTCCATGGGGTGTGATAGCTGCTCTCTCTGGACATGATGATTGCTCTCCATGGGGTGTGATGGCTGCTCTCCATGGGGTGTGATAGCTGCTCTCTCTGGACATGATGATTGCTCTCCATGGGGTGTGATGGCTGCTCTCTCTGGACATGATGATTGCTCTCCATGGGGTGTGATAGCTGCTCTCTCTGGACATGATGATTGCTCTCCATGGGGTGTGATGGCTGCTCTCCATGGGGTGTGATAGCTGCTCTCCATGGGGTGTGATGACTGCTCTCAGTTGGTCTATTGGCTGACAGTGGGGCTATGTGTCCTTGTGTGGGCTGGAAGTATTTAAGTTGAGCAGCCATGCACTTGTGGGACAGGGGTGCGGAGATCAGCCAAAACCCTGAGAGAAGGTAGAGAGAGACAGGAAGGAAGGGAAGCAGGAAATTTTCTGTGATCTCTGACATCACATTATGGTAACACTCATTGACGAGTGTCTATGCCGGCAGTTCTATGTGAGTAGAATAATTGCCAGTAGCCTACTGGTCAGGTAAACTGATATGTAAGCAACCAAGGCAAAATATTCAAGAAAATGATATATGCATGTTTCATTAAATGGATAGCCTGAATACCATAAAGTCTGGATGATGTGGGTATTCAATGCCTTTTTAGCAATAATTCAGCTAAACACCTTTGGATTAATGCAGGTCGACAGTGATCTGTGTGAATGAAACCACATTTCATCCCTACCACTAGATGGTGCTACTCTGCACGCTAGCCTTCATACTGTACTTCACTGCAAAAAACTAAAAGGCGTGTTTGACTGTAAATAAACAGGAAGACTTGCGCCGTATTCTTATTGCCTTCTCACGGAAGACGTGTTGCAGAACTGCGTTGAGTGCCCAGAACTCCAGATTGCACCGACAGCGGTAAGTATAACCTTATTTTCACACAAAGTAGTTTTGCTATCTAATGTAAAAGCTAAACAATGTTCTTATGACTCAAATCAAACAATGACTTCCATAAAAGGCTTTTGGTCAAGCCAGATAAGGCTATGTTAGGTCATCCTTTCTTACTTGCGTAGCGACACATTTAGCGAAAGTTACAATACCAGGTATAAAATACCAACCATTGCTGCCCAACGAATAAAGGTCGAGAGAAGGACCCTAAATAACGTATTGTTGTTTTCACAGCAATGGTGCTCGGGTTTTATCTTTCTAGTTTGCCCAGTCATGAAGAAATCTTCCTAATGCGCACGGTTGTGCAGTGTCAGGTGACTGGCTCAGATGGGTGGAGCACGTTAGCTTGTCCCTTTCAGTGAAGTTAATCACACAGATGACTTGGTAAATGACACAGCGAACATTAACATAGCAGACTATGTAAATCACAGACGAGGATTGCGTTTAGACTAAATTGTTTTCGGTCTGTGAAACTGTCCCTTTATCTACAATAATCATTATTATTGAGCAACCACAAACAACCCTTCAGTAAGCAGAGTTTCAACTAGGTTGTATTAAAGTTGACCTACTTTGACCAGTAATGTGTGTGTGTGTGTGTGTGTGTGTGTGTGTACACTTGATGTAGCTGAAACTGCAGTCATGGTGATCTTTGGGAACTGTTCAGTGGTTCTGGATGTGAAGGGCCTCCCCATCAAAGAAAAGAAGAAGCTCAAACTGGCAATAACAGACAATGGAGGTAGCATTGCCTACGTGGTCAACAAGCAGGTATGCCTTTTTAGCCCAACATCATCCAAGGAAGCATTAGTCTCACTGCACCGCCCATAAGCAAAAGGTTTGTAAAAACCATAGATGTTGATTAGTTGGTTTTAATAAGTGACACAATATAGAAAATTTTGCATGATTATCGCCCCTTTATACAGTCTATAGTGGCATAATTGGACATACAATTCTTATCATCTCAATGTAAAATTCAGTTCTGAAGTGCCTATGTTAAGATTAGTGAATTCATATAAGAATATACAATGTTCTTTTTTTTTTTTTTTTTACAAATGTCGCACATGAGTATATATATAATGGATCATAATAATGTAAAAATAAACGTTTCTATGTGTGTCATTTAGCAAAACATACAGTATACAACAGAAATGAGTACACCCCTATCACTTAAATGTGAAATGATTCAAAATTGTATCACCTTACAGTAATTTCATACATACAATACAATATTGAATCATTTGACATTCTTCTGTTGTACACTGTACTAATCAACATATATGATTTTCATAAGCCTTTTGTATATGGGCGAATCTGAGGAAAGCTTCCTCTAAGCCTGTGCATTTGTTGGTCATTGTCAGATTTGACTTGGTTCCTCTTTGATAGCACAACCACCATTGTACTAATTCAGGTTTATGGTATTTTGGTTATAATTCTATGGTTTTGTGTTTCTCTCCTTAAGGTTTGTTATGGGTGTAATCTGTATGTAGAATATGCATTTTGATTTTGGGTTAGCACCGTGCATTGTTTCCTGGTTTGCACTGTGCCTTAATGAGAACTCATAACTCATGGTTGAGGAGTGTTTTTAGCCAGGCACGGTGGTGCAGTGATTTGAGAAGGGCTCAAATCCCAACCAGGGCCTTCCTGCGTGGAGTTAGCATTTTCTCCCCATGCCTGTGTGGGTTTCCTCCGGGTAGTCTGGTTTCCACCCACTATACAAATACAAAGACATACTGATTAGGCTACTAGAGGCCTTAACAGGGTGTTGCTGCAAAATTGCATGCATGCTCAGTCAACTTACCCTGTATAGATAAAGGTTAATAAATAAATACCCCCACCTCTTCCTGCATCTCAGTGCACTCACGTCATCACAAACAACCTGGCCAAGCTGAGCACCAACCGGCAGCGCAGTATCCACAAGTTCCAGGTCCCAGTGGTGGGGGTGGAGTATGTGTCCCACTGCCTGGAGAAAGGGGCTCTCCTTCCTGCTAAGGAGTACAGTCTGGTCACCGCCCCTAGCTCCCAAACCGATTCATCACCTTCTCCCAACCTCCAAGCCTCAGGTGAGTCTGCAGAATGTAGCAGTGTTCACACAGAGTTACCTGGAGGGAGTGACTCGAGGACCCCAGGGCTTGTATTCAGGCCCTCCAGAACCTGTAAGTATGGACTTCAACCCCATCGGCAGCGTGTTAGACCATGCTGCTACAAGTTACCTGGAAAAAAGGTGTTGCCCAGGAACAGTTCAAACAATGGCTCAATATCTGGGTGATTAGTTCATCCACTAACTGGGAGTGTCTCTAACAGGCATTTGGCAGACGCTCTTAACCAGAGCGGTGTGCAACAAAGTGCCGGGGATAAGTGCGCCGAAAAACCCCTGAGGGAAGTACAGTTCCAAGTGCTAGGAATGACCACAAAGATGAGAGCTTGGACCTTGTAGATTAATCTGATGAGAAAGGATGTTATAGCATTTTTAAGCCTGTAGTGAGTCAAACTGGTAGCTCACAACATTACAGCTGTTAGGATATGATCTGTAAATGTCATATGGATGTCGGGAAGAACTTGCTCTGAGATACCTAAACTGGAGACCAAAAGCACTAATTTCTTGTTCAACATATATATGGATTTGGGTGGGGAGGAGGGGGGGTATTCTCAGATGCACAAAGGGAATTATCAGACAAAATGACATTCAATATTCATCATAAGGCATTTAGATGAATTGCAAGATCATGTAGTTTGTCCTGTTTGAGGAAAACCGAAATGATTCCGATCTTAAATCCAGTTGAAGGCTTGAGATTTTTAATGGTTCATTTCATTAGTGAAAAATGCAAGTTTCAAACCCAAACGACAGAGCATCTGTGGGTTTTTGTTGTATGCACTTTAGTGCATGTACTGGCTGACAGTGGGGCTCTGTGTCCTTGTGTGGGCTGTAAGTGTTTAAGGTGACCAGCCAGACACCAGTGGGACAGGGCTCCAGGGATCAGCCAAAACCACAAACACCTGCACCTGTGGGACAGGGGTCCAGGGATCAGCCAAAACCCCAACCACCTGCACCTGTGGGACAGGGGTCCAGGGATCAGCCAAAACCCCAACCACCTGCACCTCAGCAGGGGGAGAAAGAGGAGGAGAGGGGCAGGAAGAACGACGGAGAGGCGAGGATGGGGAAATACCTGGGCAGTCACAGGTGTGCTGGAGTTACTCTACTGGTTTTCACAGCCTGGGAGGCAGAAAAGAGGGAGTGTCCTCGTTCCTGTCAGACTGGGAGTGGAAATGTCCATTACTGATGTTACATTTAGTTATATTTAGTTACATTTAGCCTGGCTGTACCTGTAAAATGTGCCTCAGGGTGCAGTATGCATTAAACAAATGCTTTTTCCTATCTGTAGACTGTAAAGCCTTGTTCCTCAAATCATAGCCCTGCATAACATGTTTTTCTCATTCTGTAGAGTGTACAGCGAAAGTGACAGTGATCTGCCAACATATCCCTCTAATTTTGAGGTGGCCAAGTATTCCATTTTTGAAAAAGTAAGCCTTTATCATTTTCTCCATATTTTCAAAACATGTTTTGTGAGGCTAAAATATATATACATGTGTGTAAGAGAGCGAGGCAGTTTGTGTTTGTTCGCAAGATGTTGTGTGTATGCATGCAGGTCTGTTCGGCATATGTTTGACTGTGCATGTTAGATAGAGAGATAGGTGCATTATTGCATTTATATAGTGGTTCAAACGTTTATGCAGAGTGTACATGTTAAAGTGGGATTCACCGTGCTGATGAATGCGCATCTCCAGGTTAGCTCAAACAGGCAGTGGTCAGTGCTGGAGCTGCAGAGCTGCAGAGGACAGGCTGGGCGGCAGTACCGGGTGGTCCGTTACTGGAGCGAGGGTGATGGCTCTCAGGTGAGGTCACCCTTCACTCCCTCGTGTGTACCTGTGCTGTAGTGTACGCTGCCAATCAACAATCAAACCAATCCAACAGCATCCATCCCTGAAGAGCTAATACAATCGCATGCACTACTGTCACTCGCCCAATGCTAGATCCACCCTTTAAGGTGGCAGCCTGTAGCCTAGATACATGACTGGGACCCAGAATGTTGACGGTTCAAGCCCTGGGGCCTCATTTATAAAACTGTGCTTAGGATTCACGTCAAAAGGTTGCGTAAGCATGAAACCTAGGACGTGCGTACGCAAAACAATAGTCTGATTTATAAAACAGTGCATACGCACGTCCCACGCCAATTTTCCTTTATAAATCACAATCAACTCTAAATGTGGCGCAGCTTTGCCGGCTTCATGTCCCGCCCACAGTTGCCTATAAATAGGCAGTGAAACGCCCCTAATGAATATGCATTTCACGAAGACGACAATGGCAAACGCTGAAAAGAAGGCCAAGAAAAGGGATTTCAGCCATTTTATTACCTCTGAAAAGCTACAGGTGTGGGAATTATCCTGTAAATGACGAACAGTTCTGCACAACGAATGTGATGATGACGATGATAATAATAATAATAATAATAATACACGTCATTTGTCTAGCACCATTGAAAACACAGTTACAAAATTAAGAGATAAAACGAACAAAAATGTATAACAATAAACACATTATAAAACGTAATATATGAATATGATAATATATGAAACTATGCTCGTATCTGCCCGACTGACGCATTGTAAACGGCATCAGTGCAGCGCAATTTGTCCGACTGTTCACCATATTATTTATGAGAATACATTTAATAACATGAAGTATTGTTTAACAATTCGTCTACATATTTGAGGGATTATTTTACAACAACATCTCCGTTTATATTTATCATCCTAAATCATATTTTTTGGGCACTCCAGGGAGCATCAATCAAACAGCTGTTTGTTTATTCGTTGTAAGAGAGGCTTTTATCCGTTTTTGCAAATTAACTCTTCGTATATGATACGTGAGAGGTAATATTTCATTACATTACATTACATGACATTACATTACATTGGCTGGCATTTAGCAGACGCTCTTATCCAGAGCGACGTACAACAAAGTGCAAATTAAACACAAGAACAAGTGCAAATAGGACCTGAGAGGACAGTATAGTTCCGAGTCCTAGTGTAAACATGCAGAAAATCAGAACCCTTTAAGAGTACAATCAACAACAATCAATTTCGATTTATTTTACACAGTGGTATCTGTTGTATATCATTTTCGACTTCTCTCGTCGCCAAATGTTGTGTTGCACTTAGGAAGGGAGAGAACCCGTATAGCGAGATTCAACAACACAACACTTTAATAAGTATAACAGGGACGAAGCACGTCCTTACAGCAGCCATACCCAGCCACAACTCCCGGCAAATCTTTATACCTTTTTAAATCCTGTTTCACTTCCCGTTTTCCTGGTCTTACGTCACGAGCATTAAAGGCACAGTTTCTCATTTCCCCAGTTAATGTGCGTACGCATGGGTCAGAGTTTCCGTGGAGGACCGCACATTTTCCGGTCAAGTTCGTTTTTTATAAATGCCAAAATTTGCTTAGAAAGTGGCGTACGCATTCTTTTGTGCCTACGCAACGTTTATAAATGAGGCCCCTGGTGTAGCCACAATGAGATAAGTACAGCTGTTGGGCCCTTGAGACCCTTAACCCCACATCCAGGGGGGGATTGTCCCCTGCTTAGTCTAATCAACTCTGAATCGTTTTGGATAAAAGCACCTGCTAAATAACAAATTGTCATTATTATTAAGGTGTGACATCACAAATATGTGAGTAGAATGTTCTTAACTGAACATTCTAATGCTAATGTAAAAATCCCAACTGATAATTGAAAGCAATGGTGTTCTAGAACACTGACTTAGAATGTTGAAAAAAAACATTCCAAAAAACTTGCTCTTCAAAGGGTTGAAGAACTGGCCACCAGGCAGCAATAATCAAGAAGCAGGAAGCAAGGGTTGTGAGGGATGACTTGGATACTTATCATTCAGTTCTCAATAGTGTGTTATTACTTGTTTAATAACTTGTTCACTAGGATGATATTTTTGCTAGTTTTGTTGGCTATGTAAGTTGTTTATTGTTCCAACGTAAGTGTTTATTATTCTATTGTGTTGTGCTGGAATAGTTTTAGATATAATCCATTGTTAGATTTATCAAATAGGCCCTAGTCCTTATTTGTGTTGTACTCTCAGCACTTGAAACTGTACTTCCCTCTAGGGTCTTTCAGCACACTTGTCCCTGGTCATGGGTATGCACTTTGTTCTACGTCGCTCTAGATAAGATCGTCTGCCAAATGCCAATAATGTAATGTAATGTAATGTCAGTGATGGTGATGTCAGTCTGTACATCCTGCCATAGGCCACAGTGACTCGTGACAAGCTGGTCCACTGCTCCGGCTCTGAGGAAGCCCTCCAGGTGTACGAGATGCTGGAGAAGGAGCTTCACGTCCAGGGTTTCAAAAGGAAGGATGACCTGCCCCCACTGCCCCAGGGCCTGGGCTCCAGCAAGCTGCATGAGGTGAGAGCTGGGCGCCTCAGAGCTGAATCAGAGCTGAAAGCATCAGAGCTGAATCAGAGCTGGTTGCCTCAGAACTGAATGCATGCTGAAACTGGAGGTGTGTTTCTGGTGATGAGCCCCATAATGTGCTGCCAGTCATAGTCTGCTCTGAGCAGAAGGCTTGATTCTCCACAGCTAAAACGCAATGATTGTATAAAGTGCTGATTCACAGATAGAGTACGGCTGCTGGCACTGCCCATTCTACCCCTGATGAGTCACTGCAGCACTAGTTCTGTTGGTTTGCCATAGGTCCCCAGATACACTGGTGTCCAGGGAGAATGCCCGTACAGAAATCAGCAGAAGCTCTTGGCACATTTGACAATCCAGATTAACAATATTAATACTACAAATGTAATGAATCTGGGTAACATGTGTGACCTTCCCCTAATTAAATGCAAGTTTTTTTACTGCTTGTGTTTATGACCTGGATGAATCAGCAGAGAGGACTGGCAGGTGTATTTCTGTCAATATGACAATATGAGAGAGTTAGAGCAGGTGACATGGACAGAGATCCGACAGAGAGGATTCTGCTTAGACACAGACAAGGCTCTGGGTCCATAAGTGTCAGTTGGGTAACAGCGGCCTGCGTTGTGTGTGATTGACAGCTGCTTCTGGAGGAGAAAATGAACAGAACTGGCATCTCAGAGGACGTGGGCGTGTTTGTGGAGCTGTTATGGACAGAAGCCCTTGGTTGCTTGAGCGACATCCTGACGATCCCCCTTAACAAGATTAGTCTCAATGATGTAAGGTTTTGTTTGTTCACCGCTTGTGTTCATTTAAGCCAGCCTGTTTGTTTTGACAAACATGGATGAAGGTTTCTGCACAACTAACACTTACAGCTTGTATGCTACCTCTTATGTGAACAGTGTGTGTGTTTGTATGCTACCTGTATGTGACCTGTGTGTGTTTGAATGCTACCTGTATGTGACCTGTGTGCATGTTTGTACATTACCTGTATGTGACCTGTGCATGTGTGTGAGTGACCTGTTTGTGTGTTTGTATGTGACCTGTGTGTGTTTGTACTGTGTGTGTAAGTGACCTGTGTGTGTGTGAGCAAGCAGTGTGTGTGTGTGAGTGATCTGTGTGTTTGTATGTGACCTGTGTGTGTGTATGTACATTACCTGTGTGTGTTTGTATGTGACCTGTGTGTGTGTGTGTGTGTGTGTGAGTGACCTTCTTTGAAAAGAAGGTCGATGCTATTCGCAATTCCTTCTCCCAACCCTCCACCCCTGCTGACCCTCCTACCCTCCCCAACTCCCTAACCTCCTTTTCTCCCCTCTCTGATGCCGACACACTGAAACTCCTTACTTCCCACCGCCCAACCACCTGTCCTCTTGACCCCATCCCCTCTCCCCTCCTACAATCTATATCTGATGACATTCTCCCTTTTCTCTCCTCTCTAATCAACACCTCCCTCTCTTCCGGCACCATGCCCTCTTCCCTGAAGAGGGCCAGAGTCACTCTCCTGCTCAAAAAACCTACTCTTGACCCCTCTGCCCTGAACAACTACCGGCCTGTCTCTCTTCTTCCCTTTCTGGCTAAAACTCTGGAACGGGCGGTCTGCTCCCAACTGCCCACTTATCTTCTCCAGAACAATCTCCATGACCCCAACCAGTCTGGCTTCAAGAGTGGCCACTCCACTGAAACCGCCCTGCTCGCGGTCACTGAGGCACTCCACTCTGCTAAAGCAAAATCCCTCTCCTCTGTCCTCATCTTCCTCGACCTGTCGGCCACCTTCGATACAGTCAACCGTGAGATTCTGCTCTCATCGCTGTCTGGGATGGGTGTCACAGGTTCTGCACTCGCTTGGTTTTCCTCCTACCTCTCTGGTCACTCCTACCAGGTGACTTGGAGGGGCTCAGTCTCCGACCCTCAACCCCTACGAACTGGAGTCCCGCAGGGCTCGGTTCTTGGGCCTCTCCTCTTCTCGCTATACACCATGTCTCTTGGTTCTGTTATCTCTTCCCACAGCTTTTCTTATCATTCCTACGCTGATGACACCCAACTCTTCATTTCCTTCCCCCCCGACACCCAAATCACCACACGGATCGCTGCCTGCTTGGCTGATATCTCTGCGTGGATGACTTCCCACCACCTGAAGCTCAACCTTGCCAAAACTGAGCTTCTCTACATCCCTGCTAAGTCCTCTCCGTCAATCGACCTCTCATTGACTGTTGAGGACTTTGTAGTTTCCTCCTCCCATACGGCAAAGAATCTTGGGGTGACTCTTGATAACTGCCTCACCCTGGCTCCGCAAGTATCCTCCACTGCCAGAACCTGCAGGTTCTTTCTGTATAATATACGCCGTATCTGTCATCTCCTGACTGAGAAAGCCACCCAGCTCCTAGTCCAGGCGCTCGTCATTTCCCACCTGGATTACTGCAACTCCCTCCTAGCCGGTCTCCCAGCGTGTGCCATCAAGCCCCTCCAGCTGGTCCAGAATGCTGCAGCCCGCCTGATCACCAGTCAGCCCAGGTCGGCTCATGTCACCCCGCATCTCATTGGCCTCCACTGGCTTCCTATTGCCGCACGCATCCGTTTCAAGGCCCTAGTGTTGGCATTTCAGGCTGCTAAGGGGACTGCCCCACCTTACATACAATCCCTGATCACTCCCTACTCCCCAGCTAGACCACTCCGGTCTGCCAGCTCTGGTCGCCTTACGGTTCCCTCTATACGTGCACCTGGCGGTCGAGCTGCACGTTCACGCCTGTTTTCCGTTCTGGTTCCTCAGTGGTGGAATGACTTGCCTACCACTGTCAGAACAGCAGAATCCCTCCCCCTATTTCGACGCAGACTCAAAACCCACCTTTTCAAACTCTACCTTAGTCCTCCCTCCTGGTTTCCCCTGCCCCTCCTTTCTGATATCCCTATCCTTGTCTAACCCCCCAAAAAAAATAAAAAAAAATAATGCACTTCTGATGACAACTATGTTTAGAACAGCATTTCCTGTGTATTTTGCTAGTTTCTGGATGTGATGCTCTGACTTATGGTACAACCTATGCACTTGTAAGTCGCTTTGGATTAAAAGCGTCTGCCAAATGACTAAAATGTAAATGTAATGTGTGTGTGTGTGAGTGACCTGTGTGTGTGTGTGAGTGACCTGTGTGTGTTTGTATGTGACTTGTTTGTGTGTGTGAGTGACCTGTGTGTGTGTGTGTGTGTGTGAGTGACCTGTGTGGGTGTGTGTGAGTGACCTGTGTGGGTGTGTGTGAGTGACCTGTGTGTGTGTGTGTGTGTGTGTGTGAGTGACCTGTGTGAGTGTGTGTGTGACCTGTGTGTGTGTGAGTGACCTGTGTGTGTGAGTTACCTGTGTGAGTGTGTGTTAGTGACCTGTGTGTGTATGTGTGTGACCTGTGTTTGTGTGTGAGTGACCTGTGTGAGTGTGTGTGTTTGTATGTGACTTGTGTGTGTGTGTGTGAGTGACCTGTCTGTGTTTGTATGTGACTTGTTTGTGTGTGTGAGTGACCTGTGTGTGTGTGTGTGTGTGAGTGACCTGTGTGAGTGTGTGACCTGTGTGTGTGAGTTACCTGTGTGAGTGTGTGTTAGTGACCTGTGTGTGTGTGTGTGTGACCTGTGTGTGTGAGTGACCTGTGTGAGTGTGTGTTAGTGACCTGTGTGTGTGTGTGTGTGTGTGACCTGTGTGTGTGAGTGACCTGTGTGGGTGTGTGTGAGTGACCTGTGTGTGTGTGTGTGTGAGTGACCTGTGTGAGTGTGTGTTAGTGACCTGTGTGTGTGTGACCTGTGTGTGTGTGAGTGACCTGTGTGAGTGTGTGTGTGTTTGTATGTGACTTGTGTGTGTGTGTGAGTGACCTGTGCATGTGTGTGTGAGTGACCTGTGTGTGTTTGTACGTTCCCAGGTGAGCCGGGCGGAGGGTCTGCTGCTGCAGGCACACAAGGTCTTAAAGGAGCAGACTGATTCTAACCAAATTCTACATCTCTCAAATGAGTTCATCAGACTCCTGCCCCACAAGCAAACGCCCACTCTCACCCTGCAAGTAATCTCAAGCAAACTGGACCTCTGCCAGGTACTGCAGCAAACACAGGCTGTGCGCACAGCCCAGTCAAACTGCTACAAACTGTGCGCACAGCACAGTCAAACTGCTACAAAACGCAACATGGATATTGAGCTCTTTATAAGCTGCTCAGTGTTTCAGATGTACATGTCTGTTTTACTGCACAGATATTGTGTAATTGCTTCCATATTGGATGAATATGGAATATTTATTTCTTAAAAAGTCCCATATTGTACACCTTTCCAGTGTTTTATTTTAGGTCCTGATATTGGTTTTAAGTACCAAAACTTCTCTCTATGCAGTTTTACACGTCCATTCTCTGACTCCTCTGATGAGCTTCATCAAGAACAGGCTGTTTTAGTGACTGTATCTGAAACGCTCAAGCGACCAACATATTTCACACACTAATGACCAACCAGGGTCAGATATGACCTCAATTTCAAACTAATGAAAAATCTATTCAAAAACAGTTTTTTAAATTAAAATGTCATTAAATATGTAAAATACATTTCATTTTCATAAAAAATTTAAATAAATATATATCGATATTATTACAATGACAGCATATTTAATGTCACACAGATTGTCTTCATACAGGGGAATGGGGGAATAGTGAGCCATAACACATGTAACCCGTGTGAGGTCAATATATAATGTTATTGAGGTAACGTTTTGATGAATTACATATATCCTATTTATGAATGTGATATGACACTGTTCTCTGATATTTGCCTCAATCAGGGGACTCTATAATAGTAATACTATTCACAAGCTCTGTATTTTCTGCTGCTAAAATGTTCTATAGCCACTGAGACACAGACGTCCCCTACTTCAAGCTGCAACCCAAACTGAAATACCACATTTCTAACTTCACAGTCAATGTTTCTAACATTTGTTCAGTAAGTTGGTCACTCACAGAGTGTGTCCTTGTTCAGTCACTCAGAGTGTGTGCTTGTTCAGTCACTCAGAGTGTGTGCTTGTTCAGTCACTCACAGAGTGTGTGCTTGTTCAGTCACTCAGTGTGTGCTTGTTCAGTCACTCACAGAGTGTGTGCTTGTGTAATCACTCACAGTGTGTGCTTGTTCAGCTCATCAGGGAC
Source organism: Conger conger (assembly GCF_963514075.1). Taxonomy (NCBI): domain Eukaryota; kingdom Metazoa; phylum Chordata; class Actinopteri; order Anguilliformes; family Congridae; genus Conger; species Conger conger. The sequence continues at coordinate 18,846,435 of NC_083776.1, forward strand.
CTGCTGCAGGTGAGAGAGGCGGTGCTGTGGCAGAGCGCTTCCCGCCTGGGTTATTACCGCGGCCTGCGATGCAGCATCGACCCCGTTCCCGCAGACAGCCCGGAGTTCCTGTCCGTCAGAGGCCTCCTCCGGGACAGGTACCTCCCCACAGTGCGGTCGAATGTGTTCTGGAGCCGGTGCTCAGTCAGCTGACCCTCTGTGTATCCGCGCAGGCCTGTGCAGGTGCATCAGCTGTTCCGTGTCAGCAGGGCCGCGGAGCTGACAGCCTTCCGGGGAGACCTGGGGAACGTGCGGTCCCTCCTGCACTCCTCCGCTCCTAGAAACTTCGTGGGAATTCTGTCCCGGTGAGCCAAAGCTCATCAGACTCACATTGGCCTGTCAGTCACTCCCAATTACCTGTCAATCACTCTTGACTGTAGCTGTCATTCATGAGATGTCTGTGACTGACGAGGTCTCTGTGATTGACGTGTTCTCTGTGACTGACCAGACCGTCTAATTGACATGTTCATTTCTCTCTCAGGGGGCTGTTGCTGCCCAGATTTGGAGTGGAGCATCATGGGATAGATAGGACAGACATTGGGAACCTGGGTGGTGGAATTTACTTCAGTGATTCTCTGAGGTCAGTGGACTAGCTATTTTATAATTTCTTTATTATTTTATTATATATATTTTTTAAATGTATTATTATTATTATTTTATTATAACAATATATAATGTATATGTTTTTTATGGGCGGCACGGATGGTGGAGTGGGTAGCATTGCCGCCTCACAGCAAGGTCCTGGGTTCGAATCCCCGTCGGCCGGAGTTTGCATGTTCTCCCCGTGTTTGCGCGGGTTTCCTCCGGGTACTCCGGTTTCCTCCCACAGTCCAAAGAGCTTAGCTTAGGCTGATTGGAGAGTCTAAATTGCCCATAGGTATGAGTGTGTGAGTGAATGGTGTGTGTGCCCTGCGATGGACTGGTGACCTGTCCAGGGTGTATTCCTGCCTTTCGCCCAATGTATGCTGGGATAGGCTCCAGCCCCCCTGCGACCCTATTCAGGATAAGCGGGTTAAGATAATGGATGGATGGATGGATGTTTTTTATTAATTTATTAGTACATGAACAAGAATTTGTCTTTGCAGTTGCTCTACTGAATGTCTGCAAATAAAATTGCTGTAAAATGCAAGTTAAGATGGCCTGAGGAGCATTTTATCTGAACTAGGCCAAGCAGAGTTTAAGTTATATTAATATTCCCTCGGAAGTGCACATTACCGCATTTGAAGTGATCAGATTCTAATTCTGTTTGTGATTCCAACAATGTAGAAATTTAAGAGGCCTATTAACACAGGCAGATATTTCCCTGAAGCAGTTCTAGTTTGCTGATTAGAATGATTTCAATGGAACATTTTAAGACTTACGTAAGAATCACAACTGCTAATTGAAAACAACACTGTTTCCAGAACACTGGCTGAGAATTTCGAATAAAACTTTCCAAAAAAGCCCACTCTTCGAAGGGTTAAATACCCTGCCACTGTCTGCTCACACACACCCAATTCCTTTACTGATGTTTCAACACTCCCTGACAGCACCAGTCTGAAGTACTCCAAGCCCGGTGCCACGGACGGCTCTCGCCTGCTCCTGGTCTGCGACGTTGCTCTGGGGAAATGCCAGGACCTCCGTAAGAAGAATATGAGCCTGAGCTCAGCCCCGGAGGGCTACCACAGTGTGCACGGTGTCCGATGCTCCCCCAAACTGACCTCTGACTTTGAGGTGCGTACTGTATGAGGATTCAGAAAAACAACCTTTCCTCTGTATACAACTTGTATGCAACTGATTGGGACTAGACAGCTGTCGATTGCTATGCGTGGTTTCTGTTAACCCTTTAAGATGCAAGATCACAAATATGTGTTTAACCCTATCCACTCTGCCCCATTGTGGTTCAGTCGTTGACATCTCAAATTATTGTTGTGTTCATATTTATATCATACAAAAAACTGATGCAATAAAAGCAAGTGACGGTGATGCCAGATTGTTAAAAAGACTGTTCGCTAGCGAGAACAGCAGTTCAGATGCTTACCAGCCTCTTATTTGCAAAGCAGGGCAATAGAACTCCAGCCTCCTCCGAGCCATGCACATGGTTTACAACCCTCACCTCCTCACAGACTCAGACAATAAAAGGCATATTCTATTCTAATCCTTGATACCGTTTCTGTATGTCAAAAAAATCATGTTCCAATATAAGAACAAAAATATACAATTCAGAAGTTGCATGAATAAACATGCAAAATGTTTTTTTAATTTTTATTCCACGTCCGACTGACATAAACTCACTGAGCACTGTATTAGGTATTTATTACTTTTTTTTTTTACTTATTGGTCTTCTGTTTCTGTAACTTATCCACTTAGATGTCTGTTTGGTCTCAAATATCTGAATGGTACAAGCCTCTTCTTTAATTTAAGTCTGCAACCGCGTGTGTGCAGTAAATCGTTTTTGAGATATTGACACTTTAATAGAACTAGTACAAAATAGGTGGAAATTGCTCTCTAGGGGGGCAAGGTGGAAAGAGTTAGCTGAACATCCTGATGCTGATGTAACCAATCACTGCTGTTGAAAGGAATGCAGTTCTAGAACACTGACTTAATAAAAAATATAAAATAAACATTCCAAATAACCTACTCTTCGAATGGTTCAACATAATAAATGATTACAATAAAAGTGTTGGCTGGGACAGCATATAGTAGATAGAAGGATGGCCCTGCTAGTCCCGAAATAACAGCTTTTTTGGTTTGGTGGCTGTGCTTGCTAGGATGATGAATACGTGGTGTACCAGACGGACCAGGTTGAGGTGAAGTATGTGGTGCAGTTCAGTTTGGAAGACGAGCTGGTGAAGACCTTCCAGCCGCCTCTTGACCTTTCTCCTGATAGGACGCACACGGCTTGCCCTTCCGACGTCTGTGAGTCCATTACATTACATTACAGGCATTTACAGGCATCACTCCCTACTCCCCAGCTAGACCACTCCGGTATGCCGCCTTATGGTTCCCTGGCGAGCTGCACGTTCACGCCCGTTTTCCGTTCTGATTCCTCAGTGGTGGAATGACTTGCCTACCACAGAATCCCACCCCCTACTTCAACACAGACTTAAAACACACCTTTTTAAACTGTACCTTAACTGTACCTTAGTCCTCCCTCCTGATTCCCCCCCCAGTGTGACTAAGTGGTCACTGTGTGGAGCTTTCTAGGTCATGTAGTGGAGGCAAAAACACTGGAGGTTTTCATTTCATTACATTAAGGGCATTTGGCAGACACTTATCCAGAATGACATACAACAAAGTGCAAAGTGCAAACCCATAACTAGGGATAAGTGTGTTGAAAGACCCAAGAGGGAAGTAAAATTTCAACTGCTAGCTGCACAACAAAGATAAGGACCAGGGCCTATTTGATAATCGGATTTAGAATTTTTTTTCAAGACTAGGCTTGACGAGGTGCTTGATACAATTTAGCTTTCACGTTATGTTATGTGACGTTTCCGTTTGCTCTTGATCCTTGTAGTACAGAGAATGCTCAAGTCTGAGCGAGCGGTTTGAAGGGCCTGTGATATTGGGGGGTGTTGACAGCTGACTGCTGATGTGTTTGCCACGTTCCCAGTGCCAGAAACGGAGGCGGACACTGTTTGGAGAAACCGCCTGGAAGACGTGACCGCGGGGCTGCAGGACAGCGCGGGTGAACAGCTGCCCCTACAGGCCGTACATGTGAAGTGCAAGCTCATGGACCTGCTGACACAGGTGCATTACTGCCAGTAAACAAACTCACCTGCCATTAACATCACCTGGTCACACACACACTGCCAATAAACCACCTCACCTGCTGTTAACCTCACCTGGTCACACAGGTACTGCCAATAAACAAACTCACCTGCCATTAAGCTCACCTGGTCATACACGTACTGCCAGTAAACAAACTCACCTGCTCTTAACCTCACCTGGTCACACAGGTACTGCCAATAAACAAACTCACCTGCTCTTAACCTCACCTGGTCACACAGGTACTCCCAATAAAATTGTTGTCTAACACTACATTGACTAAAACACAGACAGGGTTGGCTAACCTTAATCTTCCATCTTCTCAGGTCATAATTTTTCAGTCTTACACCAACCTGAGCATGGTTCCAATCGAGGCAAAGTATGTGTTTCCCCTGGACGAGTCTGCAGCAGTTTGTGGGTTTGAGGCCTTCATCAACGGAAAGCACATAGTGGGACAGGTATTTCAACCCTCGAGACACTGCTTGGGATGTAGGATTCGGGTTCTCCATTTCCCCGTCTTCACGTCTTTTCCTAGCCTCCCCCAATGGGTTGGCCTCAGAGTAGAAAAAGGAGTAAGGAAAAGGAAAAACAGGAGGAAAATAAGCGAATGGAATGAGCCCTATGTGATTGTGGGTTGTCTTTTTTCTCGGCTCACAGGTGAAGGAGAAGGAGCAGGCCAGGAGGGAGTACAGACAGGCCATTGAGAAGGGTCACGGGGCATACCTCATGGACCAGGACGCCCCCGTAAGCCCCTTTCTTTCTCTGCGTTTCATCTGCCTATGTGCGTTTCTTTTTCAGGCCCTACTGCATCTTTAATGTGACTACATTACTGATAGGACTAACTAGTTCTCAAATACAAACAGACTGGTGTCGGTTGAGCGGTTGAGCCTAAATGTAATTGCTATCATAAGTTTCTACTTTACATTACATTAGTTATTTAGCGCAGTGTTTCTCAATTCGGGACCCACTTGCCAGAAAGTTTTTGTTGAAGCGGGCACGTATACAGCTGATTTAAAGGAGCACTCTTACGCTTTTTTGACTTGAGTTTATTTGCATTAAATGCTTAACTTATGTGTGTAGGCATTTTTAAAATCACAGTCAGTGCAGTCGTTTCCTATATATGCCTATCCAATTAGAGTTATGATGCTTTGTGTGTTCAGAGATGTGACATGGCTCAGGCAGTAAGAGCAGTCGTATGGCAGTCGGAGGGTTGCCGGTTCGATCCCTCGCCCGGGCTGTGTCGAAGTGTCCCTGAGCAAGTCACCTAACCCCCAAATGCTCCTGACAAGCTGGTTGGTGCCTTGCATGGCGGCCAATCACAGTTGGTGTGTGAGTGTGTGTATGAATGGGTGAATGAGAAGCATCAATTGTACAGCGCTTTGGATAAAGGCGCTATATAAATGCCAACCATTTACCATTTAGATGCTCTTCTTCATACCACTGTTGTAATGTGTGGTTATTTGCATTACTGTTACCTTCCTGTCAGCTTTGACCAGTATGACGTCTCTCATTAATAAGGTGTTTCGTTCTGCAGAACTGCTGCTTACTGGATCTTTAGTTTTTTGCAGCATTCTTTGCAAACTCTAGTATGTGTGAAAATCCCAGGAGATCAGAAGTTTCTGAGATACTCAAACCACCTTGTCTGCCACCAACAATCATTCCACAGTCAAAGTCACTGAGATAAAAAAAATTTCCCATTCTGATGGTTGATGTCAACATTAACTGAAGCTCCTGACCCATATCTACATGATTGTATGAGTTGCACTGCTGTCACACAATTGGCTGATTAGCTGTGGAAGTGAGCGGAGCAGGGCGTGTTCTCAGCTGTGGAAGTGAGCAGAGCAGGGTGTGTTCCGGCGTGTTCTCAGCTGTGGAAGTGAGCGGAGCAGGGCGTGTTCTGGCGTGTTCTCAGCTGTGGAAGTGAGCAGAGCAGGGCGTGTTCCGGCGTGTTCTCAGCTGTGGAATTGAGCGGAGCAGGGCGTGTTCTGGCGTGTTCTCAGCTGTGGAAGTGAGCAGAGCAGGGCGTGTTCTGGCATGTTCTCAGCTGTGGAAGTGAGCAGAGCAGGATGTGTTCCGGCATGTTCTCAGCTGTCCGCTCACTCCTTCTTGCAGGACGTGTTCACCATCAGTGTGGGGAACCTGCCCCCGGGGGCCACGGTCCTCATCAAAGTCACCTACGTCACAGAGCTGGTGGTCCGTGCGGGGGCGCTGCTGTTCTCTCTGCCGGGCAGCGTGGCACCATGGCAACAGAGCAAAGCCCTGGACCAGACCACTCAGGTAAGAGACGCTTTGTACTCTTTAGCGCAGTGCCAGGTGCTACTGGCCAATCTTGAAATGAGAAATCCTCTGTTCCCTCTTACTCTGCTGGTCCTGGCTCTATTTTACTTAAATACAGGCTTTTATCCAAAGCGACTGAGTTGATTAGACTAAGCAGGGGACCATGTCCTCTGGAGCAATGCGCGGTTAAGGGCCCAATAGCAGTGCAGATCTCATCATGGGCTTGAACCACCAACCTTCCAGGTCCAAGTCATGTACTTTAGCCACGAGGCTATAGTTCAGTCACCACAACTCAAACATAAAAGTATTTTGTTTGTGACATATGCTGTGTGTTAAAATATGTGTTAAGACATGAATGAAGCAACATTATTCATTTTTTGTGTTAATTGATTAACCCTTTCAGTCCCAAGACTGCCACTGTCGAACATATACCTTTTCACCCAATCAAAATGACTGCTATACTATTGTGTTGAGCCCTTATCGTATTCTAATCAATAGACAAAGGTTTGTTTTGAGATGGAATTGAAGCCATGCTGCTGGTTTTGGGACTGAAAGGCCTATTCTGCATGAACAGAATGAGGAGGATGCCATTTATTTACTGTGTGACAGGCATCTGTGGAGAAGGTGTGTGTGACTGAGGTTCAGGAGGACAGGTGAGTGTTCATTTTTGGCTCGATTCCTGCAGATCTTTTCAGGATATATCCAGAAATAAATGTGTGATTTTTTTGGAGCACCCCCACATTTGTTATTTTGGCCTAAACTATGTAAATCGGGGGGGGTTAACAATCACCATATCACCCATGTTCACCATAAAACCATTTTATCATCTAACCTGAACTCGGTTGACTTTTGACAGGTCGCAAGTCAAAGAAAAAAAGAAACAGTAAAAATTTACTTTAGCATATGTGAACATGTCCTTGTACATTGTCATTGTGAAATCTCAGAGGGTTTGGCAGCAGTTGACTAGCAGTTTCTTACATGATGGCTGTCCTCACAGAGTTTTTACCCTGGACATGTCCATCCAGATGCCCTACGAGATCTTACAGCTGTCTAGTGTGACGCACCGCATTAAAAGCAAGGTAACACACTCTGTTTGTCACCTCATTAACACCACTGGAGTCTATGCCATCATTTGGGGCGACATGGCTCACGGAGTAAGAGCAGTCGGAGGGTTGCCGGTTCGATCCCCCGCCCGGGCTGTTTCGAAGTGTCCCTGAGCAAGACACCTAACCCCCAAATGCTCCTGACGAGCTGGTTGGTGCCTTGCATGGCAGCCAATCGCCGTTGCTGTGTGAGTGTGTGTATGAATGGGTGAATGAGAAGCATCAATTGTACAGTACTTTGAATAAAGGCGCTATATAAATGCCAACCGTTTACCATTTGGAGGCAGAAACACTAGGTTTTCAAGACCAGGCTCGATATGCTGGTAGATGCCATTTATCGTTTAGGCAAGCAAAGCAGTAGGTACACTTTAGTGGCAGGAAAAGGTCAGCATTGCTGGGCTGAATAGCCTTTTCTCGCCATGATGTTATGTTATGTTATGTATGGAATAATGCAGGACGAGGTGGTCATGGTTTTAATGCACAATGCAGGGGTGAATAACCATCCGATGAGAGAGCAAAGGAGGCCGTACCCAGTATTAGTATAGTGAGTGTACATTTGTATGTATATGTGTGTATGTGTGAGTGTATGTGTGTGCACTTTATTAGGACCATTTTTACTTTATCACACCTACTTATTCATGCAATTATCTAATTAGCCAATTGTGTGGCAGCAGTGCAATGCATGCAATCATGTAGATATGGGTCAGGAGCTTCAGCTAATGTTCACATCAACCATCAGAATGGGGAAGTGACTTTGACCTTGGAATGTTTGTTGGTGGTTTGAGTATCTCAGAAACTAGTAATCTCCTGGGATTTTCATGCACACAAGTCTCTAGAGTTTGCAAAGAATGGTGCAAGAAAACTAAAACTGAGCAGCAGTTCTGCAGACAGAACTTGTTTATGAGAGATGTCAGAGGAGAATGGCCAGACTGGCCAAAGCTGACAGGAAGGTGACAGTAATGCAAATAACCACACATTACAACAGTGGTATGCAGAAGAGCATCTCTCAACACACAACGCATCATAACTCTCAGGGGTTAGGCTAGAGCTGTAGAAGTCTACAAAATAAGTCTAATAAATACATAATGCCTAATAAGTGCTCGGTGAGTGTATATGTGTGTCTGTGTATATGTGTGTCCGCATATGTGTGTGTGTAAGTATGACAGTACCTCTGATGTGGGCAGAAAACAGCCTGCATGGCAGTGGTCAGCATGCTGCCGGGGCAGACTCTGGGACCAGGGGGATTCCAGCTCTCCTGCACCCTGTCCCAGGTGCACCTGCCCAGGATGTGGGTGGAAAACCACCCAGACAAAGACAGCCAGGTCCGTGTCTCTCTCTCTCTCGCTCTCTCTGTCTCCCAACTAGAAAAACTGGTCTGTCCAGAGATCTTGACTTCAGTGAACAATTAATTCCTCTAAAATCCCTTTCACAAGTCTCTCATATTCCTTCAGATGTGTCATTCCAATGCAAATCAAGGGGTAATGAAATGTTTAACTGCTTGGTTTGGTGCCCTAGAGATCTCTCATTTTTAACTGCGCAAAATAAATACGCTTCTCACAATCACATAATCCTACAAGCACGCCACTTAGTGAAGGTGGGACATTTCAGGACTGTAGGCTAGTCCTGTAGGGTTCAACTGAAAATGTAGACTCGTCTTTTTTAGTTAATCAAGCGATGCTGATTTGCGGGAGGATTCTGGGATGCCCAATTACGAAAGGGGGGAAAAACAGAAGCAGATTTCTCCCTCATGTCTCTCCACAGGCCTGCATGCTGGTGTTCTACCCACGCTTTGGCCCCAGCGGGGAAGCGGACGGGGCCGGGGCTGGGGCTGGGCCCGGGGAGGTGGTGATCCTGCTGGACACGTCCGAGTCCATGAGGGGGGTGGCCTTGCAGGATGCCCGCAGGATTGCAGTTCAGGTTCTGAAAACGCTGGACCCTGAGGTCCGGGTGAACATCCTCTCCTTTGGCACAGGTAAGACTCCGGTTTGGCGCTGACGCGGTCCAGTAAGCTTGTTTCTAAACAAACACCCAGCCGCCAGATTCTGCAGTGGAAAACAGTCCCACCACAGGACACATCTGGAGTAAAATAAGTGGGGAATCTGTTGAACTGTGGCCTTCCAGCTCCAGGTCCATCAACCTTGGTTGATATTATTAGTAGCTTTACACATTACAATGCCAAGAGCCCAGTAGCCTGTTGCACCAGTATGATGTAAGTTTGATCGCAAGTTAGGGTGTAGGGTCCACACTAAATGTTATGCTGTAATTAGTTAGTTTAAAACTAAACTTTTAGTTTGGTTGCACATACTTTCACTACATCATTGGTCAACATTGTCGACCAAAACATTGTCGCATACAGTGACGTTTCTATATTCAGACCAATCATGCACTTTTAAAAAAATGAATCGCTATTCGCGTCTTGTGCCCTTCTAACTTCAAGTATATGTATGATGGTTAAATCATTCTATCTCAACTGCTGCCTTGTGCCTGTTGTCAAACAAGTATTCTAGCTGGTGATTCATTTTGTGGATGTAATTGACTTGGTATGAAATAAAGTGTCTTTTATTAACTCTCATAATTTACGGAGTAATTTATTCCTGCACTCAAGAGATAAGGTTGGTTATTTTCTGTATCTCCACTTGCCGAAAACGAAAGCATGAGTGCACGTCAATCTCATCATACAAATTAAAGGGGTCATATATCGCGGATAATGTGCTGTTAGCTGATACCGGGCTGAATTTCCCCTCCAACAAGTTTCCCAATCTTTCAAATCGATGCGCTATGTCAACAGCTGATTTAGGAATTACTTTACACCTAGTAGGGAGTAGTCATTTGAAGTTGTATCTTAGTTCTATGTGATAACTAAATCAGCTAGTGCAACTGGTTTAAATTAAGTTATGGCATAATTCTACATTTACGGTCACACTAGCCAACATTTGAACTCTTATACACGTTATACTGATGCAACAGGCTGCTGTTCCTCAAGGGCTGAGAACTGCTGGTTTTCCACCCTCCCTTTACATGGGAGTCTGCTGTGAAGACAGCAGCATGAATCGTTCAGTTAATTACCAGGGAGAAAAGAAAACCAGGGCCGGATTTGGATTTGAGTATCCCTGGTGACGAACATCGGAGTGAGCCGCACCGTCAGTGAAAGGAGGTGCACTGACACTCAATTATTCTATGAAAGGTTTCTCTACTCTATGAAAGGTCATCTTCTTCCTCCTCTGTTGCGTCTCCTGTATCCTGCTCTCCCTCCCAGCCACTGTAGGACAGAAAGTCCACATCCTCCTCTCTGAACAGCTTGAGAATGTCTGCGAAAGTAGCATTTGGACTCCCTGAATCCTGTGGTCAGAAAGAGAGAGATGCTATTGATTCAATTTGATTAATCGTCATTGCCTTCTAAAGCCCAGTCTCCACCAAACAGCTGAGACGAGACAATGCTAGAGAAATCTTGTAAGGTCCATGTTTAAATCTCGAAAGAAATCTGCAAGTATGGACTATGCAGTCCACACCAAAGTGACGAGTAAATAAATGAACAACTGTTTCCATGACAACCCGAAACGTTACGTTAACTGTAACGTTCAATCAGTAATTGTTCTAAAACTCTAGGCTTAAGACGTGACATGCTCAGTTTTAGAAACGCCAGCCAACATTGTAAAACTGGACAGTTCACATCAATAAGACCGGCTCATCTCAGCTGTGTGGTGGAGACTGGGCTTTACTCGACACTAGGAAAGGTTTTACTCTTCTGAACCTTGTGATGTTACTTCTCTGCAGCCCACAAGGAGCTGTTCCCGTCCTCCCAGGCCTGCTACAAGATCCTCTCAGTCGCCACAAAGTACGCATCGGTGAGTCTTACACAGCTCTCCTGTAGTTTACTTGAGAGGACATTGCCCTTGAAGTCTTCAAACTTGCAACATTTTGGTCCCAAGTTTAGTCCCCGGAACTGTTGGTGCAGTATCAACACATTCTGTGTGGATTTGAGTTTGCATGTTCTCCCTGTGAAAGTGTGGGCTTCCTCTGGGCAATCTGGTTTTCCTTCCGCCTCTCCAATACAAAGACATGCAAGTTAGGCAACTGGGGGAGGGGGGTCGAGGGTCAAAAGGGCATTGCTGTAAATGAGCATGCTAAGACGTCTCCTCTGTGTGGTGCAGTACGCCGTTATATGTGAACGTGCTCCCCATTGTTCTCAGTCCTCCCCACCAGTTGGGGGCAGCACTGAGCTGTGGAGAGCCTTGCGCAGCCTGAGCCTGCTGCCCCCATCCCGAGGCGTCAGGAACCTGCTGCTGATTTCGGACGGCCATGTCCAGTGCGAGGCCCTCACCCTGCGGCTGGTACGGGAGGGCATCTGTCACACCCGCGTCTTCACCTGCGGTGTCAGGTAAGGGCCTGCTGGTGATAGTGCGTGCTTCAAAGGCCCGTCCACACCACTGAACCATAACTATAACCATAACCATCCACACTGCTGAACCATAACTATAACCATAACCATCCACACTGCTGAACCATAACCATAACCATCCACACTGCTGAACCGTAACTATAAACATCCACACTGCTGAACCATAACCATAACAATCCACTCTGCTGAACCATAACCATAACCATCCACACTGCTGAACCATAACCATAACCATAACATTCCACTCTGCTGAACCATAACCATAACCATAACAATCCACTCTGCTGAACCATAACCATAACCATCCACACTGCTGAACCATAACCATAACCATCCACACTGCTGAACCATAACCATAACCGTCCACACTGCTGAACCATAACCATAACCATAACCATCCACACTGCCAAACCATAACCATAACCATCCACACTGCTGAACCATAACCATAACCATCCACACTGCTGAACCATAACTATAAACATCCACACTGCTGAACCATAACCATAACAATCCACTCTGCTGAACCATAACCATAACCATAACATTCCACTCTGCTGAACCATAACCATAACAATCCACTCTGCTGAACCATAAGCATAACCATCCACACTGCTGAACCATAACCATAACCATCCACACTGCTGAACCATAACCATAACCATAACCATCCACACTGCTGAACCATAACCATAACCATAACCATCCACACTGCCAAACCATAATGTCAATGGCCTGCGTTTATAAAGTGCTTTTTATACAAAGTGCTTTACAATTGATGCTTTTCATTCACCATTCACACACACACATTTACATATGCACACCAATGGTGATTGGCTGCCATGCAATGTACCAATCAGTTAATCCGGAGCTATTGGGGGTTAGGTGACACTTTGATATGCCCAGGGTGTGGGATCGAACCAGTAACCTTCCGACTGCTCTTACCTCCTGGTGCATGATGTCACCCCATTACATTCTGTAAATAGTCTCTTGGCTGTCATCTGCTATTTTGCATGTGATGCCTTGTAAATTCGGTTGGATTTTCATTTGTTTTATCATTCACACAGCTGAAAAAAAAAACGCTCTGAAAGTGATAAAACAATAGCCGGGGGCATGGTCGATTCGGACAAATAAAGGCCAGCCCCCAAATACAAGCCAGGGTAATATTGCCTACCAGTAGAGCTATCAGTCCATGAGCACTAGAAGACATTTTTTCGATTTAACTCAATGAAATAAAAGAGCTCTTCTTAATATTTTATATTGTTGGTTGGTTTAACACTATTGCCAATGAAAAGTCGTTGTCCTACACCATGGGTCTCCAACACGTTGCTCTCAAGCTACCAGTCGCTTGCCGCCCCCTTCTGAGTAACTTGCCAAAGGCTGAAGCAGTATACATTTAAACACAATTGTTGCCGCGAGGCATTCCAGCCTACGAATTTAATAAAAAGTAAATCAGGCAAAATTAAAAATTAACTCAATTTAGGCTACTTGGCTATGCAGTAAGGTTTCCATGTATTTACAGCACAGCGCACGTCCAATGAATGAATGAAAGCGGCTGCCTTGGCTCGCAATAAACAGATGAGTGGAAATCCCAACACTCTTTCAACTACATAAAACTTAACAGTGAACCTTCAAATACCCCCCAGATTTCAGTGCTCATCAGTCCCAACATTTAGCAATAGAATCAAACAGTCCAAAAGTAAATTTAATCCCAAACCAAAGCAAAAATCGTTTGATAGCCTACCGGTAAGCTACTCCAAACGAAACGCATGTCCATCCATCCATCCATCCATTGTCACCCGCTTATCCGGAGTCGGGTTGCGGTGGCAGTAGGCAAAGCCGGGTATTCCAGGCGTCCCTCTCCCCAGCAATGCATTCCAGCTCCTCCTGGGGGATCCAGAGGCGTTCCCAGGCCAGGAGAGATATATAATCTCTCCAGCGGGCTCTGGGTCTACCTCTGGGTCTGTGCCCAGTTGGACGAGCCCGGAAAACCTCCAAAGGGAGGTGCCCGGGAGGCATCCTGATCAGATGCCCAAACCACCTCAATTGGCTCCTTTCGACGCGAAGGAGCAGCGGCTCTACTCCCTCCGGATCTCCGAGCTCCTCACCCTATCTCTAAGGCTGAGCACGGCCACCTTACGGAGGAAGCTCATTTCAGCCGCTTATATACGCGATCTCGTTCTTTCGGTCACTACCCAAAGCTCGTGACCATAGGTGAGGGTTGGGACGTTAAATCGAGAGCTTCGCCTTCCCGGCTCAGCTCCCTCTTCACCATGACAGTCCGATGCAACGCCCGCATTACTGCTGATGCTGCACCGATCTGCCTGTCGATCTCACGCTCCCTTCTACCCTCACTCGTGAATGCCAAGATACTTGAACTCCTTCACTTGGGGCAAAGACTCGTTCCCAACCAGGAGGGAGCAATCCACCGTTTAACGGCAGAGAACCATGGCCTCGGACTTGGAGGTGCTGACTCTCATCCCGGCCCCTTCACACTCGGCTGCAAACCACTCCAGTGCGTGCTGAAGGTCACGGTCCGATGAAGCCAGCAGAACCACATCATCCGTAAAAAGCAGAGATGCGATTCTGAGGTCACCAAACCGGACACTCTCCTCACCTCGGCTGCGCCTTGAGATCCTGTCCATGAATACCACAAACAGGACCGGTGACAAGGGGCAACCTTGGCAGAGTCCAACACCCACTGGAAACGTGCTTGACTTTGTGCCGAGAATGCGGACACAGCTCTCACTTTGGTTATACAGGGACCGGATGGCTCGTAACAACGGCCCCGGCGAGTCTTATCCACACCCGGCGACTTACCACTGAGGAGCTTTTTGACTACCTCAGCAACTTCCGCCAGGGATATAGGTGCAGATTCCCCCGAGTCTTCGGGCTCTGCCTCTTCCACAGAGGATGTGTTGTTTGGGTTCAGGAGCTCCTCAAAGTCCTCTTTCCACCGCCCGACAATATCCCCAGTCTGGGTCAGCAGTTCACCTCCCCTGCTGAAAACAGCCTGAGACAAGCCCTGCTTTCCCTTTCTGAGTCGTCGGATGGTTTGCCAGAACTTCCTCGAGGCCAACCGAAAGTCCTTCTCCATAGCCTCCCTGAACTCCTCCCATACCCGGGTTTTTGCTTCAGCGACTGCCAAAGCTGCAGCCCTTCTGGCCACCCGGTACCTGTCTGCTGCTTCAGGGGACCCCCGGGCCAGCAAAGCCCGAAAGGCCTCCTTCTTCAGTTTGATGGCCTTCCTCACCGCTGGTGTCCACCAGCGGGTTCTTGGGTTGCCGCCCCGACAGGCACCTTCTGGCCACAGCTCCTACTTGCCGCCTCTGCAATGGAGGCTTTGAACATGGCCCACTCGGACTCCATGTCCCCAGCTTCCCCCGGGATGCGTGAGAAGTTCCTCCGGAGGTGGGAGTTGAAGACCTCACGAACAGGGGCCTCCGCCAGACGTTCCCAGTTCACCCTCACTACACGTTTGGGTTTACCGGGTCTGTCCAGCAGCCTCCCCGGCCACTTGATCCAACTCACCACCAGGTGGTGATCAGTTGACAGCTCTGCTCCTCTCTTCACCCGAGTGTCCAAGTACCAAGTACACTTGTGAGCTACCCTATGCTTGAACATGGTGTTTGTTATCAACAATCCATGACCAGCACAGAAGTCCAATAACAAGACACCACTCGGGTTCAGATCAGGCAGGCCAGTCCTCCCAATCACCCCCCTCCAGGTTTCTCCGTCATTGCCCACGTGAGCGTTGAAGTCGCCCAGCAGAACTATGGAGTCTCCGGGTGGCACCCTTTCCAGGATGCCGCCCAGTGACTCCAAGAAGGCCGGATACTCTGAACTGCCATTTGGTGCATAAGCACAAATGACAGTCAGAGCTTTCCCCCCAGCGACACGTAGTCGCAGAGAGGCGACCCTCTCGTTCCCCGGGTGGAACTCAGTGGCGCTCAGCCGGTGGCTTGTGAGTATCCCCACACCCGCCCGGCGCCTCTCACCTTGAGCAACTCCAGAAAAGAACAGAGTTCAGTCCCTCTCCAGGAGGTTCCGGAACCAGTACTGTGCATGGAGGTGAGCCCAACTATATCTAGTTGGTACCGCTCCGCCTCCCACACTAGCTCCGGTTCCTTCCCCACCAGAGAGGTGACGTTGCACGTCCCCAGAACCAGTCTGCGACGCCGAGGATCAGCAAGACTCCGATGCCAACCCCTGCATGTGGTGAGCCCACAGGGCAGCGATCCCACGTGACCAGTTCGGGCTGCGGTGTTTGAGAATATTTGCAATAAACTAAGTCTGTTAAGACTGACACTATGACTTCCTGATTAGCCTACACTAATTGATTTCTGAACGGTTACAGGAAGTGTTGAACAGTGTTGGCCCACTTTAAGTGTAGCCTTTTACTTTATTTCTAAGAATAAAATTCTACAACAGAAGCCTAATAAGAAATAAAGGCCTGCCTCGAATACAAGCCTGCCCCAAATAAAGGCCTGTGCTTTGTGCAGCCTAAGTAAATAAAAGACCCCGGCCACAATTTGAGGATTTACGATATATATATATATATATATATATATATATATATATATATATATATATATATATATATATATACTATATAGTACTATAGCTATGGGGTTCTAGAAGACTGACTTTCCTTCTGAAAAAAACAGCTCAACTAGGTTTTACAGCTGGTAGCTTGTATTTCAAACTGGTCATCGCTGGGTTTTGACTGAATTTTGAAAAAACGAATTCCAAAATACCTAGTCTACACAGTTCTTTAGTGTCCAAGAGGAAAATTTGGATTTCAGTTGGATTCAGTCTTTTACTCCAGTGTCTGTGGCACTATCCATATTTTGTTCTTTTTATTTTTCAGCCCAACTGCCAATCGGCACATGCTAAGAGCCCTGGCCCAGGCAGGAGGCGGAGCCTACAAATTCTTTGACACCAAGACCAAACACACCTGGGTGGAAAAGGTTAGACTCTTCATACAAAAATACTGACAGTGAAACTGCTGCTGTCAAACACTTGGAATTGAGTAAACAATAAGCTCCAACCTAAGCACACGTTATGGTGCCTAAGAAGAATTGGGCCTGCATGTAGGATTTAGACTTAGGTGAAATAGGTGGTATATCAAGATCGTCCTACCGATCACAGATTAAGTAATACAGATTCTGTGGTCTCTAGGCTGACAGATGTCATATCTGACAGATTCAAAGCTATGTGCTTCACTCTGGTTTAATTGGTCTGGTTCTTTGTCACAAACCAAAAACAGCATGATCATGTCAGTGCAAGAGGCCATCCCCCTTTTCGATAACTGCATGGAAAGCAGAAATATGCATGGAATTCACCCGATAAACAATAAACGTGCTGGTGGCAGTCAAGCGGTGCCTATTTTTCGGCAGGTCTCGTCACAAACCAAGCGCATGGCTGGCCCCGGCTGCAGCTCGGTGTCCGTGAAGTGGCAGCAGTTTAACCCCCCCGGTGCACCCCCACCCCTTCAGGCCCCCGCCCAACTGAGCGCGCTCTTCAGTGATTGCCCCACCCTCGTCTATGGCTTTGTGCCCCACTGCACCCAGGTAACCACCCCCCACCTCCAGGACACCTCTGTTCCTCTGACCTCTGTCCCTCTCACCGAGACCCTCCACAGGGGTGGCACCCATTCCAACCTTTCACAAATGAATTCCCTCCTCCCTGGTTGGAGGTGTGTCAATTAGTGAAATCGGCTGGTGTTGCAGTTGGTTGGAATGAAAAACTTTTTCATTATGCCACTTTTGCCAAATGCCAAAATTATCTTTAGATGCTTTTGTTTTGATTGTGGTACAGTCTATTGCCATTCATCCTGTCTTTACTGTTAGTCTGACAGTTTTAGGTGGGAAAGATTTTCAGGATGATTAAATCGTCCGCCAAATAAATGCATGCAAACGCGAGGAAGGGTAACCCAGCAACAAGCTTCTGTTCCCTCCACCAAGGCCACGCTGCAGGGCAAGCTGAGTGAGCAGGAGCTGGAGTCGGTGGTGTCCACCTCTGAGCTGCAGAAGACCAAGGGCATGGTAAGACATGGGAAAGGCTCATCCCACCCGTGGCTGCCTCTGATCGCTTCAGGTTGTTACGGTCCCTGCTAAAAAAGGCCATGAACATGAAGAGGTCAAGCAAGGAATGGGATTGGTTACCAATGAGTTTGTAGGTATGGAGTATGAAAAGTGTGAAGTATGAAAAATGTAAAGGGAAAACCATGGTTGTTGGCCAGACACTGCTCTCCTGGTAGAGAGAGAGTCAGAGTGGTGTGGAGGACAGGCTCTTTCATAGAGCCTCCACCAGCTCATAAGGACATCTGAAACCTGAAACTAATCAGATGGCGTTAAACAAGCCTGTCGAAGACACAACAAGGGACTTTTTTCCAATTCTCCTCATTTCCTTCCCATGCCACGTTTCCTTGTTCCTAGCTCCATGTGTTGAAGAGGGCAAGGAAAGGAAGCGAGGATGGAGGAATCTAGAAATTGTGAATTAGGTCAAATGGAATGTCCTTGCTCTACTAACCATCAGTTTGAAGCCACGTCAGTCGCAGACGTGGAAGATAGGGCGAGGCGGATCCACAGGTAAATAATTTATACGTCACAGTCCAAAAAAATACTTCTGCAAAGGATACACTCGTGTCGTGTTTCTTTGGGAGCCTCCTAGCACCTTCGAGGAACATTCAACGGAATATCTGTAAAGCTGGCTCAATCATTTTCCAGCTCAGGCCAGGAAGGCAGAAACAAGGAGGGATAAAATAAGTGACTGGAATGAGGCCACGGTTTACCCAGGGCAGCCTTGCTGTGGCTGTGTCCAATATGGAGGCCAGTGCTGCTGCATACATATGTGTGTATCCTACCCTCTATTCTCCAGCTCCTGCACAAGTTGACTGCTAGAGCGGTCATCAGAGACTACGAGGACGGCAGCCTGCATGCGGACGAGGCGGAGCATGAGGTGGGTGCCAGGGGTCCGTGCGTTTTAGGTCCGCTGGGTTGGGAATTTAGCGAGGACACCCACTCTTTGCAAAGAGTGTCATGGGATCTTTAATGACCAGTGTCAGGACCTTGGTTTAACATCTCATCTGAAAGACGGCATCTCCTATAGCACAGTGTCCCCATCACTGCACTGGGGCATTGCGGGTAATTTGACTATTGGGAAGATCGCCCCGTATTGGCCCACTGACATCACTAACAGCAGCAACTTAGTTTTCACAAGAGGTCTCCCATCCAAGTACTAACCAAGCCCACACCCGCTTAGCTTCAGCCATTTGGTAGGAGCAGGGTGCATGATGGTAAATCTGTAAATCTGCCAGACCGGCCAGGTTCTCTGGGCCTGTGCTCATTCTGCGGCTGCTTCATGTTCCCAGGGAAAGAAGGAGGAGCTGAAGTCTTTTGTCATCAAGCTGAGCAAGGAGTACTCTATCGTGACCCAGTACACCAGCTTCGTGGCCATAGAGGAGAGGGTAGGTGTGGGAGCTATAGCAAATTAATAAATTAATATGCATAACAACTGCATAAGAAAAACATATGCTTAAGAAATGCGTAACGTATGCATAGCAAATGAATAATAAATACATATTCATAATATGCTTTTATTGTGTTGCTGACACAAGCTTATCAACATAGATGGCATAGGTAGCCTCTTAACTCATGAGACTAAATTAGATTTAATCATCCACAGCAAAACATTCATGCAAGTCTTTTTATCTTTACTGTACTGGACTCGGGTGAATAAACCCAGTCTCATGAGTTCGCATAGTAGGAACTATAAAAACCACATTATCACTGTTACCACAGCTACGATGTGCTGTGCGCAATGCTTAATTGCGCTCTGTCGTACGTTTTACTTAGACTGTAGGGTTCTCTCTCTGGGTGATTCAGTCAGCTGCATGGCCAGCCAGCAAAATGAAATGAAATTCACTGCTTTTACAAATCAAAGATGGGACATTGGTTGTGATGTGTTCAGAGGTAATCAGTATATTTGGATTACATATGAACATAACACAATATTTTTGACTGGTAGTTGTTTCTTAGTTGGCTCTTGGGCTTGGAAAGTTTGGAAATTCTTCTGGAGAGATTAAGATGATGCAATCAAAATATAGTGGGTAGCACCATTGCCTCACAGCATGAAGGTCCTGGGTTCACCTCCAGTACTCCTGGCTTGCCTTGACTGAGGCAGTGGAGTTGGTGCCCGGGAACTGCACTGTGGCTGCCCACGGCTCCTAAGTAACTAGGATTGGCCAAATGCAGAGGACGTTTAGAAAGCATTGATTGTCTTAGAAGGCAATGACAATGAATCTAACTGAATCAAATGGCATCTCTCTCTTTTTGACCACAGGACTCAGGGAGTCCAGAAGCTGGTTTCACAGACATTCCCAAGTTGCTCGCAGAGGAGGATGTGGACGTTCTGTCCTACATGGGCTGGGAGGGAGAGCAGGACACAGGAGAAGCAATGGAGGAGGAAGAATATACGCCAATGCGTCGCATGGTGGTTATCAGAGGCTTAAAGGTAATGCACACTTACCCTGAGAATACACAAATTTACGCACACTCACACCCTCCAAAATATTAGTGCCCATGATAAAGGCTTATTTTTCAGAACTCAATCATAAAGTGCTAAGTTGCCTTCATAATGTTTCATGAGATAGGTGAACAACAGGGAGACAATCGTTGACGATTTCTCCAACAGAAACTTTCAAGATCCATACATGTGAACTGTCTGGAGATGGAGATGTCGATTGCAATCTTGTAGTTTTGTCGCCATTTAACCATTTCTAGGCATTTTCACAATAATGCGGTAAAAACCATGTGATGCATATGGGACTTTTTGCTCATCTTTATCAAGGGTATTGACACAGACACTGGCTCGGAGAGTGACCGGGATACGGGAGACACAACAAAGGATGAAGAAGATGAGACATCATATGACATGGCTGGGGTTATGTGTGGTTTAATGGTAATGCACACCTGCCCAGAGAATACACAAACTCACACACACTCGCGCCCTCCAAAATTATTGGTGCCCACGATAAAGGTAATCAAAGTAAGGTTGTATAAACTAAACAACATAGGTAATAGGTTATATTCCATCCATGCATTATCTAACCTGCTTATTCCTGATCAGGGACACTGGGGGTGCATTGGGCGAGAGGCAGGAAAACACCCTGGACAGACCGCCAATCCATCGCAGGGCACACACACCATTCACTCACACACTCACACCTAGGGGAAATTTAGACTCTCCGATTAACCTAACCTGCGTGTCATTGGACTGTGGGAGGAAACCCACAGGGACATGGAGAAAACATGCAAACTCCACACAGAAAGGCCCAGGCCGGGATCCAAACCCGGGGCCTTCTTGCAGTGAGGTGACCGTGTTAATCTACTGTGCCACCCTAAGGTTATATTGTATCCTCAAAAAATATATAATTACTCAGAGAAAACTTGGTATATGAAATATTGGCTGTTTTCAGTACTGTTTCAGAACTCAATCGTAAAACTGCTAAGTTGTCCTTATAATATTTGATGAGATAGGTGAACAACAGGGGGAAAATCGTTGATGATTTCTCCAACAGAAACTTTCAAGATCTGGAGATGTCGATTGCAATCCCGTAGTTTTGTGGGCATTCAACCATTTCTAGGCATTTTCACAATCATGCGTTAAAAACCATGTGATGCATTTGGGACTTTTTGCTCATCTTTATCAAGGGTATTGACACAGACACTGGCTCGGAGAGCGACCGGGATACGGGAGACACAACAGAGGATGAAGAAGATGAGACATCATATGACATGGCTGGGGTTATGTGTGGTTTAATGGTAATGTACACCTGCCCAGAGAATACACAAACTCACACACACTCACGCCCTCCAAAATGATTGGTGCCCATGATAAAGGTAATCAAAGTAAGGTTGTATAAACTAAACAACATAGGTAATAGGTTATATTCCATCCATGCATTATCTAACCTGCTTATTCCTGATCAGGGACACTGGGGGTGCATTGGGCGAGAGGCAGGAAAACACCCTGGACAGACCGCCAATCCATCGCAGGGCACACACACCATTCACTCACACACTCACACCTAGGGGAAATTTAGACTCTCCGATTAACCTAACCTGCGTGTCATTGGACTGTGGGAGGAAACCCACGCGGACACGGAGAAAACGTGCAAACTCCACACAGAAAGGCCCAGGCCGGGATCCAAACCCGGGGCCTTCTTGCAGTGAGGTGACCGTGTTAATCTACTGTGCTGCCCTAAGGTTATATTGTATGCTTGGTATATGAAATATTGGCTGTTTTCAGTACTGTTTCAGAACTCAATCGTAAAACTGCGTAAAAAAAAGTTGATGTCAATTGCAATCCTGTAGTTTAGTGGGCATTTAACCATTTCTAGGCATTTTCAGAATCATGCAGAAAAATCTATGTAACTTTTTGCTCATCTTTATCGAAGGTATACACAGTATACGATTATTGGGTGATGGGCCTCGATGGGCTGAATGGGCCAAATGCAGAGGAAATTTAGAAGGCATTGATTGTCTTAGAAGGCAGTGACAATTAATCTAATTGAATAAAATGGCATCTCTCTCTTTCTGGCCACAGGACGCAGAAGTATGTTCCTGGGCCAGGGAGGTCGCTCTTGACAGTGGCGTCTCACATCACTCAGCTGGCCATTCGCCACTAGCCAGACGCTCACACCTGCAACCACCTGAATTACAGGGAGAAGTTGAATGTGACTCAGTACCCATTTTGGAAAAACGACCCAGAACTTCTTCTTTTGCTCCTCCTCTTCCACTTTCCGCTGTTCCTCATCCTCCTCCACATTATGCTCCTGCTCCTTGTCCTACTCTACATTATGCTGTTTCTCCTTTTGCTCCTCCTGCTGCTGCTGCTCCTCCTGCTGCTCCTCCTCCTGCTGCTTTGTCTCTTTCATCTGCTGCTTATAATCCTGTGAAACTACTGTTGTGTCAGCACGATATGCAGGACATCCCTGATGGTTCACCTCCCTGCTCTCTCATGGAGAAGCTTCCTGTGATCAGCTATTCTCCTCTTGCTCCTTCTGCTCCTCTACCTTATGCTGCTGCTGTTGTTCCTCCTCTTCCATCTCCTAAATTCCAAGTCAGGCGGGTAAAGAAAAAATTAGCCATCACTGCTGCTTCTCCTTCTTCTCCTGTTTCTCCTTATTCTCCTTCTTCATGTTTCTCTCGCAGCCCTCTCCTCCGTGAAAGGTCTGCTATGAGTCATTCTTTTCCTGCCCCTCCCCCTCCTCACCCAGCCACATTAGCCAATGAAATACCACAGAAATACCACAGCATTCACCTCGAAGCTCCACCCTCTGACTCAACCTTTTCCAGCCTCTCAAATCAAATAGGCTCTTCAAGGCATTTAGGGCCCATGTGTGGCCCGGAAATACAAAATGAGTTATTTGGTGCTACTGGGTTTTCTTTTCATACAGCAACAGAATCTTTTTCTAAAGGCTTGGTGATTTTGGATGCACCTGGGCAGGTGCCTCCATTGCAGTTTGACAGAAAAGCAGGTCGTCCCCGTCAAGGGTCCTTATTCTCTACATCACCTGCCAATATAGATCCTAAGGCTATCCAAATGAGAGAAGAAATCACAACATTTTTTCCCAGGTAATTAAACCTTTCATATTTTCTCATTACTTTTGGAAGAGTGTATTTTATATGGACTATTTCTCCATGTGCGCTCATGGGCTTATATGGTGTGCATCCTATGTGTGTGACTTACAGTTCATTCAGCCACGAAACTTGTAGTGTGGACAGGCCACTTCAGATGTCATGGGCAAGTCTGTTTGACCTGCAACATCAGGTGCGGCCACACACTGTCCCCTTCGTAGGAAACAATTTTCTGAAATGTTAATCAGGTCGCTACTCAGTGAGTAAGCTGTATTTTAGGACAGGTCCAGAGAGTGAATAATGTTGTATTGAATGTTGTTGATTAGGACGGTTACTGGGAATGCTCTGAGAAGCTGGGCTCCTTTCTTGGTCTGGATTTAACCTTCTTTGCCAATGTCTTCCTGAAAGAAAAGGGAATCGCCTCTCTGGGTAAGAGCAATGCGTAATAGAGGTTCTACTGGACCAAGTCAATGAGTAGTGTTCAGCCAAATTTAAGCTTTTTCAATGTGGAACATGCAATGTGAGCTCCACTATTTTTGCAACAGATGTAGTGAAACCTAGACTTCACTTCCAGGTTCTCACATCTAGACAGGAAATACTTGTAGCTAAAAATTGGAGTAATTTGATATTTTTTCATTTTCTGATGATACCGTCTTTACTACATTTACCACAAAACAGCAATGCTATACAAAGATATTTAATATTTAAAAAGACTGTGCCACTCTGAGCTAACATGGGCGGCCTGTAGCGTAGTGGTTAAGGTAAATGACTGGGACACGCAAGGTTGATGGTTCTAATCCCGGTGTAGCCACAATAAGATCCGCACAGCCGTTGGGCCCTTGAGCAAGGCCCTTAACCCTGCATTGCTCCAGGGGAGGATTGTCTCCTACTTAGTCAAATCAACTGTATGTCGCTCTGGATGAGCGTTTGCCAAATGCCAATAATGTAATGTAATGTAATGTAATGTAACATATAGGTGAAGAGGAGGTAAGAAAATCAATAGTTCCTCAGCTGAATGTGTATGTGAATGCATTTATATAGAAAAAGGAGTGCTGTCTGTGAATATATAGGGCACACTTAGCTTCCTACTATCTAGCGCATAAAAACTGCCATGCCGTTAGGTGGTGCAAGTGGCTGCAGGTGATCAGCAGAGGTGGAAAGTCCAGGGGTCAGGAAGTAAAAGTCCTGCCATGCGTTTTGTCCACTCATGAACTCAGCCAGTTGATTTTAGTAATTAACTCTCCCTTCTGGCTGAAGAATTGTGCTGATGAGCAAATCCAGGCGATCACAGCAAAATACTTGGGACGACTTTTACTTCCTCGATTTTCCAACTGTGGAAAGAGGATCCAGTGTTTTTCTGCTCCTTCCTTGCAGGCGCGAGAGCTCGTGCGGACATTTTGAAGCTGGTGGCCACGCTGCTGGTTCTCCAGATGCTGAGGCTCATGGGACTAGCTGAGGGGAAGATGCTGAAGAGCCTTCTCCGCCTGAAGGACAGCAGCACTCCCACGTATGTCACCTTGCGTAACTAACTGAAATTGCGCCGCCACGGTCGCAGCCACATGTCACAGCACTGGATCCAATGTGAGCTCCCAGCTGACGCAGAACGCTCCCGCAACATTGCTGCCTAGTAGTGGCAGTGTTATGACGTAGACAAAACATTCCAGTAATGTTTTGAGAACATTTTGCGTTAGCTGGGGTGTTGTTCCTGGACGGACCAGAAACATTTGGCTGGCTTTCCTGCAGTTTGACTCATCCAGGCAAACTACATTGGTCCTTCTTGAGGAATACATGTAAAGCTCTGAACTTCTGTTCTCCGTCTATGAACCAGGACACTGCGAGGGCAGGCGGTGAAGAGAGCAGTGGAGTGGGTCTCCAGAGCAGACAGGCAGTACCCCTGTGTGTGCACGAGGCTGGAATTTGGCTGGGACTGGGAGTCTGGCACACGCCAGCTACTGGGGGCCGACCCGCTACCCCCGCACTCACCTCTGCATCCTGTTCTGGAGAGAACTAAAGTACTAAAGAACAGAGAATATGTATTTCCCTTCCTGGAGTCTCTCTCCTTACCCCAACGCCCCTAATAGTCCCATTTCCGCTCAAGCACCCACCACACAACTCCCCCACTCTCCTGCCTGTACCACTGCCTCTCCCCGGTCTCTTAAAGCTGTGGCTCGATAACTTCCACAACGGTCGCAATGTTGTGAAAATATTTGGAAAATTATAACACCCTTTGGCCCTAACCACAGAGAAAGAGGCACACTTTGATTGCTACTCTGCACAAGAGCGACTTTCGGCTGTGGTGTGGAAAGGAGCAGGCACCCTTTTCAGAGGAGAACCGCAGATTGCCTTTCTCTCCAGCCGGCAGCAGGGGCCTTATATAACCACACATAGTTTGCAAATTGGACATTTCAAATTCAGGCCAAATTTGAAGGGAGGTCCCATATTGTATGAATGACATTTACCTTGCTATGTGGATTATAGAGGAGTTGAAGATTGTTATAAAAACACTGTGAAACATTTAAAAAAGCATTTAAACGAACCGGTTGGACTTCCGTGAAATTGTGTCATCAGAACAATATGCTCGTTTGCTTGTGTTGCTTGTGCTCAGCACACATGGCTTTTAGTTCTTTGGAGCTAGCCAATCAGAACAGATGTTCATTGATATCAATGAGCCTTGAAGACAGTCACTAAAACAGCCTGTTCTTGGTAAAGCTCATGAGAAGCGCTGGAGATTGGAAATGTAAAACTGCAGAGAGAGATTTTGGTTCTTAAAACCACACAAACATCTTATTATGCATATCAATACCTACACTAAAACACTAGAAAGGTGTACAGTATGGGGCCTAAAAGAATTTGGCCTGAATTCTTGATTTCAAATGTATAATTTGAGGGTATAAACACAGAATATGCTGCTGGATTTCTTCTCTCACAACAGCTGTTTCTACGATTGCTACCAGTTATGGATGACCGTTCCCTGATATCTTTCAGCTTTAACTCTCCGACCCTTCCTATCCCCAATCTTTTTCTCATCTCATTCATGATAAAACATGCAGCAAAAGTGCACTCAATCTTTCACGATTCCATTCTTACCATATACTGGCCCTAATTCATACTTCATATATACAAGTGATCCTTTCGATATCTTAATACACTCTGAATCTCTCTTTTAATATGTGTTTCAAGCTACATAAATGTTTTGGTCTGTCAGTAATTCATAGTTTGCACAATAAGTATCCTGTTTTTAATCTAAAATATGTGCACTTATTACTTACTGGGGCTACTTGGTGGCTTATTTGGTTAAGGTACCACATTGTGGCGCATGGATGACCCCCATGATTTCCATGATCACCAATTGCACTGGGTGATGTGCAATTAGTGATTTTGCCGGCCAGAGTACAGGAGGGTTCAGTCAGTTCACTCTCTAGCGCCCCCCCCTCTGGTCGTACGACCGCTTGTGAGCTACTGCCAAAGGCATATATGAATGGTGTTCCTCCAGCTCAATTAAAGCTGAGCAGGGCTGGTGACACCGTGTGTTTTGGAGGAGAACTGCAGTTGTCTACACTCAGCACTGGGTCTCCAAATTAGGGTGGGAATTGGATATGTACAGCCCTACTTGGATGCCATATAAATAATAATAAAAAAATAAAAATAAAAATAAAAAACTTTTACGTGCTGAGAAAGGACAGGAACATAGAGTGAAGAATGTGAGAGTGAGCACACATATCTTAATCGATTGTATGATTTCTGTTACTTTTTTCATACAGCATTTATTTAGTGTAAGGTCGAGGAAAGACCAAAAAACACACTGATTCTGTGTCTAATTTTAGCTGTTTTACCACCCTCAGTATGCAAAGTCTTGAATTCTGCCTTGAATTGTATGTGAAATGTATGTAAGATGTATAGGTCCCTGTGTATTACTGTTTACTAAACATCTGAAATGCAAATACAGTACATCTGGAGAATTGGTATAAAGAAAACATCCTAAGCATCAAAGCTATTTATTTGTATAGTAGGAGCATTTCAGCTTCGAAACAGTCCTCCCAGATCCGAGTATGGCTGGCAAAATTGGGCTGCTGCTCCAAGCGTTCCTGATCGCCTCGGAATCACGGACTGGGGCTAGAGACAGTACAGCTTGAAGAAGGCATGTCTTTCTCATTTCGGTGACCAGGGGGCAGGGTGTAGTAGTGTTTCCTCAGCAGTACATGGGAATTGATCGGAAAAAATCATAAAGAAACAAATTTTAAAAATAGAAATGTAGGCGGCAGGGTGTGGCTGTGGGAGCCACAGGGCTATTGATACACTTGATAAAAGAAGAGCCCTGCCACAAGGCAATTAGACTTTGTAGAACAAGCTTTCGTGTGTGCTGGCCTGGTCATAGAGTGGGAAAATGTTGGGAAGGATTTCAGATTAATATCCTAATATAGTTAATATGATGCATAAATTTACATTTTTGTATACGCATTCTTTATGTGCAAAAACATCCATTAAAATGTACTATCTCATTGGTTGACTTTGTTTGTTGTATTGTAGATTATAATTGTTCATAATTAAGACATAGTGGGTGATTCTTTGCTAAGTGTTGCAAATGACCTGAGAAAATGCTTAAAAACGATTATTACTATTATAAACTACTATTTTCCTACCAATTTCAGATTCTTTTAATAATTCACATATTTTAACACTCATTCATGTCTGTGACGTTACCATCGCTTATGATATTACCCATTAGTCTGCATAGTGTTACTCACTGTCTGTGGTGTTACCATAGCGTATGAAACGACGTAAAGATTTTTGAAAACAATTCGTTTCATGTGCCCTTGCCCTTTTTACTAGTTTACTATATTCGTGCTTAAAATCCTGTGTGATGAGTAAAGATGAGTAACTTTAAGGAAATCAAAGACTGTTTAAATAATATATTGATCTTTTGTTCTTCAAGGACACCCATTTATAGTATCATAAATATTAAAAGCTGAAGCTTTTTCCAAATAAATTCAAGCTATGTTTTGGGTTTTTCTATATTGGGTATATGGGTATATACCAATATAGAAAAACTGTATGTTATCTAATAAAATATTGAAAATTGCAGGCTAATAATTGGTAGTAACACCACAGACATCACTGCCTATAAAGCCGCTGCTTTTCAGCTGGAGTAAACGCCATCCAAAACAAGTGATAAAGTGACAACGTATTTGTCTGATTCTGCTCATATGAGATATGTTGTCGATATATACAATCTGTTCTGCTAAGATAGGCAAGGATCTTAAACTAATAGTTGAGCCATGTATATCATATATCACTTTTACATTACATTGCATTACGCTATACTTCTCATAAGATACAAGGAGATAATTTATCCGTAGGCTAAATATTGCGCATGGTTAAGCTATTTGGGCTCAATCTCCCACAACATGCAAATTAATGGTAATGGTAAATACAGGTCTGATTTGCAATTTTACATACTTTACATAAGTTTTTTTCGAATTTTATGTGAGATGTTTACAGTAAAAAGGCAAATTATGCAGCATTGTTTTAAAAAAAATGCGGCACTTTTCTGATTTTGCGTTGAATTAGTTACAGTATAATATAAAAGAGGCAATTTTTGCTAAAGAACATGTGGAGACTATTCACTGGGCTATCAATTATTATTTTACATCAAAAACCTGTTCGGTATTGTACATCAGTAACACCATAGACATCAACTGACAAATAACACAATGAAAGTGTGACAAAAACATGAAAAAATGATTTCATGTTTATGGTCAAATAAAGCTTAAAGTCAAATAAAGCTTACCTACGTACCTACGTTGCGCTTCAAATGTCAGGACACCGTTGAATGATCCTCAAACAGGAAGGTCAAAATTGTTTCCTATTATTCTTAAAGTGAAACTGACTGCTGAGTAACACCACGGACATCAAATCTGCGGACACATTTTAATATAATATTGTGTAATGCATTTTTTCTTTTTAAAATTTTTGATCATGAGTAAACAAGATTTTAATTTCTTACTTTTATTTTGACCAAAAGAAATCCTTCCAAAAATAAGGTTTATGTGGTTTAATTGGAATTAGCTACATTGCAAACGCCTGGCTCCGGACATGATGTTTGTAGTTGTATGAAAATCATCCAAATTGAAAATTATAATTTGTTCCCAGACGTAATTAAACACGAATCTACAATTTATCTTAGAATAACGAAATATATAAGTTGCTTTGTGAAAGTTCCCGGACACAGCTTGCAACAAAGAATCCCCATAATTCTACGATACCTGTATTTTTATACATTTTATATGGTTGGCTTTCGGAGGGGCCTTTCACTACAAACGTTGCTATGATTGGCTGACAAAAGACCGGAATCCCACGCCCCCTCAGACAACCAACCGCCCAGTTCTCTCACGATCCTGTCGCTGAAAAACAGTGCATCTTGCAGTCTGGGTGCGGTAGCGAACAGTCTTTAGAGGGCTTAAGTTTGATAAAGATAAGGTAAAATAAGTAAATGTAACACTGCTCACTACAACGCAAAGAAACAATCAAACCGATCAAAATGGGGGAAGCGGCCAACGGAGCCGAAAGGTTTGAACCTGGAGACAGCGAGCAAGACGAGGAGGATGTATACGAGGTGGAGAGTATTATTGACATGCGTATGGGGGAGGTGAGTAATGTACCAAGGGTTTGCCTGATCTTGGCAACAGCGAGTTGTAGCAGCGTTTCTGCCACGACGTTTTTGCTAGTAAACTTCGGAAAGCGCAATGGAAATGCCCGAAGGCCCTCGTGGCGAGGCGAATTTGTTCAGAGTTTCAGCACTTAATGTTAGACATAACGTTACTTTTCTGTTTACTGTGGAGAATGTTTCTCTCGTATGTGCTTGTTTATTTCGTTAGCTATGTTAGCTGGATCGGTCCATTGACTCACATTTCATATAGCCTACGTGGAGTTTCTCTGCAAGTTAGCTAAATTAAAGCGTGACTAGTTACCAAAACAACTGCCGGGTGATTGGCGTCTTTGGCTAACCTAGCTTTTAGCGAGACTAGTTAACTGGGAGCGCGATATTGGCAACTTAGTTTGCAAATCGGTGTTGTGGTACTTAAATTGGCTAGCTTGCTAGCTATTTGTAGCTTACTTTAGCTAGCTAGGCTAAGTTATATTTGTGAAATGTAACGCGTATATCTAGGTAACTGCTTGTTATTGGTGAACTGTGAAGTAGCAATAGCTAACGTTTGGAGTGAGTGTGCTTTAAATTGATGATGGGTAGAATAACTTAAATTAGGTAGATTAAAATAGCTAGCTAACCCAGTAAATAGTGTTTTGCTAGCTAATGCAGCAAACCGGTGTGTGCACACCTTGAGTTTCTATTAATATTCAAGCAGTTAGCGATACGGGTTTGTTATTTTTTTATTATCGATAACGTTACAGACCCTGATGATAAGGTTACTAACGTTGACATTGCTATGTAAACTTATCTTGTTACAAGTGGATATATGAGCTAATGTAGTGTCGTAGCTAGCTGGTTTCATTTTATATTTCGCGAGGCATCAATTTTCAAGATAAATATGTTTAATCAGTACCTTAACGTTACTGCCCATTAATTGTATTGCAAGAGGAATTGTTTCAAACTATCATAAGCTGCACCCATTAACTTGACATGCATGAACCTAAAGCTAACACGACACGTGCATCCACTATAGTAGCTAGCTAATTCTAATAATATCGATTTACTGCTGCTATAACATTGGTTTCTGTTTGTCTAATGCCCAACAACATTTGGTTCACATTAAATAAAATGCAAAGTATGTATATATCAAATAGACACATTTCACAAGTTCCGGTGTAAAATCTTTTAAAGTTGTCTTGCATATGACCGGCTAACCCATAAGTTGTGTGCCCAATGTGCTTGTCTTTGTTTTGGAATCACAGAAAGACATTTCTTTAAAAAATTAAAGGGATAATTCCATAATGCATAATGAATTCCGCATAGTTCAACATAGGGCAGACACAACTGCTTTACGTTCTCACCCTGTAACCCAGGGATGTCAAACGCCAGTCCTGGAGGGCCGCAGTGTCTGCTGGTATTTGTGGTTTCCCTTCAACCAGTAGCCAATTAAGTCCTTGAGAACAAGGTCGGTGGACTCTTTAGCCAATGAAAGACTTAATGAAATTAATCTCTCATGCTGACGCACACCAAAAACCAGCAGACACTGTGGCCCTCCAGGACTGGAGTTTGACACCTGTGCTGTAACCTATTCCCCCAACCCCACAAAATCCAAGCGTTCACTGGAGTGAAACCACTGCCTCTGCTGGGTACTGAGCAGTGAGACTGGGACCTTCAGTCATCACAAACATCAGAATGAATCGCCCTTTATAGTTGTGGTGATAATTGAGTGCACAGCTTCCAATTAATCAACACAAGGCAGCACTTTGTGTTGTAGTTTGAGAGTTGAGCCATATAGATGCCTGCTGCAAAATGCCACAGCCTTGGCAGTTGTAAGGTTGTAGAAAGAGTGCATTACGAGTGTGCTGTAGCAGCACTGCTTAGTTATTTTGGCCCAGGATGCCAAAATGTGACCTGGATGGTCTCTGCAAAAACAGCAAAAGAGCAGTGTGTCTGGACATGCCTGACAGAAGAGGCTGACCGATTGGCTATCCAGTGATGGCGGTACATAAAAACAAGGTTGTTACTATGCTGCTGCAACAGTCCCTTCCTTGTGTGATGTCACGGTTGCATGTTGGAAAATGCTAGGCTATGTCCTGGATGAGCAGGGTGCATTTCTCACAAATGCTGTGACCTTGGGCTGCTACAACACTGCTCATCAGTGTGTGATTAATCTCTCCACAGTCTAATATTTAATTCTGACGTGGCTGTGGTGACTGTGCCATCATAACTGTCTGTAGCGCTGCCCAGGAGAGGAGGCTACCTGTGTGCGTGGTATCTCACCTTCCCCAGGTACCGACAGACTGTCCGGTTTGGGCCACGGACTGCGCAGGGAAAACGAGGGGCAGCGAGTGCCCACGAGGAGGCCTTGCCTCGCGCCCGCAAAGAGACAGAGGCCATTTCAGCGATCAGATGGGCCTGTGATCATTACCACACATTCAAATGGAACTCAGAAGTGTGAAAGGAGTTCTCTGAGAGACGGACTGAAGGGGGAAGGGGGTTCTTTGAAGTTAGACACGGGATATATGATCTTTAGGACACTGACAGTGGTGCACCATAATGCTGTGGAGTAGGCCCTGTTGGGTTCAGAAGGGAAAATCCACCCTTCTCTTGTAATAAGGAGGCAATCCAATCAGGAAAACTCTTGACACTAGATGTAATTATGAGAGACTATTTTTGCAGTACACCCGCTGACAGTCATCACTGTACTAAAAAAAGCATCCTATGTACCCTGTAAGAGGGACTGTGTAAACGTGTGTGTGTGTGTGTGTGTGTGTGTGTGTGTGTGTGTGTGTGTGTGTGTGTGTGTGTGTGTGTGTGTGTGTGTGTGTGTGTGAGAGAGAGAGAGAGAGAGTGTGTGAGAGAGTTTCAAGGTCAAAAACCTCATTAAGTACAAACCTGTTTTTTGCAATCAAGGAGCTGGAACTTCCTGGCCTGTGACATAACATCTGCCTCCCACGTTTACTCAGTCATTCATATAAAAGATAGACATAATGCTGATGAGAACGCATAATTATAGAACATTATAATTGAAGGGGGAAAAAAAGCAATATAATAAGAATAATAATAAGAACAACAACATTAACTCATCAGCACACAAGAGCAAGCAATGTTTTGGATACGTCTTGGTGATGGCTTAATTATTAATGCCGTGTTTGCATTGCCATGGTGATGTTTGCAGTACTGCACTACGCCCTTCTTTGTCTTCAGTGCCAAGAGCGATCTTCTATTCATCACTGACAACACTTTGGTTTCACATTGAACATGGAACAACCAGTTTGGTAGAGAAAGCAGTGCTGGTTCTTGTACATAGCTTGACACTGGAAGCAGCACTCGTTCGTGTAACGTCGCTGCAGTCGCAGAGAAGAGGGATGCGGTGTGCTGATGGGATAGGAGGTCAACAGCTAGCCTAAACGGAGCTGGGGGCTCTGGACTTCTACTCCCAGCATGCCGAGCTGGACCTCTAGTCCCACTGTCATCAGTTTACTGAGTAGTGTGTGAGTGTGAGTGTGAGATTAGATCGTTTCACATGCATTCTCTCAAAGCACTAAGTGCATAACCTGTGCTTTAAAATGTGTTTGTGGCATTGGCCATGTGTGCCTTACTGAAAGTTCATGTTGGTGTAGGGCTCTAGGCAAACTTTTTTGTTTGTTTGTGTGTGTGTTATATGGTGTGCATGTGTGTGTAAGCCCTGCTGCCCTGTGCCAGAGAAGCTCAGTTGTCTCGGCGCCTCAGGGGGAGGAGCCGGCACTGTAGCCCCAGACAGGAAGTCCTGGCAGGCTGCCACACCCAATCAGAGCTCGGCTGTCTGTCTACTGGGCCCTGCGAGGATCCAGGGGCCTCCTTAGACTACAAGAGGGGGAGGGGAGGGGCACAGTCTGGGAGGGGCTCTTTCATATGGAGGGTGGTGGTGTACAGGAAGTTGGCATGTTGGATCACCTGCCTACTGGTGTTCTTGCCAGGGCGCCACCTAGAGGCCTGAGCGAGTGATTCTTATTACCGCTCGATGACTGCGGCCCATTGTTAGCTCTGTACCATGTGAAGCCAACACTGCCTGAGTGCCAGTCTAGTCAGGGCTACTCCAGCAGCTGCCTGCAGACAAAGAGAACTGACAGTACTGCTGGCGGTTTCTGTGCAACATGGCAAATATCAGAATAGTTTCTGAAATTTCCCTGGTACAAACCCCCCGGGCCGGGTGTAGACGCGGGAAGGCTTTAATCACAGCTCGCAGGCTCTGTTAAAAGGACGTCGCAAAAATCAAAGGCCACACCAGCATCTTTTGAACTCTTTGTTTCTGCGTTGCGTAATCGCAGCGTGCGACTTCGCGTTCATAGGATTCTCAGTAAACCGCCATTGAAACGGGAAAGACCGGAGAAAGGCTTTCAAGTTGCTCTCATTATTCTTTCAAGAGCTGGTTATTTTGATTTCCATTTCGACTGACGGCGGACTCATTTTCACGTTCAACTAAATACAACCTTCTACACTGGGTGTCTTTATATAGAAGTTGCAGAACATATACAGTATTTATCCAGACAGAATATTGTCCCGTCAGGGGTACAGTACATAGCTACACAAAGAATAATACATGTTACACACATTCTTTGACACATTAATTTAATTACTCAAGCAAATGCCCATCAGATAAAGTGCCCGTGTATAAGGGTTTATTGTACTGCTCTGTTTTGACCAAATAAAGAACAAAGAAAAGAGAAAAGCCTTGGAGTGCCTCCACTTTCTAATGTAATTTTTTTTTTAAAGAAAAGGAAAACGGTCATAATCCATATAAACAATGTGAAATTATATTGTTGTATCAAGCCACTCACTGTTAGCCACTCACTGTTTGAATGCACTTATGGAGTTAATAAAGATTTTTATTTTTTATTACCTTTGACACATTTGTCCCACGTGTAGGGGTGACCTGTAGCGTGCGTAGCGGTTAAGGTAAATCACTGGGACACGCAAGGTTGTTGGTTCTAATCCACAATAAGATCCGCACAGCCATTGGGCCCTTGAGCAAGGCCCTTAACCCTGTATTACTTAGTCTAATCAACTGTATGTCACTCTGGATAAGAGTGTCTGCCAAATGCCAATAATGTTTATCAGTCTCGAAAATGAGTGCCAAGAGGAGGATGTGTGGGGAGTTTCCAAGAGTCTGTAAACAATTACTTCATGATGCTGGTGCCAACCAATAAACATCAACCTATGTTATTAAGAATTGTGAAATAATTGTGGCGCGGTGAAAAGAGACACCTGTTGGGAGGAAATAAGCCTGTTTGGAAACTGTGTAAAGCCTGTCTGTAACTGAATGGATTTTGGGTCACTGCAGAGACACCATGGCTTTATGATCTCCACTTGAAGAATAAAGTCTGATATTCTGGAAGATTCTGCCTCATCCCCTTTATTGAAAATCTTAAAAGAAATTCAACACAAAGTCTGGAAAATCTTTTTGGTTGGAAAACCACAACAATATATTTAGCAAAGCAGAATACTTAACCTGAGCCACTTAGAATAAGACAATAGGCTAAATGCTACTACTGCTTCAGATTACTACAAGGATCATATTAATGTACATATAGTAGTAATGTGTTGTAAATGGGAAATGGACGGCATTTATATAATGCTTTTTATCCAAAGCGCTTTACAATTGTCTCTCATTCACCCATTCACACACAGTCGCACACCAACGGCGACTGGCTGCCATGCAAGGCACCAACCAGCTCGTCGGGAGCAATTGGGGGTTTGATATCTTGCTCAGGGTCACTCCCAGGGACACACCCTGGGCAGGGGATTTAACTGGCAACCTTCCGACTGCCAGGTGACCGATGTCTAATGTCGTGTTGTGACGTGTCCCACCCCTGTGTTCTCTGGTTTTTAATTCTCCTGACCCCCCCCCCCCCCCAGGGTGAGATCCTGTACCGCGTGCGGTGGAAGAACTACACCGCCGAGGAGGACACGTGGGAGCCGGAGGCCAACCTGGAGGACTGCATGGAGGTGCTCCTGGCCTTCAGG
The DNA here is from genome assembly GCF_963514075.1 of Conger conger. Classification (NCBI taxonomy): domain Eukaryota; kingdom Metazoa; phylum Chordata; class Actinopteri; order Anguilliformes; family Congridae; genus Conger; species Conger conger. The sequence goes on from NC_083776.1 coordinate 18,882,297, forward strand.
AAGAAGGTGACGGAGAGCAAGGCCATGAAAGAGGTGCCTGCGGTGAGTGTCAAAAGCCACAGCATCCCGGGAGGCGCGGGTGAGGTCGGCCAGGCTGATTCCTGAGGCGCCTACCTGATTGGTCCCCGCTCTATTTGCCGCTGTGTGATTGTGTTCTGAGGTAGGCAGCTGTTCTGTTTGGGGTCGTGTGTTAGTCTGCAGCACTTGAGCTTGTGGGAAGCTCACTGCGGTTCACCAGTAGGGACTTTCTTGCATAACGGAGCAGCCAGACTGCAGCTATTGGCTCACCAAGTCCTGATTGTACACTGAGGCTGTGGAGCTGTTAGTACTTGTTGTTGTAATGGTCTAGTGGAAATGTGACAGGAATGTGAAGCTTGTGAGGAACGGAGCCAGGGTGACCAGAGTGCCGTATCATGCAGGCACTGCGAAGCTCAGCCCCCCCAGCTGACCCGACCCAAACCTCGCAGCCCTCGCTAAGCCCCTCTGTTGGGTCAGGCCGCTCCCTCTGGGCCGCACCCTAACCCTGTTAAATCTCTGGAAATGAAACGCAGGTGGAGGTGGTGCAGGCGGTAGGCTCTAGTGCAGTGCAGGAACGTCAGCTGGCAGTGGCGTCCAGGTGCATTGTGGAAACCCAGGAGGAGAAGGAGGAGAAGGAGGAGAAGGAGGAGAAGGAGGAGGAGAAGGAGGAGGAGGAGCAGGTGCAGTTGGCAGCCAGTAGGCTGCAGAGCGACCTGACGCCCAAGGTAAGCCCCCAAGCCCCGTCCCCTGTGTGCCTTGCCTGCACATTGGTGGAAGCCCCGTCTGTCAGTGATCTAGGAGCTTGGTGAAGGGAAGCTTAAGCAGGGTGACAGGAGGACAAGCGGAGTTAATGCTGCAGCACTGTGAGCCTGACGTCTGCAGTTCTGTCTGTTTATTCTGTGTGCCGGTGAAAGACAAATTCTCAGCACTGCTGTGCTTTAATTCGACCATAGTGCAGGGAGATCTCTCAAAGTGTTTCAGTCTTTCACTTTCATTTCCATGCAAGTGACTTTTTAGGTACACCCTCCACTTCTTTAAGAGCCAATATCTCAAGAATGACAAATCCTAGTGTGACAAATCCAAAACACTAGTGAGGCTAGTGGATTTGGATGTTCTCCATTGAATATATAAAGAACATTTACACAAAGTTTGAGAAATTGGAGTGGTCAACTGTCACACCTGGTTGATTTTTCATGGACTGATCTCACAAAGACATGAGCCATAAAAACAAATACGTGACCAACAAATCTTCAAACTAATTTATGCAAACCCCAACCACCCCACCCACACATACCTCAGGCCTGATAAAGCTGTTTAGCTGTGACTATTGGCAGTATACAATGGCCTCTTGTGCCTTATTGCTTTGTTATGGTAGCGTGCATGTGATGTTCAACATGTAGTAGCCTTTACGGCTCAAGTCCTAACCTGGCCGTGTGGTCTTACGTTTCAGTGCCAAAATTGGAACATCATATCAAAACCACTTTTTTAGCTGGATAAAAAAGGAAAAATGGGAATAAAAGATTTATAATCATTATCAGGGTTTAAGTAGCACCCCTTTTTTTCCCAGCCGGTAACAGGCTCCTTTATAGCAGTGAATAGAAGAATTGATAATTCTACAAGCATTATGGCTAATTCTAGCACTTGACGCATCTCTAATGAAAGTATCTCTGGGATGGAGCTTGGAGAAGGGCTGAATATGCTGTCAGTGAATGTGGTGCATCCAGGGTTAGTGTTGGAGATCAGAGACTATTCTGAGCAAGGTCAGAAGGTCACAGCTGCAGCTGGCTCTGCATCATGCAGCTGATGTGTGCTGAGATTTATGGTGTAAAATGGCTGCTGTGCATAACTCTGCTGGATGCTATACTATATGTATGTAGGGGGAGGGGGTGAGGTGATGCCTCTCAAAGTAAAGTGAGAAATCTTAACTTAACTTATTTAATGAAATGTTGGTGAATGGTGTTTTTATTTTATTTCTTTCATTAGAAACTGCCTATGAAGAGTGACCTGTTCAATGCCGACTCTGAGAGTGATAGTGACAAGCCAGAAGTATCATCCCCTAGAAAAAAGAAGAAAAAGAATTTGGTGGAGGACCTTTCTCCAGAAATGGATACAAAAAAGAAGAAGCAGAAAAAGGAAAAGAAGAAATGGAAGCAGGAGAAGGTTCTGCCAGGGCCAGAGTCAGACAGGAGTGAGACTGATGATGAGGACAGCGCTCCAGCTCCAGCCCCGCCTTGTGCTCCCAACGCCACTGAGCCCAAGCAGACCTGTGGGTCGGACGATGGCGAGGAGGCCATCGTCACTCCCAAGAAGCGGAAGAAAGAGACGTCCAAAGACACTGGGAAGCACAGGAGGGCCGAAGCCAAAGATGCAAAAAAGCCTAAGAAAGAGGGCAGAGAGGGGAAGAAGAGGAAGGAAAACTGCAAAATGCTGGATTCCAGTGAGGAGGAGGACCAGTCGGCCACTGCTGAAGGTGAACTGAGTGAAGCTTCCGAGCCGCAGACCGCGAAGGCTGCCCAGCCGGCAGGGAAGCCCCATTCTGTGCAGGGGGAAGAGCCGATGACCATGAAGGCCAAGCAGAAGCAAAGCAAGCCAGGGCTGAAGCTGCAAGGTATCAGAGACCTCATTCATGAGAAGAAGAGCAAGAAGCCCCTGGCTCAACCCACTGAGAAGGAGAACGCCCATCAGAAGTTAAAGAACTTAATGAACCTCAAGAGCCAGAGGCCCCCCAGGAGCGTCGGCGAAGACGAACCCAGTCGCCTCTCTTCAGACTCCAGCGAAGTGGCCGCTGTCATCTCTGTCAAGAAGAAGAGCAAAGTGCTGGAGGCTGCTAGCCAGGGTGCATCATCCTCACCCTCCTCTTCCTCTTGCTCCTCCTCATCAGCAGCTGTTGCCACCATGGAGGAAGAGGCCAAGCTGCAGAGCAGGTCGGCCTCGGGCCCAAAGGGCAAATCCTCATCCATGGCGAAATTGGAGGACAGCGCTGAGAAGGACCTCCCTCCGTCAACCAACCTGTTTGAGAAGTTTCTGCTGAACTGCGAGGCCAAGGACAGGGTGTCCCGGAGGCAATCCACCCATCCCACCACCCTGGAGAACCGAGCTGAACAGGCCAAGCCTATCACACCAAAGGTACTCCTCACATCTGACTACAGCCCTCACCTGACTGCTGTATTTTAGCCCTGAGCACAACACAACAACAATGAAATGATGGCACACAGTTAAAAGGAGTCTGAATTGATGTGACAAGTGATGTGAAACGTGCTTTGCTGTTTGTACAGACAACGGGGAAGGCTGAGAAAAAGGCAAAAACGTTGAAGGAATCGCTGGCCCAGAAACTGGCACCCGACAAGATGGAGAAGGCCAAGAAGGACACCAAGATGCCGGGGGGTGAGCTGAAGGGGTTGGGGGTATGAGGGACAGTGAGCACACCAGCCTAGACCTGCCATCTTCTGGAGCTTTTAGTCAATGGATGTTGCTAATTTATGTAAATGATTTGGTAAATTGTCTCAAATGTGCATCCCTTTTTCTGTCATGATAGCCACGCTTTGTGAATATACCCAGTCGCTCAAGATTAAGCTTACTGAATGGAGTACACTGAAAATGAAACCAATGTCCAGTTGAGCGTGCAAAATGGTTGTCCAACCAAGGCTTCTCTGACGTGTGTCCGCAGCTCCAGGCCCAGCGAAGAACCCTGCCGTCCTGGAGGTGGAGGAGAAGCAGGGGAAGAGTGAAAAGAGCGACGGTCAGGGCACGAAACGGGAGAAGAGCGACAGACAGTTGGAAAGGAAGGAGCATACGGACTCTCCGGAAAAGCAGACGACAGAAGAGGCGACCGAGTCCAGAGAGCTGGGAGTAGCCTGGGAGAAAACGGGGGAGGTACAAGAGCGTAAAGAGAGGGTGGAGGAGCTGAGAGAGAGGAGGGAGCGGACCCAGGACGCATGGGGGTGCCGGTTTGAGAAGAAGAAGGCAGTGACGACAATGGTGACGGAGGGGGCGTCTCCCGAGTCTGCGGACGAGGCGGCTGCACCCGGGAGGGTAAAAGAGAGGAGGAGGCGGCGGGAGGACAGCGAGCCACGCCTGTATATCGCCTGCGAGGACAATCAGGACTCTCTGGACCTGTTGGAGCACACCGACAGGACTAAAGAACTGACCCCTGCAGGACTCGGGCACACCCACAGGACTAAAGAGCTGACCCCTGCAGGACTTGGGCACACTGACAGGACTAAAGAGCTGACCCCTGCAGGTTGGTGTACATCCAGAGGCCTCTGCAGCGTGCATGCCTGCCCCACACACTGTACCGTATATACTACAGTATAAATTTGCCAAAGTGTAAAATAGCATGGTGCCTTCCTATCCTGGGTATGGAGATCGACAGTTTTCGAAATCCGTGGGTCCCAAAGTTTTTCTCACTGTGGACTAGCAATTACAAGTCACAAAATTCTCAGGGCCTGCCAAACATTGTAAGTCGACTATATCATGCATTTCACCAAGACTAATTGCCGGGGACTGGTGGCCATGTCGTTTGGGGACAATGGTTCTAGATGATGAATAAAACGTTTGTTTATATAGTAACCAAGTGCAGAATGGAATACTATTCAAATTGCATCATGTTTATAGGGGTTATTGTCCCAGGTGAGATGCTGTATTACCCATGAACAGAAGCTTCTGTTACTTCAGTAAGGAGATGGGAGTAACAGAAGTAAAATGGAAACGGAAACTTAAATCTGTCGATCAGGATGACCACCCGCAATGTAGCCTAATGTAATGATTATGTGTGTTGAACAGACAAGGGCCAAACTTCTCTGAACATTGGGGTAGATCTCAAACTGGACTGGATGACCCTGGAGGACTTCCAGAAACACCTCAACGGAGACGATGAGATTCGTTCGGCCATAGGCTTATCTCCAAGTGAGTTTCCTTCTACTCAACAGAATACAGACACTTGCTACAGAATGAAAGACTGAGTGACCACACCTAAATTGACATATCTGTCTCTGTCTCTCCCCCTCTCTATTTTACTCACTCACTCACTCACTCACCCACCCACCGTTTCATCCAGGTGAACTCCGGGATGCAGTCAAAGGCGGAGACTACCTGGCAGTAAAGCTGGCCCTTGGTTCTAAAGATGACTACAATCTGGACCAGGAGGTAAAATCCCAGAAACCCAGCTGTATGGGGTGCATGGCTACAATGGGTTATGTGAGAGAGATGGAGGCTAGACACAAGCTGCTTACTGTTGCCAATTTAACTGACCATCCGTAGGACTGCATGATTCATTGAATCTTTTAATGCGTAATAAGAAAAACCGCCATGGTGTAGGTCATCTTTCGTCTTTTTTTCCTTTAGTCATACATGATGCGTTTGTAAATAACCAAACGTCAGAGGTCATGCGGAATGCTTCACCAATGATGTCCGTCGGGTGTTGATAAGACTGCCAATCGGCAGCAAGGACGTACAGCTTGTGTCGTTGTGATTTGCTTTTTCAGTCAAGGTGGAAGCTGAAAGGCCTTTATTGGCAGCAGTAGATATAAGTGACAAAGTTTAGCCCTGTGTCTGTGTATGGAGCGGAGACGCCCACACACCGATGTGACGGGTGCGCCCTCTGCAGGACTCGAGCGGGATGTCTTTGACCATGCTGGCTGCAGCGGGCGGGCGGGACGACATGCTGCGGCTGCTGATCAGGAAGGGCGTGAGGGTGAACGGCAGGCAGAAGAACGGCACCACCGCACTCATGCACGCGGCCGAGAAGGTACCACAGCGGTGTGTGTGTGTGTGTGTGTGTGTGTGTGTGTGTGTGTGTGTGTCTGTGTGTCTGTGTGTCTTTCTGTCTGTCTGTGTGTCTGTGTGTGTGTGAGAGATGCTTTTCCTCTCAAGCCTGTTGAGTGAGTGAGTGCGTGCGTACTTGCTCTCCGTCCTCTCAGTTATCCTGTGTGCTCGAGAGCAGGCTCTAACTGTGCGATCCTGTGTGCGGCAGAACTTCCTGTCCACCGTGGCCATTCTCCTGGAGGCCGGGGCCTACATCAATGCGCAGACACTGGTGGGTGAGACGGCCCTCATGAAGGTGAGGAGGATCATAGCATGCGTCTCATTTCAGCACTTTTGATAAGAGCCTGAAGGCACTGGGCTTGGAAGAAAAAAAAATTGGGGGGGAAAGAAAGAAAAAAAAAAAAAAATGGGGGGGGAACGGGACAAAACCTAAATCGGGAGCGAGACAAAACTACCCGATGGGAAGAAATCTTGTGAGGAACCATGATGTAAAAAAGGGATACTCAATCTCATCCAGAAAGGGCTGGTGTGGGTGCAGGTCTTTATTCCAACCAAGCAGTTAAACACCTGATTCTACGAATCAAGGTCCGGAGCAAAGAGTCTATGGTTCATTATTAGAATTAAGAGTGTGTAACTGCCCGGGTGGAACAAAAGCCTTCAGCCACACCAGCCCTTTCTGGGACAGACTTGAGTATCCCTGGTGCAGAATAAAGGTAGAAGGCCTTCTCTGAGAACTCGCCTACCTTCCGTATGCATCCTGCTCGAGGGCTGACGTCATCAAGCTGTTCCCATAATGCTGGCTGTGTTTCCAGGCATGTAAGAGGGGGAATGCAGACGTGGTGCGCCTCCTACTGGAGCAAGGGGCCGACTGCAACATCCTGTCCAAGCACCAGAACAATGCCCTGAATTTCGCCAAGCTCAGCAACAACATGATCGTCTACGACCACGTGAAGGACCACATGACCCTGTGAGTCCATGACAACGTACCTGCGACCCTGCACACGCGCTGCTGCCTTACCATAAAGTTTACTCCCCTCCAGGGTTTATAACGGAATCCGTACCCGTGGTAACCTTGGATATAGTAGTCTCTGATTGGGTGTCCTGGCCTCTGTTGCTTTGTGATGCAATAGCCAAGGCTAAGTTACCTTCGCGAACTGAACGTTGACCAGTAATGATTCATTTCATACATTCATCTCGATGATCTCATTGGAGGACACCTAACTGACACTGGATGTTAAAAGAGCAAGTGGCACAAAATCGGGAAGCGATTTGGGAGGCGTTTAATTTATACTGGAATGACTACATTCCTCAATGTGAAATTTCTCCCAGCTAACGTGAAATGCTTACTTAAATGTTCTGCAGAAGTATAGACTTTTGTGATCCCAGGCCTGTTGCTCAGTACTGTGTGTTGTCTGACCCTGACCCCTCCCTGTCCACACACAGGCTCTCCAGCGTGGCAGAGGAGACGATCAGGGCATACTTTGAGACCCGGCTGGCCCTACTGGAACCCGTTTTCCCCCTGGCCTGCCATCGACTCTGCGAGGGACCTGACTTTTCCCTGGAGTTCAGCTACAAACCGCCCCCACACAGTCCTGTGGAGGGTATGAGAGCTCTCAAAACGCACGCACCCACGCATTCTTGATGTCCTGTTTGACAATTATGTCAGGCTAATTCTGAAGTAATTTCAAGCACTCATTAGTGCCACTGCTAGCACAGAGCTAAGATTTTTTTGTTTGTTTTGTACCCTATAGTGATATAATATAATTCAGTCATTGGTAAAGCTTACTGCAGCGTTGCAGTAATAGAACCGCACGGTGTGGAGCTAGCACATTGTGCATATACAGACTGAGACTGGGCATATTTTGCCAGTTAATGACTGATATTCACACAAGAATATGATTACCTTCTGTGAGAGCGATTTCATCCGGAGATGGATACTGAACGTCGTCTCTCTCTCTTTGTCAGGGTCAGGGATTCTCCTCTTTGTCTTCCACGCCAACTTCCTGAGTGAGATCACGGCAAGGCTGTGTGGGCCCTGCAGCGTCCATGCGGTGGTCCTCAACGACAAGTTCCAGCTGCCCATCTTCCTGGTACGCTACACGCTGGGGCTCAAACCACTCATTTATGTTCCTCAAATCAGTCATGAAGGGCAGAGAAATGCTGGGTTTCCACCCTCCCTTCCTTTACCTGGTAGCCAGTCTGGCCAACCAGTAGCACTAAGTGTTCAGTCAATTATTGCTACTGAAAAGAAAACCAGGGCCTGATTTGGGTAGCCATGTGATTTGTGAAGACACTTCTGCCCTGTTTTTACTGTAGTGTGTTCCCCCCCCCCCCCCCCCGACACAGGACAGCCACTTCATCTACTCCTTCAGCCCTGTGCCAGGAACCAATAAGCTCTTCATACGGCTGGCAGAGTCCCCCACTGCCAAGGTGAGAGAGGGGGCGGGGCTGAACGCTGGCAGGCTATTGGTCGGTTTGTTCAAACCGGAATGCTTTGCAGGAGCTGCCCTTGAATCCGTCATACAATCATGTGACATGATGGCCTTTAAGGTGTAGGCTTACACAATCACTACTGGTTCTCGAACACTTGGCAAAAAAACATTTTAAAAAAACCCGCCAAAAAAAACCTACTCATTGGCTTTGTTATGGATGGAAGAATTATTCAGTGGAGGACGTACACTGCTATTGTTTTAAATCGAGTATGTAACGGGCTGACCTGGCCACCCAGAGTTTAATGCTGTGTGACGACAGCTTGTCTTTAATTCTCTTTAGACTTTGCATTTTTTTAATTAATCCAATCTATGTCTGCAGGTCAAGTTGCTGATCTGTGCGTACAGAGTACAGGTACAGTGATGTGCAGCCCTCTGGGTCAAAGGTTACGGTTGAGCCCTGCCCAATCGCAAGGGTGCGCCAATAACCAGAAATGCGGCACAGCCCACACCTTCCGGGAGGAGTTCTGCCAAAGAGGATACGCGAGTCGCAGGGGCCACGCCTGTTTTCCCAGGACTCCAGCCCCGGGCCGGGGACAGCGGACACGTGCAAGGGCTCCAAAAGGGTGCAGCAGACACTGCCTGTGTTTTAACGCCCTTTGGGCCTGTGGCTAGTTGTTCAAAGCTGACAGACCTATTGCGTGCTTTGTTGGGAGCTGCCTTCACTGAGAGCCATGAAAGGAAGACATTCCCTTTGCTCCTGTGATCTTATCCGCACAAGTACAGGAGCGGGAAATGCTGTAAAAGAAGCCATTGTTTTTGTTTTTTTGGTGGGATGGGGATGTGTGGTGACAGTTGAAGATGGCGGTACAGTTCAAACTGGGCATTTTTTCGTGGGTACTGAAGTTTTGTCTTTTAATGATTATTTATTACCTCAGAGTTGCCGGCTCTTTTCACATGTTCTCTCTGGTCTGAGAGGCAGGCTGCGTAGAGGCCAGAGTGTGCACACAACAGGCCAGGGTTTTGCTCCATGCGCCCAAAACTCACTTTTGCTTGTTTTATTGCCGTTTGGTCCGTTTTTTGTTTTTTTTGCTAAAGATAAGCAGCTACACTGCGAACAAGCGTTTTAGTCTTGTAATAAGACTCAAGACCTTAAGTTATTCTCTCGTTTAGAAAATAATGAGCTTGTTTTAAGTTACACTTAAGACTAAAATACTTGTTTTTTTGCAGTGTCTGCAGAATGGGAAAAGGGGTTCAGTCCATTTTGTCGCCGTGAGGATGAGAGAAAATATTGTGTGCTGTACAGCAAAGGCGTTTGACTGCTGGCAAAGTGGCCATCAGAACCCTGTTAATGTATTCACCAATCTGGTGATCGAAATCAGATTTTGATGAGCGTTTGTTGCCAATGGCAAGCATTTCAAAACCAAATCAAGGCCATATCTCCTGGGTCATCAGTAATCAGTTCCTACTGTTTATGATACTTTTTATTTTTTCACAACCATGACACTTGGCCCAGATTTAACATTGATTTGCAGCCATGTTTTAAAGAAAAAGGCTTCTGACAATTGCTATATGGTTGTGCACTAGCAGGCAGCACTGACCTGAGTACAGATGAGCATTGATTTATAAAAATATATTTGTGTAAAGGAATGCACCCACAGGTTCCCATTTACCATTGTCTACACAATGGATACACTGGCACTTTGCTTAGGGGTCCACCATTTCCTTTTCTGTTTAAGCTGTATATACTGTACCTTTTCATGACATTTCTTTTTATCCATGTAAACAAAAACATGTTTTACAGTTCAGTTCAGTTAAATATACATTAAAGCCATTACCAACCATCCAGTGAATGTTGTATGCAGGACTGAAAGTGGATTTCCTCCCAACACAAGAAAAGGCTAAAATAATTTACACCAAGCTTCCTTCACGTCAGCCAACTCATTCCCATAATAAAGCACCACACCAACCAAGCATCAGACATAGTTTTTGGGGAATTGTTTAATTTTTAGTGAAGGTGGAGTACAGTATGTAAGATGGTCTGTTCTTTGTTAAAAGGGGGAGGGGCGGCGCTTACCTGCTTGTGTTCTGCGTGACGATTGGGAGGAGAGGGGGGGTTCATGTGCTGTGTTTTGCACTATAATGCCCAGTTACTTTCTACAAAGCCACGGGGCAGCCTTTTGTACATCCGTCTCGTCTCTGCCATCCTACATTTTATTCCAACACTAGGAGCCCAAGACATACGACTGGGCAAAAAGCCAGTGTGTCTGGTGCATTGTGTGCGGTCGAACAGGAACACAATGAAATTGAGGACGGACGGACGGATGAATAAGGAGCAGGCTGAGCAGAAGCACTAAGGGGTAAACCTATATTTACAGTGTAATTCCATCATGTTGGTGTCGTTTACCTCTCAGTGCCTGAACTGAACTCCACGGCTCTGCATCCCAGGGGGCCGGGGGCCGGGAGACTGGGAAGGGGGCAGTTCTGAAGGACATCACCCAAGTGCGGTTTGAAAAGCCTGATGTTTAACCCTTTCAGTCCCAAGAGTGCCATATGGCACCCAAGCATACCTACCGTAAAAACCCAACACTGAAAATTACATTTCTAGGGAGGCATGTACTTTTCGGTTTAAAAAATTGCTGGAACGATTAACTGCAAAGAGTGCAAGCTCTGTGCGTGGAAGCTGATGTCTGGGTCCTCACCACTTGTCTGAAGCAAGACTGGTAACCTCTCCATTGTCCTCATCATCCCAGGGAACACCTGTAAAAACAAAGTGCATGCTAAACCATGGAGCCAATGTCCGGCCTCGTACACCACACATGAGCAAAGTGAATGCTGAGAACCAACTGCAACAAGGAGAAAGAAACCGAGAAACCAAATAAATCCCACACCCTGTGGAGTCAATGAAGGGTTAGCCACAGGAATAATCCCAGAACACCTGGTTTACATCAAGTGGTCAAACTATATACACCTGTAAATTGTCACACACAGGGCCAAACTGATTTCCAGTATACCAGCAGTAAAATAAATGGATAAAATGCATCTAAGTTCACATGAAGCAATGGGGTATAAGGGTATGAAAGAATGAAAGAAAACTGTCGGAAGTGGGAGAGCCAGAGAGGAGAAGCTAAAGAACTGCACATACACATGTATTTGTGTTTGAAATCTGTTTAAGAGGCCATGTCCGTCAAGGTTCAGCGGGCAGCTACATCAGTGACGTCTTACTAGACAACACTGCAAATTCTTCATGAGGACGCCCTGTCATTTAAAGGCATATTATGCAGAATTTCTTTTTGCCTTGCTGTGGTCCTGCATTTACAATAAAATAATCTCCTCTGTCCTGAACCCTACCCCCTTACCTTTTTTTAATGTATTTCTTTTTTACCTTTCAAATCAGTTTTAACGTTTATATCTTTCTCTGTTTTTTGATAGCCTCCACCAGAACGGAAAAGCAATGAAAGGTTTTGACCAAGGCCTGTCGTTCTGCTTTGATGTACTCTTGGCTTCTTCACTTCATTACAGTAACTAACTAAAAACACGACTGCGGAAACCTACTCCCACCCCACAGGGCCTGTAGCCGCACTGACCCCCAACACATTTCACAATAACAAATGCTGGTAAAGGAGCGTGAATTTGGCGAAGGTGTGCCAGTGCATCGTAGACACGCCTCAGCGTGTTTATTTAATATTTTCAAGGTAAAAATCCTGCATAGTATGCATTTAACTGCTCAACACTATGATATGAAGAGGGTCTTTGGAAAGTGTACTCATGTTGATTTATTAATCACATCCAGCTCACATTATGCCATGCAGTGCACAACTTCTCACCAAGAAACAAATCTTAAGACTGGAGAAAATGATATAGGGAAGATATGAAAGTCAGTATATGCCTAAGCATGTTCTGAAACTGAGCTGAATCTGCATAAATCCAATCCCAGAAATAAGCCAAAGCAGGGAGCCCTGCCATCACAGAATCTCACATGTAGAATTCACACTGAACAGATGTGGCAGCAACCAATGAGTTATGCATAAATTTCTGTTGAAAATTTAATGTAGCTATTCTAGGAAATGTCACTACCCAGGATGTTGAGTTTAATGACGTCAGTGTTGGAGCAGTTTCCACCCTTTCAATCCCAGGAGTGCCATATGGCACTCTCGCCCTGATACCTTTTCAACCAATCAAAATGACTGATATATTATAGTTGAAATTGAAATTTCTCAACTTTCTCAATTTTCTCAACCAAAGGTGTGATTTGATTGGAGCCAATTCATATTGGGCTTGGGACTGAAAAGGGTAAATTGTGCGATCAAATTCGGGATTAGAATGTTCAGAATTCAACATTCAGGTTTATTACGGGTTTCGGAATTTTCAACTTCAGCAACTTATTTAATTAGCTCAATCATGTCCAAATCTGATGTGTATAAGCACCAGCTAGTCACAGACTGCAGCTGAATCCTAAAGATTGTACTGTGCTGGAGTACAGGAGTGAACCAGTATAGTTTATAGAGCGGCGAGAACTAAAATTAAGGTAAAACCTACTCTTCAAATGGTTACAGTATGCGTCAGTATACAGCATCCTTTGTACCAGCTTTTCATTTGTTTCAGCTGTATTTTACTATAAAATGTATAAATTCACATTAAAATTGCAGCCTTGGTTTCCCTCATTATTAATATTTTACTCAACTTTACACATCTATTGACTGGAGACAGCCATTTTCTGGCACAACGTACTCTTTATTCACAAAATGAATTAACTCTGAATTAATAATAAATATGAGAAAAAGTCCCTGCAGTGTCTTTTACCACAAATTGTAAATGAATGACATGAAACTCAATGTGCAATATAGTAGGGCATCCTGAAAGTAGCATTTCCAGCCTCTTCAGGAGTATGCAGCCCCCAATTACATATGGACTTAAAAATTACTGTAATGAGCTGCACAGCAATATACAGAAATCATTGTTCATGTTGGCTATTACACAGAACATAGTAGATAGTACTGCTTCGCAGAATACAGCCTTTTGTAGCATACTACACAGACACATGTAATTATATAAAATGCCTAATTTAAAGTATTACCATGTTATTTAAATGTTTTAATGAACAATATGTTGACACCTGAAGGAGTACAGACAGTATCATAGACGTGCTGCATCCAAAGGCTGACTTTAGAAATCTAAAAGAGGCACAGGTGCTTTAAAAATTCAGCAAATTTTACTCAATCCCAGGATCAGCCTTACTCGGAAGATACACACGGTAACTGTAAACACAGATTCTTAAGATACCCATTGCTAGTTTCTTTACATTTAAAAAGGTATAAAAATGTTTACCTTCCATCCAATGCGTTTTGTTGTGGAGAAGAATTAACCTTCAGTAGAGATTCCCTGCTGTACAGAATACCAGGATGAAATTTACAAGTGGATTGAAGTTGATCAGGGATTCCATGGGGAATCATGTCTGGCAGTAAGATATCTGGAAATATGTTGCACCAAAGGAACAGAACTAACGCATCAAAAATGGCATAAAAGCAGGTTTGGCTGGTAAGTATGAAATAGTATGAAGTAGTAAGGGTGAAACGTTTTCAGAACTTAAACAGCACAGAACAGAAATGTTATTATTGACACATATTCTTTTGCACTGCTCAGGAAAAGAAATGCAAGCTTTTATGTTCCATCACGGTTAAAATATTCAGAAAACTTTTAAATAGTATGAAGCCTTAATCTGTGGAAGCCAAACCAACATTAAGAGGCATTATGCATTAAGATGGACGTTCATTCCATATCTTTTTCATATCAATTTCCATATCTAGTATGACAAATCTTATTTCTTATTGCCGATAAATCTTTCTGCTTTTTAAATACCCAAGGAACATATTTCTGCTAAAAGTAAACAGTTTAGTGTAATCTGTTCAACTGTTCATCTGTTCCGATCCTAAGAGTTAAGGAAAAGAGTCCATGAAGTGTCTCAGGAGAAAACTGTTGATAACGAACGAATGGGCAGCTTCTTAAGAGTGACATGCAGCGTCATGAAGAGTTCAGTTATCAAATCACAGACTGAACTGAATTTGAGGGACGGTTTAATTGAAGTAAACAATAACTTAAAGAATACGATGTAGCCTGTAGACCCTTTCCACATATTTTATATTTCATTGAAACAAATTAGAATTTTACTCGCATATTAATATATAAAGTGAGCGATATACGAAATATATATTTCATTTTTTCATACAGGTGCATTTTCAATCAATTAAAAAGCATACATTATGACAATTGTTACGCAAATTTGTGGTTTCAAATACTTATGGTAGTTCAATGCTATTTTCCATGGTGCACGGTCATTGTTAGGCTTTACCATGCATTGTTTTTTTTACACTCCCGTGCTCTTTTGATCCCATAAAACACACCATGAGCTGCAAATGGGAGAAAAGTGTTACGCAAATAACGTTTCCATCATTACGCAGGAACTGAAATGCACTCATTTTAAATAAGATGGCTGTAGGAACATATATACGTCAAATCAGTCATGCTTATGTAGCAAGCAGCATAGGAATCAAATGCCAAGTTCCACTATACTGTTAAATCTTGAATAATGCAGAACAGTTGTGGGTTTGCCATACAACTACTATGTCCAAGCATATGCAAAATCGGAGGCATGGGACGAGGTTTAGTTTAAGGACAGTCACAAACCTTTCATCTCGTGATCCCACTGAGGAACTGTACCTCACACCCCAAAAAGAGTAACCCCTTATAGATGGGACTTCTTCAGTAGCTAGAATGTACGGTTACAAAAACAAAAAAGGACACACTTTGTTGGAATCAAAAGGCATGTAATCAGCATGTTAATAAAATACATATGTATTCAATTTCAGACATGCAAAAGACCTACAAAAGTAGATGGTGACTAGAAAGACTGCTAAGTGGTATATAGCCCTCCTTTGGTGACACACTGGTAAAACCACTGAGGTTCAGCAGCAAGTCTGCACACAACACCAGGTGGATAAGTAAGGAACATACAGTACAATGGCTTGACAGCCAAGAGGAGCAGTGGTACCATTCCTATGAACTCATACAAAGTGCCACTGACAATATAAGCCTACCATCAGTGTATCACCAATACTATATGTTAGTGCAGCAGCCAGGGTTTTTTTTCTGATCTTCTTTTAAAAAACTACAATGTTTGCCAAAATACCAGTTTATAACTGGGAAACAATCTCTCATAGCCGAGGTATCTGATATCACTCGACACTGTACTTATTACACTAATAACTAACTAAACCATTCACATAAACCTCAGTGGTATGAACAGATTAGCACACTTTCACGAAGTCTGAGGTCCATCACAAGTGTACAAGTGAATTTGATCAGTAAATTAAATGTATCCAATTAGCCTGTTTCATTTAAACACAAACATTATTGCCAATCATGAATAGGCTACAAACTATTGGTCTGCTTTAGATGCACGTTTCATGTCTTTCCAATTCCTTTAAACAAAGAGGAGTCAGAATATACACCTTTAAGGGAATAAAACAAATATATTTTTGGAAATATACCTTTCCGACTTACCCACGAGCTGTTCAATTTCTTAGACGAGATGTTCAATTTCATTTAGAGAGATGTTCAATTTAGACGAGATGTTCAATTTCATTTTCTTTTTTGTGCATTTACTGGTTCGTTTTTCACATTAGCATAACATGTTAGCATAAAGACTTGAAGCCGATAGGAGTCAGTAGCCTACGTCCTTCAAAGGGAAGAAATACACCTTAAAGCAACATCGAAGCGGAGTCGAACTGGCTACTGTCTTTATGCCAAGCCAACGGGTTATGCCAACATAGAAACAGCCAGTGAATGCACAAAAAGGAAAATTAAATCTAAAATCTAAAGTCTGGTTAAGTCAGCAAAAAGGTATATTTTCCAAAGTGTTGGTGTATTCCTTTAATTAAACCCCAATGCACAGGACAAAAACTGAGACATGGATATGTCCTATCCGAGCTGCACACCAAATGTTTTCCTTTTATGAGATGAGGAAAAACGGCAGAATTTTACTTTATTTGCAAGTATTTGGGGTTGAATTGCTTTGCATAAACACGCGCAGCATTCACAGGCGGTTCAATTTGTTGTATTTTCATAATTTCCAGCAGTTTAGTTTGAATGAGCAAACATATAAATAATATTCGTAGCTGAACAAGGGTCTGCTAATACACACATCAGTTCCACCATAATGGGTCCAGTAGGATATCTATTAAAAATTACTGGTATAATGGGTCTATAAACAGAGGTCAAATTTTGTTCAGAACACCGTTGCAAAGATTACTGTTGCTCCAAAGTTTAATGTGAGTTCAATATATCACTACAGAGCAATCTGACAGAAATTTAGCTGAATGTTGCTTACACCAGAGAAATTCATGAGAAATGCACATTCGGAATAATTATACAAATATTTGGACTGACGCAAACATGGTTCTGAATATTTCTGAAATTTTCAAGAATAATACACCACAGTTATGAAAAAATTATTATAGAACAAAAAATATAGCACAAAAGAAAAAATGTGTGTAAAGGAAATCACTACTGACTAAAATAAAATGCCTCATTATGGGCAACCAGCCATAGCCAAGCCATACTGCTCTATCAGAGAGACAGCTTGTGAGAATTAAAGGGAACAAAATGGGAAACATAGAGAATGATCAGGGATGAGTTTATAAAGAGCTCAACACACACACACACACACACACACACACACACACACACACACACACACACACACACACACACACACACACTGGAGCCTGCCTACATAGATAAAAATGACAGCTTGGTGCAAGCTATGTTTTAGCAGAGCTAGAATAAGCTACCATTAGAAATACATTAAACTAGTTCAATTAAAAATAATAAAGTAACTAGATTCCACTATTTACCTCATAGCAATCAATGTGTAGCTGAGGAAGCATAGCTTGGATACACATACACACATACAAACAAAAAATAACAGGACATATATCATAAAAAGGAGAAACATGGTGGTTGGTCACACTTTCTATGTTTTTATATCCAATTTATATGCAATATATAAACAAGAGTACAGTGAAGAAACAAAATGAAATTATTAAATATGTCCGTGTTTTAGTTTTGAAGAAGTAAGCGGATGAAAATGTTCTCCTCATAGTGCGTCACACAAGGATAAGCACTACCCGATCCATGCAGTTCGTGTCGCTGGCCTACAGGCAAGACAATACAAATATTTAACTAATGTTAGGTTCACTCAAAATTAGACTGGCTTTTATTTCTGGTTATATTCAGCTAGGTAACGTTAGCTAGCTAGCTAGTTTGCTTTTTTAGTTGATATACTAAGTTAGCTAGCTTGTCAAAATTCAGTCTCCCAAGATGAGCGTGTATCATGGAGGCAGCTATGGCAACAGACAACAAAAGTGGGGGCACGGTCTGTCAACCATAGCTAATTGACAGTTCTCATTACCACGCCCAGACAGCTTGGGTGAACCTTAAAAGTGGGAAATTTAGGTTTAGAAAAATTTGTTTTAAAATACTTTAAGTAATTATGCACATTTGTTTCATTGTTGCCTAAAGACAACTGGCAAGCGTCACATTCAACCACCATGTTACTGCTTTAAAAATCACGCAATACATAACCCGATAAAGGTGATTTAACACCTTATAAGAACATTTATCAATATTAGCCAATCAGGTTAGCCAACCAAGTTTGCATACCATCTCCATAATACAGTAAACAGAAAATCACTTTTCTTCCAGTAGCCAGTGAATTCAATTGAGGTAGCTGTCAGAGGTGTGCGTAATATTCAGAGCTGTGTAGTCAGATTTTCAGAAAGACACCTCAGAGATGGCACTACAGCATATACTGCAGCACCCACCCCCCCTTAAAAAAACAAAATGTCATCATATTAACACCTGCTTGCAATTCATGTCATCTGGATACAGCTTGCTTGCAGCTCTTTTGCCACGATCATACAGTAGCTCAGTCGAGACATTAGCCAACAATTTCTAGTTTACAAACGAATAGCAGTAGTAAATAAAGTAGTAGCTGATAAAGGTAGGATAAACGGAAATGCCTTTAAGCTTTTTGGACTGTTTTACATACCTGGGGTACTGGAGAATTTTCATAAAAAAAGATATTAAATGAATGCAAAAAAGAAATATGCAGGATAGGATTTATTTTTCAGATCGCATATTGCATACCTTCCCAGGGTTTTGTTTTATGTCCTGATAGCCTGAGGCCTAGTTTTACATGCCCATTCTCCAGCCCAGTTTTAAGTGACTTTAAGGCTTATTGATGTCTCTTCTGATTGGCTGGCTAGCTCCAACAAACTGAACACAATCTGTGCTGAGCACTTGAATTTGTTCCAGCAACAAGGTGTTCCGCGCTAAAGCAAATCAGTGTATCTTTGTAATGTCAGAAGTTCGCAGAAGTCTAAATGGCTCGTTTAAACGCAAAGAAATTTTATACAGATTGTGTGGATTTATTTGGTGAATGTGCATTTTCACAGTGTTTCTATTGCACCTTCAACCCCTTCATAATCCATATAGCAAGGAAAATGTAATTTTCCACAATATGGGACGTTTAGCATAACGGTCCTAAAATCACCATGAGGATCACCATTCTTTAAACACCTCAGTAGCAGCAGGGCATACAGCGGTATGGGGCACCCTGTCACAGTCAGATGTGAATAATTATACATTCATCTGTATTTTCTTTTTAAATATAAAGCGTAAGGACACAGACCACATCTAAACACAGGTCAAAAATTAAAAGAAAAGAAAAAAAAGACTACTGGCCGCAGCATTGAATGGTTGTACAATTTATTGAAGTTTTTAAACCCTTCTTTTTGGAATTTGGAATTCCCCATTGGAACACACAATTTGAGTGTTCATTCAAATTAATGCAACTTTAATTGTAGACGTTGCAATTGATGATGCAAAGCCTCAGCAGTCCACCAATCAACAGCTGCCACAGAGTAGCGGAAGACATTATGAGCAGCTTGCGCAGGCAGACTGAGGGCACCTGACAGAACCAGGCAAAGCTGGTAAATAATGACACCAGGCACATTTACAACAGGGATCATCAAATTTGGTCCTCGAATCCAGATCCAGTCTTGGTTTTCTTTTATCCCAGGGAATTAACTGAAAAATTTGTACTGCTGATTGGCCAGTCTGACTTCACACAGGACTCCCAGGTAAAGGGAGGGTATAAGACCAGCAGTTCTCAGCCCTCGAGGACTGTGAATTGAGGAACAGGGGTTTACATGCACATTCATATACTTTTCAGAATAAAGCCTGGTTCATGCCTCATCCCTCAGCCTTTCAGGGGCAGTTTGGTGGTTCCGGAAATTCCATTGGCGCAGAGAAGACGGCGGCAATTCTTTTTAACCATACGCCGCGCTCCCTATTGTCTAACAAAGCCACTGTATCGCCTCTCCAGCACGCACTGCTATCCCCGACAAACAGAAACAATTCAACCACCATTCGGAGTCTCCGGGCAATACCGTACGGCCCCTCCATAAGGAGGCTGCCTGAGGAAGCATGAATCAGGCTTAAGACAATACCCCAATCAACATACGGATAGGATACAGCATATTCTGATTAAATAACCCGAATAAGGCCTTATTCGGCATAATCTGATTAAATAACCAGAATAAGGATTTATTCGGAATGAGGCATAATCCGAAGAAGACATGTGCCATATGCCAGTATTACTTGGGTTATTGGAGCACAATTTGGATGTTTGCAGTTTATTCAGAAAATCCATCTCAACCCTGGTTTTCACAAGTCAGCAACACATACAACCTGAGGGTGTTGTTTAAGGTCAGCACAGGCGTTACTAAGCTAAACTATCATACTTCAAAAAATATTAAAAGGTATATAAATAGCATAAGGGTCATGACGTTATGTGGCCATCTTGTTTCATTTGACTATGCAAGACTGCATGTAAACAGTATTAAAACAATATTTCTCAGGAGCCATGTAAACAGCTCATTCCGAATATCTTCCCTACTCTTCAGTGCAACCTAGCACTGGCATGGTCCAGATGAAACACCAAACCGTCAGGCACGTCCACACACGAGAACAGAGCCTTGCCAGCATGCGCCACCCAGCAGTCCCACAACATGATAAATAAAAATGAACACTTAATTTAGTGGGTTCAGATGTTACACAGGTCCTGAGTAACTGTTACTAATGACCCTAAGATACTTTCACAAGTTTTCAACCTGGAGGGCAAGGGATCAAGCCCTAGGTTCAATCTTTAAATAAGGAATGTAATTGGCTAATTATCTCTCCATCTCCAATTCGTTATTAGTATCATCATCCACATGCAAACATTTACATTAAAAACTAAGGGAATTTAGATGGGGATAAAAATAAAAAAAAGATATATTTTACTTAATTATGAACTTGCTTAGAAGTATGGATTTAATAAAGAAATAAACCTAAACCTCATCATCTAAGCTTTCTAAAAGTAACTGTTACTAATGACCCTAAGACACTTTCACAAGTTTTCAACCTGGCTTGTAGGGCAAGGAATCATGCCCTAGGTTCAATATTTAAATAAGGAATGTAATTGGCTAATTATCTCTCCATCTACAACTCGTTATTAGTATCATCATCCGCATGCAAACGTTTACATTAAAAACTAAGGGAATTTAGATGGGGATAAAAAAAAAAAAAGATATATATTACTTAATTATGAACTTGCTTAGAAGTATGGATTTAATAAAGAAATAAACCTAAACCTCATCATCTAAGCCTTCTAAAATGAAATAAAAGGTTTCAATTCTGCAATAAAGAAATCATACTAATGGTCAACACACAATAATAAAATGTGTCAACAGACAGACTATGGAACATATTCTATAATATGAATTATATATAAATCATTGCACATGGTGAGCATTTCAATTGTTTTATTTCAGATGCCAGAATTCTTCAGAACACGACACGATTCAGAATATTTTAAAGATAACCTGTAACCGCAATCAGAAGGAACAATGTATGGGCATGCAGTTTAACACTGAAAGACTAAGGCTTACACAAACACAAGAAAGTACTCATATCCATCAACGACACTAATCAAAGGAAAATGTTAAAAGCTAAAGGAAACACTACACAATATAAAAGTAAGTAATATCAATGGCAGTAATCTATAACTGAAGATATGCTGGATTTAAATCATTTCACATTTAAAGTATGAGCAGATAACCACGTGATCATCTGGGGCCAAACTGGGCTGTAGATCGGCAGAGTGATATCAAAGCCCTTTGGACACTGCTTTCATTTCTATGTGTACAGGTTGCTTTTAAATCCCTTCTCATGTAACAAAATCTCTACCATTAAAACTACTGAACTTGGCTCACGTCCATCTGCAATTTAAGCAAACAGAAATTAGCCAGAAACCTTCCAGAAAAAAAAAAAGAAGAAAAAAAAAGAAGCCCATAGAGTAGCAGTGAGATGAAATTCAAGCGAGGAAGGTGCTCTATACACGTCAGCTCAGTATCTGCGACGTTTGTTGTTGGGACCCTCAAAGTTGGCCCCGCCTTGGTTGCCTCTCCCAAAACCCCCGGGCCCAGCACCGCCCACCCCCACAGGGACTGCCCCCACCATGGGCGGTGGCGGCTGCTGCTGCTGTTGCTGCTGCTGCTGCTGCTGTGGTGGCTGCTGCTGTTGTGGTGGCTGCTGCTGCTGTTGTTGCTGGGCCTCCATTCCCGGTCGGCCGCCCATGGGTGTACCCAAAGGGGGAGGGCCGCCACTCTGGGGAAATCTATCATTGCGCTACAGGGCCGTGTTTTAAGCAGCACATTCACAGTCCAGTCCAATGATCGATGGTCGGTCAGAAAAGAATGTTTGTGTTGGGATTGTTTTTGTTTTTGTTTTTTTAATACAGACACCAGCACAGGTAGGTCCGAACGACGGCGTTGGGAAGAATCGAGGGCAGAGGAGATCCAAGGAGTGGCAGGATCAAACGGTGGAGAAGGAAGAAAGGAGTGGTTTTATTAGAGATCCGTAGCAACGCTCAGCCCTCCCCACATTCACTGACGCCTCATACCCACGAGAACTTCCTAACTGAAACACGTATTCACCTATGGTACCTCCCCTTAATGAAATACAACCCAGTTGTATTCCATTGTCCCTGAAGGAACAGATAACTCTGGTTATACTAAATATTCCGTGTAAAATAAAATATTGAAATGTCCTCCATTACCATAAAAAATGTGGACCTTGACAACAATCACTTCTTCATGGACCACAATATTGTAAAAATACTTCCATAACTAGCCCAATCAAGCATTTCTGGCATAAAGCAAGGTCCTTGGACCTGTGTTCTTATGGCTGTGTATTTCAGTACATCGGAGGATTTGGTTTTCGTACATGTGGGTATGTACGTCAATATTTTGACTTCAGCCGTTTCTGATTACACATGTATATTTCAATCAGGAATAGTACAGTTATAAGAAAGATTTCAGTATTGAGTCTTGAATGAATTGCCTTCTGATTGAATTGAGTCTGTTATTGGCGTTTGTCAACATGAGGACCAAAGTTGTGCCAATGACATTCAAGGATGGAATTATGATTGAAAAGTTAGAGACATAGGCCAAACAATAGGCATACCAAAATATGCTCTTTGAAAGATAACTATGAAGAGAATACGGGTGAGCTTGTAGGCCAAGGAAGACCTCTATAGCAATGACTAAAGAATTCTCACCATAATGAAGAAAACCCTCCCCAAACATCTGTCCAACAAATCAGAAACAGGCAGGTGCGAATGTGACTACTGTCTGCAGAAGACGAGACAAACAGAAATGCAGAGGCTACACTGCAAGATGCAAAGCTCAAGTAAACTGCAGAGTGATGGCAAGGGGAAAGTGTGTAGGTCAAAAGGAACTGTCCAAAATCCAAAGCACCCCGTAATCTGTGAAACGTGGTTGTGGGGGTGTACTAGTTTGGGGATGTATGGCTGCCACAGCTACTGGCTCACATGAACTAATTGATAATGTACCTGCTGATAGCAGTAGCAGAATTAATTCAGAAGAATACAGAAGCATCTTATCTGCTCACACACAATGAAATGCCTCCACACGCATTGGAGGATGCTTCATCTAACAGCAGTGCAATGATCAGAAACATACAACCAGTACTCTCTTATTTTTGTTACAAACAGTTTGTTTCAGTTCTTTTTTGGCCTATGTCTCTGACTGTTTTTTCCAAGTTTCTCAGTCTCATAATTGCTTTTTTATTTGCAGTGTATGGAGGGGGAAGTAGAGATCATAGTCAAATTAGTGGTAGTTCCTTCTCCTGCTACATTATCTGTCTAGTGTCCTGACATACGCATTGTCCTTGTGCTACGGCAACCAAAACAGAGAAAGGCGATTAGAAAAGTGTTTTTATGAAAGCTTTGATAAGCAGCGGAGATATGTGATCTGGCCTCCCTGCAGTAAAGTGCACGAGGGTCATGAGTCTGGGCAGCAGTGGCTTCGTGGGCGAGTGTATTGGAGGTGTGCACGAGACGAAGGAAGGGCAATTCCTGGGTCCCAAACGGCACATTAATCAAGAGCAGCGATTGGCCCCACAATACAGGCTGAGCATAGACTGGGCTGGGAGTCGTGTGCGCATGTGCGTGCGTGTGTGAGCATGTGTGTGCGTGTGCGTGCGCGAGCGTGTGCGAGCGTGTGCGTGCATGTGTGCGTGTGTGAGCGTGTGTGAGCGTGTGAGCATGTGTGAGCATGTGTGTGCGTGTGTGTTTACATGGGGGGGATGTAGGGGTATCTTCCAGGATTTAATTTCACTCATGGGAAAATATTCTCCCCTTGGAAATGTTGCTTTGGCAACCGTGAGGCAGCAGATCCCATAAAGGCAGTTTGATGAACAGTGGTAGGCCCTACGGACCAGATCACACCTGGCCCAATAAATGTGCGTTACCCACCCCCAGCATTTTTCTGTGTAATGGCCATATTGGAGGACCCAAAGTCCTACTTTCCAGTATTCGTTTCCCAACGTGATGAAACGGAGTGCCCCTTATTCTTGCACTATAATATAAATGCAGGAATGTTACTTTGCAATGATATTTTAAAATGGTTGTATTGGAGGTTATGAATCTTGCAAAGCCAGACTTCAACATCCACATTTTTTCCACAGACATACTGACATATTAATACTTGATAATAATCTACAATGTCTTCCAGTGTGCTATAATTAGAGCGATCATGGCCAGATAATCTAATTCATGTTTTTTTTGTACAAGGGCAGGCTTTACCATCCATGCAAACGACCAACCCTCATCAGATTTAACAATAATAACAAAACCATAATGTTTTAGAGATAATCTTCATACAATTTAAAGGAGTAACATGGTGGTTGAATGTGACACTTGCCAGTTGTCTTTAGGCATAAACAAGCATATTTGTTTATATTATTCAGTCATTTAAATGCATTTTCAAATACTTATTTTTCTAAGCCTAAATTTCCCATCATAAAAGTTCACCCAAACTTTCTGGGCATGGTAATGAGAACTGTCAATTAGCTATCCACACATTGTTGTTTGTTACCATAGCTACCTCCATCAAGCACTCATCTTGGGCGAATTTTCACAAGCTAGAACGCAAACTAGCTAGCTAGCTAAATTAATATAACCAGAAATAGTCTAATAGTCCTTATAGGGGAGGGATAAGGGGAGTGGTTATCATTGTGTGACGCAATACCAGGAGAGTATTCTCAACCGGTTGAAAATAGAACGATACATTTAAAAGGCTTACTTCTCCAAAACTAAAGGATGGACATATTTAATACTTTTATCATGCTTTTTCAATGCCTCCTTGTGCAAATTGCATATAAAAACATAGAAAGTGTGATCAACCACCATGTTACCCCTTTAATATTACTTCACTACTGACAGGAAATGCCATAACATGAGATCATGCTGACATTATAGCCATCTATTTAGAGATTATGAAGCAAGTACGATTTCAAATAGGCTTGACAGTTCATGAATTATATTTTGTTGTGTAAACTTGCAAACCTTAACCAAGCGAATAAGTAGATCTAAGGTTGGTCCCTTGAGGTGAAGATCCTCCAGATATTGTTGTGTGTTTCAAATATTTCAGAACAACATCAGGAACCAAATCACACCCTCAAGATAAGTTGTGGATGCACAAAAACCCTTTTTTTATTTCTATTATAATTTTTTTAACCTAGCTCCTTGGACAAAACTCCTGATAAGAGTCCAGCAGATCAGCACCTAACGGATAGTTTTATAGCACTACATATTCATGAAGGCATAACATCCTTTTAACCCTTCAAGGTGTAAGATCACAAATATGCAATGAGAATGTTCTCAACTGCTGATGTCAATATCACTACTGCTAATTGAGAGCAGGTTCTAGAACACTAACCGAATAAAAAAATAAAAATAAAAATGAGCAAACCTAATCTTCAAAAGGTTTAATCGGTCACTGAATAATTCACTATTTTTACCCAGCAAACAATTTGGAAAACATACGTCAGAAACATATCGCATTATTAATCATTCCATTTTTTATGTTAGGTTAAAGTGGATCCAGATAAATACAAACCAGACACTGTACTTTCATGCAAAAAAGTCTTATGTCCAAAGCATGAGGGGTAAAGGGAAGAGGGGAATGAGAGGGCTAGGTGAATACGTTACCATGGCTCCGTTATCCGGCATCATTGGGGTCCCCATGCCAGCCGCTCCCTCTGGGCCCATGGCTCCGCCGCGGCCAGGCAGACCCAGGCCCCTCATTTGTGGGGGCCCCTGGTTACCGCCAGCAGCAGCTGGGTTATACGCATCTACGCAAAACAACGTGGTGGTTTGCTTTCTTACGCGTAGCCCAAGTGAGAACAAGTAGAACATCTGAAAGAGGCTGTGTGAAGCTCCTGTCCGTCAAATTATTATGAGTATTTTTCTTTTTTTTCTTTTTACTTTTTGATTGAAACAAACTGGACTTGGTCAGATCATATTTGGGACTGCACGATACCGAGGTGCGCAGATTAAAAACATTCCAACAAACACAACTGCAGCAGGCCTATCCCCCATATGCCACAACTGCCCCTTTTCCAAAAACATATGCACTTAATCCCACCCCGGATGCTGGATCGCAGAACAGCGCACTGCAAAGGCACGACCCTGTAGAAAGGCCCAGACATCGGGACACTCTCCTTTGATGAGTCCAGGCTCATGTCGTTCCATCAACAGGCTATTTAGCATACATTACACACTCATTCTTCACTACTTTGCCATTCAAGACCAACCCACAAACATTCACTAAATAATATTAATATCATGGGAGGTATGAAGTTTCCCAGTTTTCAACGTGCCCATGACGTTGGACAATATTATGCAAGTTTTACAGTAAAATAATGCACAAAGGAAAATGTCTCGCAGGTGAGTCAGGTGTGCTGCACAGTAATAATTACTTTGTTTTACGACTTGACGCTGATGGTAGAAAGATGAGGTATATGCAAGACAACTGGAACATACCAATATCTCAAAGACAGCCAACACTAACATTGCTTTTACAAACAGGCAAAATGTTTTACACTTCCTAGCATGGAAACACAAGGTACCATAGCCACATGGCAGAATACATGCGATCATTCAAATGGTGTGTCCCTTCATTTTATCTGATCTAAGAAATCAAACATACTTTTTTTGTTCCATGATCCCGGAATAGTAAAAGGTTTTATTTTATAAATAATATTCTTTCTTCTCCAGTTCTGGTAAAACAAAATAGTGTGGGAAGTGTTACACACTCAAAGTCATTACATGTGGAGTAACAAGTTGTAGCAGATTCGATACAAGTTACCCCAGGAAAATATCCCTGACCAAATGACTGTACATTCCGAAGAACTGGTTTAGTTACACTACACCTTTGTTTTCTTTCAAATACTGCCATAAATCTCTCATATCAGTCATGAAATTTGTACTCATTTTTAGCCAGAGAGGAAACTTCTACAAAATACAGGTGAATCATGAACCTGGGCTACTGAATATCACGTAGAAGATTCTCAATATATAGAATTATATATTGTGTTTCAACACAGCATGGAAGTATAAACAATGTCTTCGAATATATGCATCTAACATCCACAACACTGTGATGCTTATGAGTGTACTTTTTTTAAAAATAAAAGTGTAGGTTATATATTGGGCAAATGCTGACAGAAATAGTTAAATGTAGTACTATCGTGAAGAAAATGATTAATTATCTACACCAGGGTTGAGTGAATGCATACAGCAGTCACCATGCACAGTTAAGGCTACAGCTGCAACATAAAAATCCATAATTAATTGTTGAGAATTCTAAATCCATTTTATATACATTGATAGACAAAAGGGTTACCTACACGCCATTATCAGAATACAGCAATCACACACTCCAGACACACACCAGAATTTAGTTTTTGAACTATTCAGAACTGTTGATGTTTTCAATCATTTCAACAGATCGCACTTGAAAGCTACTGTACATACAGTACAGCATCCCAGGAAATAAGACACTTATGGACATATCCCCGATGAACAAGGAGCAGCAAAATATTGCACAGCAAACCTTTCAAACAACTTGCGTGATGTATGATGTTCATGTGAATTTTATCATATACAACATACAGTGTTTTGGACAGTGCATTGAGGAGCAGGCTTTTTCAGAATGAGCACCAGGTTCCAATTTAACAAAGTAAAAAGATTAAAGCAAGTATAAAATATTTCACTCTACAAAGAAGCAATTCAACATGCAGTCACAGATGATATAGAAATATTATATATCATATATAACAGAAATATTTCTGTTTTTGAAACAAAGAATGTAACCCATGAGTAGCATAGACAGACAGACTGAGGAAGGTGATGAGGAAACCACAGATAGCTGGAGCAGAACGAATATATCGGTCGACACTTCAGATTCCCGCAAAAGGCCCACACATTGTTTCTTACATTACAGGAGGTTGGGGTACAGTACAAATCCCAGCACACACCTGCAAGTAACGTGCAGTCCCAAACACATGTGAATGGATGTCCCAGGAGCCCCACACAGCTGATTGACAGTCCACGGCGTCATTATGACCCTACCTCCCATATTTATGCCTCCACGTGGACCCATATCACCCATTCTCATATCCTGCTCTCTCTGGAAGTGAAAAGAATTTTGGACGGGTCAACTAAATCGGTATATTAGGGGAATAATGATAACAAGAAGAACTGAGCACAGTATATTTTAGGCACTCCGAATCCAAGGACACCCTGAGCAGCAATGAAAACACACACGCACGCACGCACGCACGCACGCACGCACGCACGCACGCACGCACGCACGCACGCACGCACACACGCACACACGCACACACGCACACACGCACACACGCACACACACAGAGCCCCATAATGTTTGGTACAAAGACCTTTTTTTTTTTGGCTCTGTATGCCACAATTTTTTATTTATAATGACACTTCACATGTGGTTAAAATTCAGATTCTTAACTCTAACAGGAATTTCAATACATTTTCCCACCATGTAGAAATCAGGAAAAGCTGCCTTCCATTTCAGGGAACCAGAAGGTTTGGGACATTTTAACATTATGTAAATAAAATTCATGTTTGGGACCATGTTGGACCACCTTTGCATACAATGACTGCTTGAAGTCTGTGACCCAGACATCAACAGGTGCTGAGCATCTCTTTGTGCTTGCCATCACACTAATACACGTGAATCTTGGTCTTATCTGTCCTCAAGACCTTTTTCCAGAACTCAGTAAGGTCTTTTAGGCACTCTTTTAGGCACATCACAACTGTAACCTGGTGATCCTGTTTTTGTGGCAAAAAAAAAAGTGATTTGTTTGAGTAGACACTGGCACACCCACACTTGCCTCCTGAAGGCAGCCATAATGGCTTCCTTGACTTGCATTCTCACAACACTGGTCCTCATGTAGACAAATGCCAATAACAGACTCCAAAGGAAATCAAAAGCATAGAATCAAGACTAGATGTAGATGGTGGTGGTGGGGGGGGGGGCATGTATAAAGTTTGCATCAATTTCTACATAGTGAAACAAAATACATTAAGCTGAGAATCTGCACTTTAACCAGATGTGAATTTAAATTGCGGAATGAACAGAGCCAAATTGAGAAAAATTAGTCTTTGTCCCAAACATTATGGAGTTCACTGTATCAATAAAGCTGTAATATTACACACACTGTGAGTTTATTTCTCCAAATTTTTCACCCCAACTTTTGGAATGGCCAAATGTGGTTGCCGCTTCATTATCTTGGCCCACAGAAGAGGCTTGTGCTCGTGAGTGTCCGTGCCTCAGGCCGATCAGCCCTGTGGGACACCGATCAGAAGAGCTCTGATGCCTGATGAGTGTGAGCAGCCCGTCAGCACTGGCACTCGGAGGAGCTCATGGGGGGGTGAGGCTGCGACTGACCCCAGCAACACTCAGCAGGAAAAGCCAACTTTGTCCCACTGTTGTCACAGCCCAAACACAAACCCACATGATCTTGGCCACTGGACATGGCACGTGGGAAGCTCCAGAGCCCTATTATTAACTCACTTCCCTTCAGGGAAGAATTTTACAAATAAAATATAAATGTTAAAAATATGTGTATACACATTTCACAATTTTACTGAACTCAGTCGAACATGTTGGTCTCCCGCCAGCAGCCCTTCCTGCAACATCAGGAGGAGACGGCAGATACATGACTCTGCCGATTCATGCAACTATTCAGCTTTTTTTCCCACACTGCAGACGCACCACCAATCATACACTGCCCATGTTGCTGGAGGAGAACAAGGCCAGTGTATTCTTAGTTTGTGTGACCACAGGGGCCTGGTCTGACCAGGAGTGGCCACTATAGAGTGATGAGACCGGCAGAAATGCCAGCTTACCCCCTATAATTCCCCAGCGAGGCTGGGCCTAATGTTGCCGCACCAATGCTGAGATCCGGCCATAGCTGGCAATGGCATGACCGGGCAAAAACACCCAGACCCAGGGCTCACGCTTCTACTGAGAATGAGTGTCTTTACCTTCACCTGGTAGCTTAGGGTGTAAAATGTTTACTTTTATTACGATGGCAATGATGAAAATACTTCAAATAAGCAAATAAATGGCATTGCAAAAAGTAGCCAAGACTCTTCAAATTGCCTTGATCTGTGCTTATTCAAAATGACACTTAGCAAAAACTAAGAAAAAATAAAAAATAAAGGATAAGACATGCAACCATCAGTAGCCATTACTATTCACACAGTGAGCTTGTACCATTCCCACAAATGCTCCAGCTTGTACTACGTGAACAAGTGCTGGATAAAGATTCAGAAGGTCATTCAGAGCATATGAATAACTGTATTAGTACTACTTCTTGTACTGATACTTTTGATTTGATATTGGATCTTGAACACAGACACCATTCTGGCAATGAAATTCATTGGTAGAAAATATTTTTTTACAATACGTTGTGGAATTTTCCTTCAATGGCTGCAGATAAATGAACAAATCCCCTTTTGGAATTATGCACCATATATGTCATTAATGGTAAAATATGATCAAATATGTTGGACTACTAAATTGAAGAGAATCTACATTTGTTGAAAGGAAAAAGGACAAACAGGGGAAAAAATAAAAAACTTCATACATACATATATTCCTGGAAAATACATACTTAATTATGAATAAAAACACCCATCTTATAATGTAATAAAGACAACACAAATATAAAAGTTATGTATGACTGCAGGTCTGTCTAGGAGTAGATGACAGTAAACATGAGGTTTAGTTCAGTCAGTGACCCTTGTCATAAATGTTTCACGTTTATGAAATTGTGTTCTACATCATGCCATAAATGATAAGGCTATTCTATGCCCTTTAAAAGAACAGAGAAAGCCATTAACATTCCCGTCCATAGTAGTCTATTAATCCACACACTCCTGTTCTACCTGAATATTTTATCAAACAATATGCACAATCCTATAGGAAACCACATGTAGTTGTAAGGCAAGAAGCATTATCAATGACG
Organism: Conger conger; assembly: GCF_963514075.1. NCBI lineage: Eukaryota > Metazoa > Chordata > Actinopteri > Anguilliformes > Congridae > Conger > Conger conger. Next base: position 18,913,544 of record NC_083776.1, read on the forward strand.
TACAGCAGTTACTTTTACATAACAAGAACTAGTTAAGTACAAGCCGATTAACTGTACCCTTGCTTAAAAGACTCTAATTAACAACTAAACAAATAGTGTAAAAATAAAAACTTACCTTGAGCGTATTTCACAAACTTGTCTTGAGTAATTCAAATGCATGTCTGTATGTGTATATATCTGTACACATACAAACACACAGACACAGACACACACACACAGACACACAGACACACACACACAGACACACACACACACACACACACACACACACACACACACACACGTTCTCACACACATATTCTCACTCACTCGCTCTGCCTCATTCACTCAGACATACAAACAAACAAATATAAATAACATAGGCGACTATGATGAATCATATTCCAAAAATGAAAATGAAAAAATGCCTGTGATATATCAGCCAAATGGAATGGAATAGTCTGAACTGAACTGTACTTTAAGGTGAATTCTCCTTAAATTTGGGAACTTTTGGGAAGAATGAACCAAAAATGTGGAGCCAAAATAAATAATAAAATCAGAGTGGCTTATGCAGAAGAAAACATTTATGTGTATTCTATCACCGGTGATACTAGCATTCTTTCACACACAGATTTAAGGAATTTGTATGAATTAATGGCAGAGCAAATTAATGGGACAGGGTTAAATTCAGTAGCAAATGGAATCAGAAACTGGCAGTGGGTACAGCTGCAGTGGAGGTCAGAGAAATAACATCACATAATGGCAAGAACAGGCCATTCAACTCAGCAATGCTCGCCTTTTCCCTACTGCTTAGTTTGCCTAAAAGCTACATTGTATGCAACACCAGATCAAGCCTGTGTGGCAAGTAGACTTAAGGTTGCAAGTTCCATTCCCAGTAGGGACACTGCAGTTAGTAAAACACTTGTAGACTCATGTCGATTTGACTGAAAACAAAAGGATGTCACCTTAAAGACAGCATGGAATCTATATGGCGGTTAAGTAACTATATTTTTGAGGACTTAAAAATAATGCTGAATTATAATAATGAATATAAAAATAATGTTGTGGTTGCAATTATGAAAGGCAGAATTGTCCTTATGTACTGTAGTTAGTTTTTAATCAAATTGGAGAAATTATCCAGCTTTTTTTTTTGGTCTAAGAAAGCTAGCCAAAACACGATAAAATCTTAAACAAAAGCATACCAACAAGTGTTGTAAGGCAAATGTCATTAAAACATTTTAAAATAAATAAATAAAATATAAATAACATTTATCCATGCCTCGGTCTACATTATTGCTTAATAAACATAAATGTGAACACTGTTCAGGGGAGGGAAAAGGATTAAGTAAGGACAAACTAACCTATCAAAGTTCATTCGTAAAAGAAACACTAAAAGCAGAGTAACTATGAAAATCAACAGGTGCTAAACTTGTCAAAAAGCTTCCATATATACCTCATGAACTAACTGGTACAAAGTTCAGATGGGATGACAAAAGATATTTGTGCTAATTATTAGTTCTGAAGGTACTCACACATATAAAGAATAAAAACAAAAAATATTGAAACACTGAGGTTCAAAGGATTAACATGGTGGTTGAATGTGACACTTGGCAGTTGTCTTTAGCCAGCTAACTTGGTATAACTATCGATAGCTAAGTTAAGGACTTATTCAATAATCATTTTTGCAAGCTAGCCAAGTTAAGATAAAAGCTAAACTATAACATCCTTATGAAAGCAAACTAGCTAGCTATCTAAATTAATATAACCAGAAATAGTCTTAAAGGGCAGTTTAATTCAAGTGAACCTAAATGTTAGTAAAATATTTGCATCGTCTTGCCTGTAGGCCAGTGGCGCAAACTGTATGGATAGAGGAGTGGTTATCCTTGTGTGATGCACTACATTACATTACATTAATGGCATTTGTTAGACGCTCTTATCCAGAGCGACATACAATTGATTAGGCTAAGCAATCCTCCCCTGAAGCAATGCAGGGTTAAGGGCACTGCTCAAGGGCCCAACGGCTGTGCGGATCTTATTGTGGCTATTGAGGCTTATTGTAGGATTAGAACCACTGACCTTGTGTGTCCCAGTCATTTACCTTAACCACTACGCTACAGGCCACTACAAGGAGAACATTCCCAATCGGTTAATATAACACGCCTACTCCTCCAAAACTAAAGAACTGACATATTTAATACTTTCATTGTGTTTCTTCAATGCCCTCTTGTGTAAACAGCACATAAAAGCCTAGCGAGTGTGACCAACCACCATTTTAATCCTTTAATTGAATGATTATGGTATTACTGTCTGCAATGTGTTCATTAGCTCTCACGAGACATTAAATCAACTAAATATAAATTTCCCCCATTTGATAAAGAATTAATTAACTAATTATATACAGTATATTGAATCGATGGGAAAGATGGGAAATCTGAGAGGATTGGGAATTTGTGAATCAGGGACCAAACATAATTCAAGTAAATCAAAGGACCAGAATATAATATGACATACAGTATAATCCTATATAATAATTGGCAAACTCAGAAATAAGGCCAATTCTCAAATATAGCCAGCTACAGGCTCAAAAGTAAAAGAAAAATGCATTCCTACATATAGAGTTTGTACTTCACGTTAAGAATGTGAAACATGGCAGACAAAACCAAATTTTTACTCTCAACAGGCTGACTGAACTGAACACACCTTTAAGGATCCAATTCCCATTGTTGCACTTTGCCCATAAAAATCACCAAAACATATTATTTCTGGCTGAAAATTCCCTGTATAAAATAGTTGGCAAGTGCTATGTAGTTGAAGAAAATTAGTTTTACAGTAAAGATTAATACACTAGCATGTTGGGGGTACATTTTCATGGTAAATATGCCATTTCTGTTATTAAATCTGGTAGCTCATTGACTTGTAAATATATGCATTTCATCAAGCCATGGAAGCACTTAACTATTACAACTGATTTAGCAATTTATATCGATTGCATATTTACAATAAATTTTAAATCATTTGACAGTGATCAAAGATTTTTTTCCATCACCACAAATGTTTAAGAATAATTTCATATTGCAGAAAATGTGGCTTTACATTACATATACCTACCACATCAATACTTAACTTACAAATCAAAATGTAGACTTGTGAATGCAATTATCAGTTCTGATATAAACTCTTAAGTATGCATCACTTTTCAACCTTGCCTAAATCAGCATACTACAATATTATTTTTATACTAATTTGTCCCATTCTGTGAAATAAAATAAATATGAGCGACCTAGCAGCATTTCACTTGTGTAGCCAACTATGCAATTAATTATATGCAGCGAACAGATTTTCAGCTAACTCTACATAACATAGAACTCCTGCTAGCAGGAAGAACTGAGAACTGAGGTAGCTTCAGCAACATGGACATCAGTCAGTATCTTAATGTAAAAAAAGAAGGCCTTTTTTTTATTTATTTTTATACCCAATGGCCTTCAATGCGGGGCTGAGGATGTCCCAATTCCACCCCAATTTGGAATGTCCAATTAACCATTTGCATTGATGTGGAAAACCTACAGCCAATTCAGGAGAGAGGATGTCCCTGGTCCTCCGCTGAAGCATGTGGAATCATAGCCTGCACTGTTCCACACCACTGACTACAGCCAAGCTCCCACAGAGTGGAGTCAGAGGAAGACCTTTCATATGAGGCTTTGGCACTCGACTGGCCAGTGGGGGGAGCTAGAGAGCGATGAAATGTGGATCTCTAAGTGACTGAGCCCTCCGGTACTCTGGGTGACACAAATCACCAATTGTGCATCGCCCTGTGGAGCTAACAGTCACAGACTGGGATTTGATGCGAAGCAGCAAGGCTCGTCCAACATGGAGCCCTAACTTAAGAGCAACCCAGCAGCCATGATTTGTTTTTCAGCTTTAAAACAGATTACTATTACACTATTTTTATAGGGATGGGCATTTTCAGTATTTTCATGGTTTGGTTAACTGATTGATTAACCTGTTAAAAATATCACATAATAGGCTCCAATAGGCTGGAACACAGCCCAAACAATAAAAATCAGTCTAACCATTAGTTAGATACTTTACTGCACAAAAGGGGCATCCATTTGTGACAAGTGGCGATTGCATGAATATGGCAACTATAAACATCAATACCAAGATTTTCAGCAATAGGCTACTCGCTGAACAGCAGAGGACACTACCTGAGGAACAGCAGAGGACACTACCTGAGGAACAGCAGAGGACACTACCTGAGGAACAGCAGAGGACACTACCTGAGGAACAGCAGAGGACACTACCTGAGGAACAGCAGGGAACAACATCGTCAGCCTGTAGACAGAGCAAGTAAGCAATCTGCGCTTGTTTCTTCTTTATTTTTTGTTGGTCATTTTGGTTAACCGGTTAATCAACGAACCTTGCCCTTCCCAATTCCCAGATATACAAGCTTTTATAGGTGGATATAAATTTATTCTCTTTAGCTTTATTTTCCGCTCCTTCCTGCAGTGCCTTTCACAGTCTGGATTAACGGGTTACCATGCAGGTAACATTAAAACCTTCAAGGGAGCAGCAGGTGTACCATCTATCCCATAGTGCACCAGTGCACAGAAGGACAAGTATTACGGTCCGATACTGGCCTCTTAGGAACAATGTGGGAACATGGGAAATGTAGGCAAATGTAGCTGGTAGAGACCAAAGTCCATCAAACAATACTGAAAAGAGCATGGTTGGAACCAAGGTAATGGAAAAATGGCATTTTCCCCTCTCAATAGACCAATCATCGACATACTGGATATTACTGAAAATGTACCACTATGAGTACTGCATGTTCTGTAATTACGGCAGCATGTAGCTTTCTACGACATTTCAGCTGGTCTTCTGCCTTTTGTCTTTAAACACATAATGAAGAGGGGAAGAAAAGGTAGTCAGGTTAATGTGAACAACCATTGCAAACATTTTACACATATAACCATACAACAGCAGCATGTCTAAGTTCATTCAAATGCTGACAGTAAAAAGATAAAGTTGCTCAACCAAAACACAGCAAGCAAAAGGGATGTAAGCATCATCCAAAGCCCAATACTGACCAAAGATTCACAACGTGATGAGCTGCAACTGTAGACACTTCTAAAACTCGCCACCTGTGATTAATGGCTAGCACTGGCTTCAGACGTTCTGAGACGGGTAGTACACACTGCGTCAACTGCTCTCATCAACTTTCTGAAACTGTTTCATCACACTGTGAATCTTTGGTCTGAGCTGGGCTTTAAATTCATCAAGGCTTCCAATAAAATACTCCTCCAAACACAAGCCTAGCAAAAATATATACATTGAGGTAAATACGACTTAAATAAATTCTATGTATTTTCCACTACGGACATAACTTGAATCTTCAGTTTGAGGCCAGAGACTAGTTTGAAATATTAAGGTACAGTGCGGAGTAATGTCCCCATTCATTGTGATGGAGGGGGAATACGTACGTAAAATAGTTTTACACAGTTTTGATAAACTTGGCCAGTACCATCTGGAAAAATGCATGGCAATGCACATGGTCCCTTTACTGCGTAGCACAATATTTAAAAATGGGAACAGGACTTGCAAAGGGCTCAAATTACAATGACATGATCTGAAAATATAATATTATTAGAAGTACCATGTTAAATTGACCAGTACTTTCATAATAAGGATACTGGCACTTATAAATAAATAAAATAAAATGGTGGCACCTGCTGCATAATCAAAACATTATGGACAAGAAGGCATCATATTGAAATGCTACAAATAAGATTCATTTGGGCATGTTAAAGGCATGTATGGCATTATTCGGAGATTTTTAACCAGGCCAGGAACTGAAATTCCCCAATAGACATATTTTGGTATATGTTGATACACTTGGGCTTTTTAGGTCTGACATTTGATAGAAAATACTTATATCATTTCATTTGTATTCGGCTTGAAAATTGGGTACCTTGAATTCTTAAATCTATAATTTTACACCATTATGAAAAATTAGCTGGAAACTAGAGGAGAACCTCTCATTTGAAATACATCTAATGCTGGAGAAAAGAGAAACCAGAGCTGGATTAGGATTCGAGGGGCCAGATTCGATGATCCCCGTCATACAGATTAGCAAGACCGTTTATTTTTTCAAAACACTACAGACCATTCTGCCTCACCGAGGATACTAAATTGCAAGAAGCATCCACACAAAAAAAGAAATATACCCATTCACCCCAAACATTGTAGTGCTACCATTACACTGCAGAGGCGTTTTGTGAACCTGCCCATTATCAAAGAGCGTTTTCAGTATCTGCTCCACGATCAACTGTCCCTGAAAACCCACAGAACTTCCATAACAATTGTGAAGTGTGGTCACAATTTATGATGTTAAAGCACAGAACTGCGTACAGAAGGTAAGATGTAATGAACAGACATACCCATAAGAATTGTGTGTACCTAAAGTTGACAGCTCTAAGTAAACATAAACAAATAAAGCTGCTTATGCTCTAAAAAATAAAAGCATAATTTAAAACGACTGACGAAGATGAGCAAAAGGTGGAAACACGCTGGTCAGACGGTGAGTTTAAAGGCACCGTGGGATGGTTCTCATGAGGAGTCACAGCATCAGTTAGGGAACACTGAAAAGGGAGCAGCAGTGAGCAGGGTGCTTCCTACTTCCCAGCTCAACATGTACTGTTAAGGCCTGCTGTTCACTGATTTAGGTCAGCGGTCAGCAGTCATGTCAGCCTTCGCCAAAAGCTGCTTTCTGACAGATACCCAGTCATAGGGAGTGTCAAGGAACATTACCATCAAGAGACTTTTCCCCATTCGTTTGGAGCCTATAACCATGAAGCTGCCATTTTGCGAGCAGATGTGCAAAGCATGGAACTCATCTGTTTTTTGTTTTTTGCATAAATTAAAGAGGGATAGAGCCTAACCAGAGACATTGGGTGGTGATTAAGTGTCCAGACAGACATTGTTCAAGACTCTATAATTATCTGCGACAGTTACGGTCCTCTTATTGGATATTCCACGAGAGTCAGCTCTGTCAGAGACATTGACATCAGGACACAAACACAGACATAAAAGAGAAACACTCAGTGAAGCAGAACAGGAAGCGCAGCCTTCGGTAGTACTGAACGCACAAAGAAGAAACAGCATTCGCAGCACAGATCAGTTACTGAATGATGCAGTGGATATTTTATGGAGCCAGAATAACCAAACGCTTGCCGACATTCTGCAAGTACTACAAACCTGTCTACTGAACCAATATGAAGGTTTCTGTAATTAGCATGTAAATGTTATATGGCAGGTTAAATGTTATAACAGGACGAACGGTCACAATGTACGCTGTCATCAAGATGCCGTTTTACTGTGATATTCCGTAGGGCTAAGAGCAGTTTTGAAAACATGCCATGTTCTGTAGGTTACAGGCTGCTGTGGGAGGATAAATGCTTTAGCCAAGCTCTGCTAACATAGAGAAAAGAAAGTCACAGTAGCACAGACAGTCTCGCCAGCATTTTTGGCATTACTACAGCACCTATCATGATTCCAGAATTCCTAGAGTGAGCGGTAGAGAGGGCAGCTTCAGCTGCAGATTCCACTAACTTGGCTCAGCCACTCATTGATAAACTTGGTATGCTGAACTGCATTAATGGCAGTTTTACTTTGTCATGTCTCGTCGCACGATGCCTGTGCCATTTCCATGAACCCATAATCCTGTGTTTTGAAACTCCCTTTACAGTTTGTATATAAGAAAATGAAAAAAATACATAAAACAGGCGCACAAAATGTATGCGCTTCAGTAATAAAAAATAAAAAAGGGCATTCAGAAACCGACCCAGTCCTTAAGGACTTGTGACAAAAGACAGAGGCAGAGAAAACGGTGTACTTGTTCCTTTCGAAGTGCGCACTTTAACCCTTTCAGTCATCAACCGAAACTACGGTAAAACTTCACACATTTCCAACCAAACAAAATGACTGCTACACTATTGTTTTGAGCCCCAATTAAAACTTTACTAAAGCTCCCCTACTAAACTTCCTCAATATTCCCCCCTCTGGGATTGGGGAGGAGCCGCTGGGGTAATGGGAGTGTGCTCCGTGGGGCGCTCGGTGCGGCGGGTTTGCACTGCGCAGTGCTGTACTCACGCTGTCCATGTAGTTGGGCTTGAAGGCGTCGGGCTGCCGTCTCATCTCCTCCTGCTCCCGGTGCCGCATCATGTCCTCCTCCCGCCGCCTGCGCTCCTCCTCGTGCCTGAGGGGGGGATCAGCGCCGTGGCAACGGTCAGGAAACAGCCGACGACAACCCGCATGACACAGGGGTGTCAAACTCTAATCCTGCAGGGCCGCAGTGCCTGCTGCTGTTCCCCCTGCTGTACGTTTCAGCATGAATGATTTTTCATGGAAACCTCTGCCATTCACATAATTCTTACTGAATTTACTTATTGGATTATGAATATATGGTCACATGGTTGCAGCTGTTTACATTTCAGTGCAGACATAACTAGAAATTGAATAAGAGCTGACTGATATTTCAATATTTAAAATGCCTCATTGTGCAGCTTGTTGCAGCCTCGAGCAGGCCAAGAACAATATAGATCAGTATAGAAAGCCAAGTCAGAGCTTTGACAGAGACTGCCATCACTTAGGGTCGTTTCAGAAAGAACCCAAACTTAATGATGACTGGGTTAAAGCTGTAGGATGAACATCGCTACCAAAAGATGCTTGCCTGTGCAGCCAACACTTCACCTCAATTTGACCTTACGTTATACTGGTGCAACAGGCTGCTGGCTCTCAAGGCCTTAATAGGCTCCTGATTAAAAGGAAACCACAAATACCTGCCATCCAGGACTGGAGTTTGACACCAATGGAGTAACAGAATTCAAGCATTCAATAACTCCTCCGTTCTTTAACTCTCCCCGTGCCCACCTGACATGTCCAGTGAACCGGTGAGATTAGGGGTTCCCCAACGTTTTTCTGATGCAACCGCAAATTAATGTTCACAAATGTACGCGACCCCAACACCCCACCCACGCATGTCTTGTGCCTAACAACACTGTTTATCCATGAATATACTGCGTAACTCTCGTACCTCTTTGCTTAATTACAGTTGGGTTGTTGTGACATTCAACATGCAGTAGCCTAAATTTGCATAATTTAAAGATACAATAGGTAATTTCTGACTTCTAACAGACACTGTTTATCCTTCCCCCTCCTCTGTGAATGCTCGGACTTGAAACACCATTGGCTGTGGCAATTTGAACCAATTTTTAACCAATGAGCTTGAATTATTATACATCTATACAATGTTTTGGTATAGAGTGCCGGCCCGTCGACTGTATATTTTGAACACTGAATTTCAGGACTATGAACACAGGCAGAGGGCGAGTCAACATGTCAGTGAGCCTTTTTCAATGATAGGAAGGGATTTACACTGGTCTTGTAACAATGTTTTAACACAAAAATCTTACCTATTGTACCTTTAAGGGACAAAAAAGGTATTTTCTTTTTCCCCCAAAAAAACTTTCAAGCAACCCAATCCTCAAATCAGGTGACCCCACATGGGGTCATGTCCGACCCTCTAGGAACCCCTTGGGTTAGATGTTCGGTGGCGTACCTCATTTCGATATGCTTTCTCTTCTGGAGCTCCTGGTTCCTCAGCTCCTCCAGACGCCTCAGTTCCTCCTGACGCCTCATTAGATCTGCGGGTGAGAGCAAAGAAACGCATCGTCACAAGAGAACATAAAACAATTTGCCTCATTCCACAATAATATTAGGCCCAAAAAAGCCAAACCAGTTGCAGCTGTGCAAAGCCATAGAGTTGAGTTAGTGTAGCTCTATGGGGCTGTCATGAATCATGGTGCTTTATATATAAATTACATGAAGCTCTATGGTGCTCTAGACAAAGATCTATGGTGTTGCATATACATCAGCTGATGCTCTATGGTACTGAAATTAATCAGGTGAAGCTCTATGGTGCTGCAATGAATCAGGTGAAACTCTGGTGCTGTAATGAATCGGGTGAAACTCTATGGTGCTGTAATGAATCGGGTGAAACTCTATGGTGCTGTAATGAATCGGGTGAAACTCTATGGTGCTGTAATGAATCGGGTGAAACTCTATGGTGCTGTAATGAATTGGGTGAAACTCTATGGTGCTGTAATGAATCGGGTGAAACTCTATGGTGCGGTAATGAATCAGGTGAAACTATGGTGCTGTAATGAATCAGGTGAAACTCTATGGTGCTGTAATGAATCAGGTGAAGCTCTATGGTGCTGTAATAAATCAGGTGAAACTATGGTGCGGTAATGAATCAGGTGAAACGCTATGGTGCGGTAATGAATCAGGTGAAACTCTATGGTGCTGTAATGAATCAGGTGAAGCTCTATGGTGCTGTAATGAATCAGATGAAGCTCTATGGTGCTGTAATGAATCAGGTGAAACGCTATGGTGCGGTAATGAATCAGGTGAAACTCTATGGTGCTGTAATGAATCAGGTGAAGATCTATGGTGCTGTAATGAATCAGATGAAGCTCTATGGTGCTGTAATGAATCAGGTGAAGCTCTGGTGCTGTAATGAATCAGGTGAAACTCTGGTGCTGTAATGAATCAGGTGAAGATCTATGGTGCTGTAATGAATCGGGTGAAACTCTATGGTGCTGTAATGAATCAGGTGAAGCTCTATGGTGCTGTAATGAATCAGATGAAGCTCTATGGTGCTGTAATGAATCAGGTGAAGCTCTGGTGCTGTAATGAATCAGGTGAAACTCTGGTGCTGTAATGAATCAGGTGAAGATCTATGGTGCTGTAATGAATCGGGTGAAACTCTATGGTGCTGTAATGAATCAGGTGAAACTCTGGTGCTGTAATGAATCAGGTGAAGATCTATGGTGCTGTAATGAATCAGGTGAAACTCTATGGTGCTGTAATGAATCAGGTGAAGCTCTATGGTGCTGTAATAAATCAGGTGAAGCTCTATGGTGCTGTAATGAATCAGGTGAAGCTCTGGTGCTGTAATGAATCAGGTGAAACTCTGGTGCTGTAATGAATCAGGTGAAGATCTATGGTGCTGTAATGAATCAGGTGAAACTCTATGGTGCTGTAATGAATCAGGTGAAGCTCTATGGTGCTGTAATAAATCAGGTGAAACTATGGCGCGGTAATGAATCAGGTGAAACGCTATGGTGCGGTAATGAATCAGGTGAAACTCTATGGTGCTGTAATGAATCAGGTGAAGCTCTATGGTGCTGTAATGAATCAGGTGAAGCTCTATGGTGCTGTAATGAATCAGATGAAGCTCTATGGTGCTGTAATGAATCAGGTGAAGCTCTGGTGCTGTAATGAATCAGGTGAAACTCTGGTGCTGTAATGAATCAGGTGAAGATCTATGGTGCTGTAATGAATCAGGTGAAACTCTATGGTGCTGTAATGAATCAGGTGAAGCTCTATGGTGCTGTAATAAATCAGGTGAAACTATGGTGCGGTAATGAATCAGGTGAAACGCTATGGTGCGGTAATGAATCAGGTGAAACTCTATGGTGCTGTAATGAATCAGGTGAAGCTCTATGGTGCTGTAATGAATCAGATGAAGCTCTATGGTGCTGTAATGAATCAGGTGAAGCTCTGGTGCTGTAATGAATCAGGTGAAACTCTGGTGCTGTAATGAATCAGGTGAAGATCTATGGTGCTGTAATGAATCGGGTGAAACTCTATGGTGCTGTAATGAATCCGGTGAAGCTCTATGGTGCTGTAATGAATCAGATGAAGCTCGATGGTGCTGCATATGAAACAGGCGTAGAGCGTGGTTTTGCACAGCACTTCACCTTGTCTCATCATCATGAGCTGGTGTTCGTGTCGTGCGGCCTCCATCTCAGCCTCCAGCTTCTCTTTGGCCTCGCGGATGTTCCGGTCCACCTGGTCCCGCTGCTGTTTCTCCATCTCATCCAGGGCCTTCCAGCGTGAGGAGTACTCAAACTCAAAGGTCCCGGGCTGGGCGAAGCGAGGGGGGTGCTCCCTCTCCCTGAAAAGCACACGGTACCTCTGTCAGGCCCTGTTACCCCACATCAGGCCCCGTTAGCCCAAGTCAGGCCCTGTAACCCCCATGATTTTGATCGCATCATTCTGCCGATTCCGCTCAAATCATTTTAGGGGGGGTCGCAGCCCATAGTTCAACGCCTAAACAGCTGTCACTCTCATTTTTATGTTCCTGATTTACAGATAAAAGCAACTGATAATAAGGCGCAACACAGGAAGTCCAAATCAGAATATTTAAACCGGAAGATCTAAACCAGAAAATCTAAAGCAGAAGATCTAAATCAGGAGCCTTTGATCACAGTGGCTGGAGTGGCCCCATATAGAGACCTTAACAATGCGTCTCAGTGGACAATTCTAAAAAGCAGCTATTAATACATTGAAAACCAGGACATCCAATCAGAATGAAAACATACAAATTAGGCTCAGCAAGTAGCGCCCGCAGCCTTCGTTCTCAAACGGTGTTTAAACGGTGTTACTTTAAAGAAATACTTCAGGCTAAAACACTTACATCATTCATAAACATTAGCAGCAATGCGAAAAGTAACTGCCTAAATGAATAATAGCCTTACTTGTGATACTGTGCAGATTTCTGCAGCAACTTTTCGGGGAGGCCGTCTTCATCATCAAACTGTTCCGTTGGCTCAACGACAGCAGGACGGGGCGCCCTGAAAGGGGACAGCACTCAGTTTGGACCTTCAATAGCACATAGTAACCTATGTGCACATTATAGTTCATATCCATTTCTAAAAACACAAATATATCTCCACCATTTTGGTCCACAAAATAATCTACTTGTCAAAACAGAATGATGGATTCATGTTAGATACAGTGCATCCGGAAAGTATTCACAGCGCTTCACTTTTCCCACATTTTGTTATGTTACAGCCTTATTCCCAGATTGATTAAATTCATTTTTTTCCTCCAAATTCTACACACAATACCCCATAATGACAACGTGAAAAAAGTTTTTTTGAGATTTGAGATTTGCAAATTTATTAAAAAAAGAAAACTAAGAAACATAAGTACATAAGTATTCGCAGCCTTTGCCATGAAGCTCAAAATTGAGCTCAGGTGCATCCTGTTTCCACTGATCAACCTTGAGATGTTTCTACAGCTTAACTGGAGTCCACCTGTGGTAAATTCAGTTGATTGGACATGATTTGGAAAGGCACACACCTGTCTATATAAGGTCCCACAGTTGACAGTGCATGTCAGAGCACAAACCAAGCACGAAGTCAAAGAATCGTCTGTAGACCTCTGAGACAGGATTGTCTCGAGGCACAAATCTGGGGAAGGGTACAGGAAAATTTCTGCTGCTTTGAAGGTCCCAATGAGCACAGTGGCCTCCATCATCCGTAAATGGAAGAAGTTTGGAATCACCAGGACTCTTCCTAGAGCTGGCCGCCCGTCTAAACTGAGCAATCGGGGGAGAAGGGCCTTAGTCAGGGAGGTGACCAAGAACCCGATGGTCACTCTGTCAGAGCTCCAGCGTTCCTCTGTAGAGAGAGGAGAACCTTCCAGAAGGACAACCATCTCTGCAGCAATCCACCAATCAGGCCTGTATGGTAGGGTGGCCAGACGGAAGCCACTCCTTCGTAAAAAGCACATGGCAGCCCGCCTGGAGTTTGCCAAAAGGCACCTGAAGGACTCTCAGACCATGAGAAACAAAATTCTCTGGTCTGATGAGACAAAGATTGAACTCTTTGGTGTGAATGCCAGGTGTCATGTTTGGAGGAAACCAGGCACCGCTCATCACCTGGCCAATACCATCCCTACAGTGAAGCATGGTGGTGGCAGCATCATGCTGTGGGGATGTTTTTCAGCGGCAGGAACTGGGAGATTGGTCAGGATTGAGGGAAAGGTCAATGCAGCAATGTACAGAGACATCCCGGATGAAAATCTGCTCCAGAGCGCTCTTGACCTCAGACAGGGGCGACGGTTCATCTTTCGGCAGGACAATGACCCTAAGCACACAGCCAAGATATCAAAGGAGTGGCTTCAGAACAACTCTGTGAATGCCCTTGAGTGGCCCAGCCAGAGCCCAGACTTGAATCCGATCATCTCTGGAGACATCTGAAAATGGCTGTGCACCGACGCTCCCCATCCAACCTGATGGAGCTTGAGAGGTGCTGCAAAGAGGAATGGGCGAAACTGCCCAAAGATAGGTGTGCCAAGCTTGTGGCATCATATTCAAAAAGACTTGAGGCTGTAATTGCTGCCAAAGGTGCATCAACAAAGTATTGAGCAAAGGCTGTGAATACTTATGTACATGTGATTTCTTAGGTTTTTATTTTTAATAAATTTGCAAAAATTTCAAAAAAACTTTTTCCATTATGGAATAAGGCTGTAACATAACAAAATGTGGGAAAAGTGAAGCGCTGTGAATACTTTACGGATGCACTGTATACCAGCAAGATGATCTCAGTCTCTGAAAGACTTACAGAAGGTTACAGAGGTTCTGTAAATTAAATAACCTGCTGAATGGTGACAGGAAGCTGCCATCTAGCTGACAAACCATAACTATTTTAAGTGATTCACTTACTTCAGCTGTCTTAACCTCAAGACCATCTAGTTACTCCAAAGTTCCTTAGGTTTTCTGTTCAACTTTTCTGTTCAACTTGGCCAACTCACATTAAATATTTATGCAAAACTGTCTTCAAAAAATAAATAAATAATACAATTTAACCCTACATTTATTAGAGGGGGGTTTCTACTTCAGATCATCAAATGACCTGAATCACTATTTTTAAAAAGGTGAGGGAAAACATATGCAAAGTATGCAGCATTTTCAAGCTATAGGTTTTTCTACCTCCTCACTGAGCCAGCCAACTCATTAAGTACAAATACAGCGTCATTTAAAATGTTAATTAGCCTTTACACTACGGAAGTGGCTTCTTCAGCCCGCAGCACTTAAGCAATGACATTTGTTCCCGCAAGACTACATAAAACAGCAGGAGCTGTACTCCAGATTAGCTTCTGTACAGACTGCGAAGGAATAGAAGCTTGTAATGTAGTTGGCCTGACAGGAGGCTTCCTTTGTGCAAATTTGATTAGCACGTCTACTTCATTTAATTAAGCGAGCTAGCGATGGGACAAATCTAGACAAAACATTTTCACGATGTTGCAGAAATATACTGCCAATGCCATAACATGTAACATAGTGAGACCACTGTTATCTGGGATTAAAGCACCATCCAGTTTTAAACGGTACCATAATACCTGGAAAAGCAGACACTATAGGGAGGTAAAGCGGACGTTTTGAGAACTAAACCTCCGGTAAACTGCTCCCTATTAACTCAAGAGGCGAAAGCTAAATATAAGCAAACTACGTAGCGCTGAAGTCTGGGTTCAAAGTATGAGTTTCATGGTATAATTACATAGCTATATGCTGAATATAAATTCGTAGAAAGTCCTGTTTAGCATTTTTACACCTTTAAGACTGGCTAAAACTCAGTCTCTCATAATGCTGTCCCTTTCTTCCACAATTGGACCATCCTAATGCCACAGACAGTGGTGTCTGTATTCATTCATCATCCCGACTCATGCAATTTAAAATTCTGACTTTACCAGCATGATTTGAACACAAGCAACAACAAGGCTGCCACGCTAGACAGAGACTGCCACGCTAGACAGAGACTGCCACGCTAGATTTTTTCCACTCACGTGGTCAGTAGAAGGGCTCCATCTGCACAACGTTCCAACGCCTTCCGGGCAGCGGGTTTTGAAGCAAACTCCACAAATCCTTTGCCAGTCGGCCTGCCACGGTCGTCAACCACAACGATGGCCCTCTCCACCGGGCCGAACTGGGCAAAGGCCTGCTCCAGGAGCTCGTTGGAGACCACAGGGGAGAGGTTCCGCACCGTCAGCGCCGCTCCGTGTGTGGCGAAGCGGATCCGGATCGGCCTGTTCCTCATGACCGTTCCATCCAGCTCAGCCTTCGCGATCTCTGCCAGCGTCCTGGTTTCCTGCACACACACAGACCAACGTTAAATCATTACATTCGGTTCTGCAACAATGGAGTCCCAAACTGTATTCTACATAACAAAAGCATTAACAGCAATGTCACCAAGGAGGTTTATTTTCAGGAAAGGCTAGTTTAGTCTAGCTAGTTGTACATTTCATGGCTGCGTATCATAACATAGTCAGGGTTATAAGATGCAAGGAAAGAATAAGAAAAGTATGTCTGGGAGTGATGCCCTTGGGTGATTGAGTTAGATGCAATTGTTTGCAATTGCTCAATTGCCTCCTTAAGGCAGGCAGAAGAGAGCTGTCAGCACCTAGTCTTTCGATCACCTTTGGAAACTATCATTGCTATTGATCAACATGAGGACCAAAGTCATGCCAATGAAAGCCAAAGTCTGTCATGGTCTGGTGGTGACTGTCTCAAGCCTGCCCTCATGGCTGTGTTGGCCACTGCCTGTTTCCCTTAGCTATATTGCCATAGCCTTATTCTACCTGGGTTTTCCTTATCGTACATGGGCACCTCTCTCACCTGCTCTGCTTGACCAATTACCATCTGAAACCACTAACAATGTTTCTTTCTTCCCTTCCCTGCTCTGGGCACCTGCCCGGAGCTCTACCAAGTTTCCTGAGCACCCCCTCCTGGCCCAGAGCTCCAGCCCAAGACCAGCTGTGCACCCCCCTCCTGCCTCTGCTGATTCAGCTGTAGCACCAAGTCTGTCGCCTTGCCTGACAGTGCCACCCTTTAGTGTTCCTGCCATCTCTCTACATGACATTTCCTTGGACATAATTAATTCAGATTGGATATTTATGTACTTAATGAATCTATCTATATGTAAAACCATTTTTTTACAACAAACTGGTGTCAACCAGCAGCAGAAGGGGACCTCCAAGGTTCTGCTCAAGGTTTCTTCCTGTTAGCTAGGGAGTTTTTCCTTGCCACTGTTGCCCGAGGTGTACTCTTGGGAGCCAGTTCTCTGTAATGCTGCTTTGTTAAAAGCGCTATACAAATAAAAATTGATTAATTGAAAATTTCATGAACAGAAATACAGATGCAAACCACTGGTTAGCCACAGAAACAGGATGGCCAGGTTATAGTTTGCCAAGAAGTACAACCAGAGTTCTGGAAAAAGGTCTTGTGCACAGATGAGACAACGCTTAACTTATATCCGAGTGATGGCAAGCGCAAAGTATGGAGGAGAGAAGAAACAGCCCAAAATCCAAAGCATACCACCTTATCTGTGAAACTGTGTGGCTGTTGAAGGTACTGGCCCCTTTATCTTCATTGGTGATCGAACTGCTGATGGTTGTATCAAAATGAATGAGTGTATTGACACATACTATCTGCTCAAGTTCAAGCGAATGCCTCAACTCATTGGCCGCCAGTTCATTTTCCAGCAAGACAATTATCCCAAACATACTATTAAAGCAACAAAGGAGTTTTTAGGAATGGCCAAGTCAATCACCTGATCTGAACCCATTTAAGCATGGCTTTCATATGCTGAAGAGAAGTACAGAGGCAAATAAATAAGTGATGGGTCTTTGTCCCAAACATTACAGATGGAGACTTAAAATGCAGTGTTTCCACAAGTTGTCCCAGTACTGTATCCAATTTACATAAACAACCTTTGGTGCAGATCACTTAAATGTGCGACTGATCATTTACTGCTGGTGACTGTGATGGGAACAGAGTCAGATTTGTAGAACAAATCTGCAAAAGTACTGAACAAATCCCTACCACAGTCACAACAAGGAAACATGAGCTGATTCTTTTTGAATCCGAGAGCAGTACACCAATCAGCTGATGAGGCAGTGTTGGTTCTTCCTATATCCACAGCAGGCATGGAATTAAATTTTAGTTTCATGAAGAGAATCAAAATAAGCTTAAAGGGGGCAGCGATTTGAGGTAGTGAGAAGCAGGCTGAATACAGAGAAGAGGGTAAGGAGGAAGTGAACTATCTCCAAATCATTCACTTGTGTGATGCACACAGGACATAGGAGTTGTAAGAATGTGTATATAGTTTTCCAATAAACGGATTACCCTGGAGAGCTACTGCTTAAAAGACTTGGTTTATATTTGCAGATGTTTTTAAAACAATCTGTTCAGGACAGTAGACATTCAGTTCAGGACAGTGGACGTTTTTATATTGCAATTGTTTTGTATTGAAAATTTCAATAAAACAATATTTTGTCACGGTCCACTTACATTTTAGTCATTTGGCAGACGCTTTTAATCCAAAGCGACTTACAAGTGTATAGGTTGTACCATAAGTCAAAGCATCACATCCAGAACTAGCAAAATACACATGAAATGCTGTTCTAAACATACACTTCCTGGTAACACAACTTTAATTTCATAACCTGCAGGACTTTGGTGAGACTTGAGCTGCAGTGGTAGTCCAAGATTTACCACTGCAGACTCCCACTCACTGGGGACTAATGACATCTACTGGCCGTTTTATCAATACCCAGAGACATCACTGGTGATGCAACCCCCCGCCCCGCATTTTACATGGCCACTGAAGTTTTCATTTACAACAAGAAATAGCAATACAACACATGGTGGAGATGGTCCTTATTGCACTAAAAACATTTCAACACTATCACTGCCACATAGCATCCAGCCGAACAATGACATAGCTCCTACAAAAAAAATCAATGGCCCTGTGACAGAGATCTGGCTGTAATCCCAGTACTCATCTTTACCTATGGAGCAAAGCTTGAGATGCTGAAATAACAGCCCACCTCCATTACATTACATTACATTACATTACATTACATTATTGGCATTTGGCAGACACTCTTATCCAGAGCGACGTACAGTTCATTAGACTAAGCAGGAGACAATCCCCCCTGGAGCAATACAGGGTTAAGGGACTTTCCCAAGGGCCCAATGGCTGTGCGGATCTTATTGTGGCTACACCGGGAATCGAACCACCAACCGTGCGGATCCCAGTCATGTACCTTAACCACTACGCTACAGGCCGCCTGTCGAATGACCACATCTAATGCCGACATCTGTTTGAAAAACAGAACTGACGCACTGAAAATATGAGTGTTCTATTTCACAAGCTGCACTGGTTTCATATAAATAATCTTATTCTTCTTATGTAGGTAAACATATACAAATTACTGAGACACTTTTATTGCCTATGTACATAAACATGAACAT
Source organism: Conger conger (assembly GCF_963514075.1). Classification (NCBI taxonomy): domain Eukaryota; kingdom Metazoa; phylum Chordata; class Actinopteri; order Anguilliformes; family Congridae; genus Conger; species Conger conger. The sequence goes on from NC_083776.1 coordinate 18,932,688, forward strand.
GAACAGACACAAACTTATTGAGCATAAGTACCCCCACCAACATTTTGCATTGGAACACATCTTAAATAAGACTTTAAAAATGGACTTCTAATGTCACTGTGATGGTCAATTATATTACAGTTACTTAGCTGATGCTTTTATCCAAAGTGACTGACAGTTGATTAGGCTAAGCAGGGGACAAGCCCCCCTGATGCAATGTGGGGTTAAGGGCCTTGCTCAAGGGCCCCAACAGCTGTGCAGATCTTATCGTGGCTACACCTGGGCCTGAATCACCAACGTTCCAGGTCCCAGTCCCAAAGCATATCTCACCACAACCAGATTCACCGGGAGAAAGCCAGATGCTGCCATTTTAAACCATGACATTTAGTGATGGATCAAGCTCATGCCAATATAGCTCCAAAGCGACCAACGAATAAAGCACACTACTGATGTCAACAGAAAATGTTACAGTGATCCCTCAAGCACAGCAAGGTTCATCTCTGGATAGATGACAGAGTCATTTTGAATATTAGCGAGGGCTGCACGATATATTGTATATTTACTACATTAATTTATCGAGATATGAACATGCAAGATAAACATATCGCAAAAGACTGCTTGAAATGCGATGAATAGTATTTATTTAAATTTCTATTCCATTAAACTGATTAGTTGTTCATCTGCAATCTGTTCAATGTCGAAAATAATGTATTCATTTTATTTTTTTATTCATTTTTTATTCGGTTCAGTAGGCTATTCATTATCAGGGTTCTATGTTAGCAGTGCTCCAAAAGCAGAAAGGCATTAGAACTGTGCACACCTCAATATTTGTATGTTCATCGCAATATTCAACAATTACCAATTTAGCGACCACAAAGCTGACATTTCACCAAGTTCACTTGCATCAAGAAAGCAGCATTCGTAAAATTGCAAAGATAGGTCTGAAATCTCAAAACCAGACAATGGAACACTTAACAACTTGAGCCACATTATCTCTCATGGTAAATCAGAATTTTATTAAACTACCCAATGTTTACTAAACTTTTATGCAACGTCTGTTTTTGCAATATTACACTCTGAAGAGAACGTTTCTCGACATTTAGTCATAGTAACAAGAACTGCATAAAACCACTTTGACGGCAAATGCTGCCGTTTGCGGTACAGCCTTCAGGTCATATGATGACCACTTGAGCTAAGTGTTGAGCATAGAGACTTGGAACCAAAATCTAAATAACATTTTTTGGAATGTGTCATAGCCCAGTTGAGCACATCCTTACTCTCCTGGTATTTCTAAGGTTGTGGCTTTGATTGATTGATTGATTGATTATATTTGGTCACATAAACATAATACCAAGTTGCACTCACCAGCAAAGAGGTGGAAAAACTAATCAGATTTGACAAATCTCTCCCCTTCACTTTGGCAGCAAATATCGCTAATATCCGAATTATTTTGGTTTCCAATGGCACAATGATAAATATTCTTCCAAAGCCAAGCAAGACAAATAATCTAGTGTTCAGATGCCAAGATTTCATTTATTGAATGTTTGCATAAGAGGTCGTAAATTAACAGAATTTGTTGACAATGTGAAAGGGTGGAGGCAAAAGTGAGAATCAAGCTTTTGTCTAATGATAATTTTGTTCAACTCATATACATCAATGATGAAGACAACTTTCTCCAGTGCTCTAAAGTGTTAAATGTGTTTACTATTTTGAGATGCTAACACAGGTGACAAGCACATATTTTCACCCACTGGAGTTCTGGAGGCAGTATGATAGTGGATAACGGCACTGAGTACTGTATGCATCATCTTTCCTGCAATGCTGGAGCAAATAAGCAACATTTAAACCATCCCTTGCCCTCTACTGCACCGGGAGCATCTATTCGTACTTTGTCTGGTCATACTCAGCACTGGCACGTTGAGAATTTAGCTAATCGTGGCATAAGGTCACATTACCTCCCTGTGAGGAAATGCAGTTTTGCAAAAACAAAATAATTGAATCGAACAAGCAAAAAAAAAAAGAAAGAAAAAAAAGAAGATTTCAGAACTTGGACAAGGTGCTACAACGTCATCATATCAAAGCTAGATTCTTTAATTATATTCTAATTATCATGCTGTAATCATAAACTTGCATGCGTGTCTGTGGTTCAATGAAATGAATACCTTTTTAAAAGACGGTACAGAACGGCCTCGCGCAGCCAAAGTCTTCCGTGCGCTGCTAGCCTAATCCTAATGCGCCATTGAAATGCTTGAGTGCTAATAGCTCAAGTAAACTAAGTTACTAAACCAATGTTTCATTGGTTTAGCTTGGTAGCTAACGTTAGCTTGGACAGTTAACCGACAAAACTTACATATTTGTAGCCTAGAGTACAGTTAACTAGCTAACCTTACAGCTTGAAAACTCAATTCCAGTGCAGTTATTGCAGTTATTTCAAAATCAGAAAAAAATCAATAAAAGCATAACGTTACCAGTCGGATGAATCCAAATCCCCGGTCTCTGTTGATGAAGACTTCGTTGGCTTCTCCATATTTTGAGAACAGATTTTTGAAATCCTCCTCTGTCAAATCAGTAGGGAGATTTCCCACAAACAACCTGCATCGCTGAGTAAACGTTTTCTCTCCTGGTTTCCTGAAGCTTTTCAAGTCAAATGTCATTTCAAGTGGCTCGCCAGCGTCAGATTCAGAAATGGGATCTGTATTTGACGTTGTTGGTCCCTCCATCTTTGGCCCTTGTTCAGCGGCTGGCGATTCCGAATTGCGATTTGGGTTGTGGGGTCTGGGAGACGGAGAGTTGTTGTGTATATTAATCTGCTTAAGATTTCGGTTGGCCATGCTAGCCATTTACACGATATTTCGGAGTTATTATTTTAAAATTATAAACTATATTTCCGGCGAACTGAAAGTAAAGTATACGGAGGAGCAAGTATGCTGGTGCACTGCTCCGCAGCCTGCAAAAGGTGCCTGTTTTTCCAAGATGGCGTTTGGAACAGGAGCTACGTGTATAACGTGTTTCTCTGCGGCAACTAATACGTCATCGCGTACCTTGGGAAATATCTTCAGAAGATATGATTATGGTTATGGACAATTTCACAGTAAATGTACCATAAGCACGTTAGTTAAACACAGTATGCATCGCTTGCCACAAGGTTTTAAACTAATTTGGTCAAAATTAAATTGGTTAAATGTCTGTGTTGTCAAGTCAAATGCCAGTAGCCTACCATATAGATCAGTTTGTTCATAGGACTTGATGTAATATACATATGTTGTGTTAGAGTGCCAACACAAATATATAAAATTATACGGAATGAAAGTATTTGCTAAAAGAAAGCAGCGGTAAAACCATTCCACCGTAAATGTTAAAGGCTCTGGCATAGTACCATGTATACGAATGAGATTTGTTTTTGATGATAACTTTAAGAGTATTAACTACTGTTCTAAATAAGTCTTCGTTCAATTTCATGTTCCTTTGCATTTTATTGTTTGTGAAGTGCAGTACAGTCACACTATGTAGTAACTTTGCCCTGTACTGCATTCAGTTTGTAGTGCCTAGCCTTTACCGCTAGGCGGGGCTTATAAAACAAGCTACAGCTACGGTTTATTTTCTTCGGCGTCGCGACTTCATTCGATTTTTTTCCTAATATGAGTGTGTTCTTTAAATTCTGTGTTGCTGTTCATCCCTCACTGTAGAACCTCATAGTCCATTCTTTGTTATAAACAGATCGCTCTACTTTATTCTGTGTGTGTTGGTGTGGTGGTGGTGTAAACGCTGTTGTTAATAAAATACTGGATTTTGGCTAAACACACTGGTAACAGTTGTTGCATTGCCATAAAACACACAATTAGAAAACTGGCTGTAGGCATGAAGAAATCTTTTCAAAATAATGTAAAGCACTGAGTAATCAATGTAGTACTCACAATACTAACCACTGAACACATCAATGGCATTCATGTCAGGAATTTGCGAGGGGTCCTGGCAGATTCAAATAGGCACATCTAATTTAAAGATTTTTTTTCATGCGTGCTTTCTGTGATTTTCACATTTCATATACTGTGTTGACCTCCCTCGTTATATTTAAATAAGAAATTACCAATATTTTTATGTATGCAAACGACAGTATTCTATTTCCATGACCATCGTGAGAAGTCATGATGTTCATACCATAGTTATAAACATTGCAGGACATTATCAAAATAATTAAACGTGAACCATACATAATTATGTAATTTAGCATTTACCTGTGGCCAACAATTTTAACAGCGATATAATTATACAACACAGTGCGCCTGCGTGAAAGGCGAGAAAGGGAAAAGATCTTCGAACGTTGCTACGTTGTAGCGCATGCGCTAGGGTATTTGTGTCAAGGCACAGAAGTGGCGCTATATCGTTTGCAGATCGACTCGGGTAAGCAATCCAGAAACGTTTTATCGCAAATTATGGTTCATTGACAAAAGTTGTAGCAACAACTGATTACGAAAATCTGGAGTACACCGAATCCTACGACTATCCTGTTACGTTGTTAAGTCAAGTTTAATGGCGATTTAGCAGTTAATTTTACCCCGCCTGATATTTTCTCCCCCTCTCTGCTGTAGCAGGGTGCTATTGCCTGTGCTCTCACGTATTGTTTCGTTCGCTCTAATGGCGGACGTGAGGCAGTGCTACTGATTTGATGGGGGGCAAGTAGTAGCCCCTATCGGAGACAGAGAGTAAGAGGGAATGTACTGTGCCTATTGATTCGTGAAGGTAGGGCAATTAACATCCTTATGACAGAATGTTTGTACTCGGTTGTTTTCATAGTATTAAAAATGAAAACATTGTTGATGCAATGCTGTGCTGTAGCGCCCCTTGGGGTCAAAAGGTGTACTGCACGTGATTGCCCCGGGTAGTCGCTTAGGGGTAACTTTCCAATTAAATGCCACACAGATACAGCATGTTTTTGAGAACCTTTCAGAACAATTGTACTAGAGTACAATTAAGGAAACGCATGTTAGGATATATATTACAAGCTATACATATAGCTAGTTATTTTCCAAATAAGAACACTGAAATTAGCTTTGAAGGAACTATATATGATTTGCGCAGGTTATAGATGACGCAAGGGAGTCATCACGTGGCGTGATCTGTCATTATCTGTGGCGAATAGTCGCGAATAACTTGTGATTATTTTTCTATAATAACAATGGCGCAGTATTCCTCGCTCACTTCCCCCTAGTTCGCCGCTAATCCAATGGCTGGGTGAGTGCAGGCGACCAGGGGTGGGATCTGAACAACTGGGCGAAGCACGTTTACTCTCAGCGATTAACAACGGAAACTCGAGCAAGAAAACATGTGTTAAGGAGCAAAATACGACTAATAACTGAATGATTCCCAACGGCAATGTTTTAAAAGAATGTTAGCTGGCTTCTTGTGAGTTTTAATCTTGTTGACGTCGGAAACCGGTTGCCTTGACACTGAGAAGCGTTGGTCCTCGTAATGATTGTTCGACGTCAAGGGTAGGCTATCCATCTTACACCATGTTGAGTTTATAAAACATACAGCCAGAGATTTTGTTGGATTGTTTGTTAAAGGTGTGCCTTAATGCATTATCATGAACACGCGTTGACAGGCGAAAAGGGGAGCCAATATTCTTTACTTTGTCTTTTTTTATGTTCTACCTAATTCACCAAAAGCTAATGGCGAATGTAGTTCATAAAGCTATTTCACAATTTAATGGGTTATATGTTGTTGAGGCGCACACATAACAGGGACCCCTTCTGTTCATGTGATATAATTTCACCAGAGTCATTCTTAACGTGAGGAGGGTGCATGGGTTGGCATTTCTGAGCCGTTTAGGGTGAACGTGAAAAAATACATACGTAATGTTTTCCGAACAGGGCTATCATAATTTGACCAGACCAGTTGTTGGGTTGTCTGTCCTATTTATGATTTAGTTTATCCTGGTTTGGAAAAGCAAATATGTGCTTTTCATAACTCATTTTCTTTACCATGAAATAGGTCACATTGTTAAAATTGAGGCATTTGGTGCATTCAAGCAAATTTATCCTTGCCAGTGCTCCATATTGGTGTACTAAACATTGACAACCTTATCTATTGGGGTCTTGTATGTTGTTCTGTTCTTCAACTACTTCCTTGAGGTCTTGTTCTATTCATTTCAGTGGTAGCACCAGGTCCATTACTGATTCATTTGACTCGTCACTACGCTGTGTATACTAAAGCCTGATATTGTATTGGGGATGTCCAGCTCAGGTATTGATCTAAAGGCGCTCTAAAGGCACACATTTTTGTAGGAATCTTAAAACATCCCTCTTATTATCTTTTTAAAGGTACAATCAACCCTTTTCCTATTACTTGAAAACTAATCTTGTGTGAGTGTGAATAGAGCAGGCTGTATGTGAAGTGTGCTGGTCCAAAGACTTGCAGTCATGGCAAAGGCTATATTTCAGGCTTGGTCTACCATGCATTTTCCAGAAGCAGCAAAATTCCATATCTGGTAGCTCTTCCCATTTGTGACCTCACAACCTAAACTTGTGCCAAAACTTGCCTTGTAATTGCCTGCAACTTGTCATTCATTGTCAAGGCAAACTGAGGATAGGTAGGTGATAGGTGGTAGGTGACTGCCAAGCTGTTGTCTCTCACTGTGGCTGAGGTCTCAGCTATTTGTGAAATGAAAATGGAGAGCTCTTGTATGAAAGTTTTTGCAAACCAAGACCATAATTGTATCACTGCTGAAGGGATTGTCAAACAAATACAAAGACAGGCCATTATCGTTAGTTAATTCATGCTTCGAGTTTAAAGAAACTGAGCTGCCTTTCAAATGATTAGGTATAACACTTGAGTAAAATGCTATATTAGCATTAAGCACTGCACACTTTTGTGCTGAGCAAACGTGATAACTCGGCGATAACACAGCCGAGTTATCACGTGATATTTCTTAAAATACACTATTTGCCATCGTTATAGAAATTTGACACCTCTCACTGTCACATGATTGGATGTGGTAGCAATAGGCACTGAAAGTATGTGAAAGTTGAAATATTTTCAGCTTTAGTACTCACTGTATCCTCATGTAACCCCCTGTCTAGCTCCAGAGAGGTTAGAAATGATGTTTTCTCATCTGTTTAGCTGCCATTATGACCTAGGAAGAGGATGTGAAGACCAATAGGTCAAAGGTTTTCATGGGAATGCAAACATTCTGTGACCAACGATGAGCTTCACTAGCCTATATGTCATATAACACAATGTCCCAATGCGAACCTGAAAAAAATGAAAGTCACAAAAGCTATTTTTTCCTCAGTCATGGCGAATGTTAATTTTAGGGCGCCCTAGAAGGTGGATGGGATGGTTCGGCGCGAGAAGCAGCATGTATGCATGTCTCTCTGCCGTGGCCTTTGATTGACGACGCTGTTGGCCTGTGTACATGTCACCAGGTGGTTGTCTAAGTGATGGACAGTGGCTTGCCGGAGGGTTCTGACCCCAGGCTGGGCGGAGACGAAGACGGCGTGCCCGCAGAGGCGGAGTCTTCCATGGACCCGGCCCCGCCTACCACGCAGAGCGCCCCCGTGGAGGGCGCTGACGCCGCCCACGGCGACGATGATGACGATGACGTGGTGCTGGTGGAAGCCCCGCCACCCGTACCCCCAGCCGGGGCTCAAGCGAGTACCCCCTCCCCAAAGCAAAATGACTGCGCTGAGAAGATTGTTACGGCAACGGCGGCAGCGCCCACACACGACACTAAAACCCCCACTCCCTCTCCCCCCACCCCCACCCCCACAACGGCGGCCAAGAGCCAGAGCGAGACCATAGTGATTGACGATGAGGAAGACTCCTTTGAGCAGAAGGGCTCTTCCTCACAGCCCCCCCCAGTGAGTGTGGCCCCCCCCACCTCTGACAGCCCCCCGCTGAGCAGCACAGAGCCAGACTCGGAGATCAAGATAGCTAACGTCACCACGCTGGGCGTGGCCAGTTCCGGTCCCGCCATTGCCATGGAGACAGGTGCGTCATTGGGTTCCAAAGGGGACATGAACCTGATGATCACCAGCGTGACGTCGCTGCAGGGGGTGGGGTCAGGGCCAGGGCTGGAGCAGGACAGCGGGCTGCAGATTGGCAGCACCTTCAGCCTCAACCCGGAGACCCAAATGCAAGCGTCCACGAGCAGGCCTGCGACCTTTAACCCCGGCCGGGTCGGCACCGCCAACGAGCCTGTGCAGAACGGGGAGACCACCACACACCAAAGATCTGGTAATGGTCATAGACACACACACACATACACACACACACGTATGTACAGACAAGCAACTGTATGCACACGCACACATACTCCATGTATGTCTTTGATTGATGCAGACCTCCAAGTTGACCTGCATCTGGGCTCAAAGGCTGATCGACATTGAGTCATGAATCGACCACGTTTCTTCCTATAATAGATCAGTTTCGTACTCATGGATTTGCCGAAGTCACAAATCCTTTCCACCCCACTAATGGACGTCATATTGACCTGATTGATTAGACGTCAAAACAACGTGAAAATGTTTGATGGTGAGAGAAAAAGAGTTTGCAGTGTTGTTAACATCCTCCATGTATCTCCTTGAACGGTGGGCTGAATATTAATTTTGTAATATTTATTCATATTTAATATTGCTGGGCTTATGATTGCCATTCTTAATATGAAGAAAATAAAAACAAAAAGAATACATTTTTCATAAAGAATGTTGAAAGAGAGTTTCATTGAAAGGGTTGAAGTGCTGGTCTGTGTTTTAAGGGTTGAGTTTTTCCGCACAGATTTGTGGATATCCCAGTCGGCTACTTTCCCGAGGAACCAGAAGCAGCCCGGCGTGGACTCCCCGGCACCGGCCGCCTCGCTGCCCAAGCAGGTGCCCTCACCCTCGGGCTCCCAGCAGGCCCCCAGGACGGTCAAGGTCACCTGCGCCAACTGCCGCAAGCCCCTGAAGAAAGGACAGACGGCCTACCAGCGCAAAGGCTCCGCCCACCTCTTCTGCTCCACCACCTGCCTCTCCGCCTTCTCCCACAAGCCCGCCCCCAAGAAGAACTGCACCATGTGCAAGAAGTAAGGGCTCAGCCTGTCAAGCACAGCCTGGTAGTAGAGCCGGTTGGTTATATGAGACCTTGCTCCTGAACGTGTCTGAAGCCTGATTTATACTTCTGTGTCGGAGCTACGCAGAGGCTATGGCGTAGCCTACACATAGCCGCGTTCCCTACCCCGTAGGCTACGCAGAGGCAACGACATGTAGTTCCATTTCTGGGGAGGTGCATGTCAGGCTATATCAAGTATAAATCAGGCTTTACGATGAGGCATTCGCCTAAGATGTGGGGAATGACAGCAGGGCTCCATTGTAAATGTGTGAAGCGGGGGAGGAGGGAGGAGAGGGAGGTGTGTTCCCAGTTGCCTGTCCTTAAAAGCAGGGTTCTTTGTTACTGATTGTTTCCCCCCTGGGAGAGGGAACAGGTGGCTGAAGCCATCCCATAGTTACACAAATGAGTCAGATGGCTTGATGACGGATCTAGTGAGGAGGCGGGAAGCAAGGTCTTAATGATGTAATTAGCCCTAACACTTATACTACCTGAGTTTTTGGCTACAGTTCTTCAGAAGCACACGTTTGGTAGCTGAAGACTGTTCCTGTGTCTCTATATGAAACCTTGCGCTGTGATCTAATTTTCCAGTGAGCCAGTGTTGGTGTACATTAGCTAATTAGCTCATTTAGCAAAGGTAATTGGTGGAAACAGAAACCTGTACACACACTGGCCCTCCAGGACCAGGAATTCCCACCCCTGGTTTCATACAATGAAAAGCAGAGAGGGATGCCATCTGCACCCTTTCTTTCCCACAGACCTGGAACAGTGTTATGGTAAAGGCCCTTTATGAAGGAGACCCTTTACAGTACAGTTACCGTCGGCTTAGTCAGTCTTTGCTTAGCACTTGCTTAGTCAAATCGGTCGGATATACTTTCAGATTTTTTTTGCCATAGAGTCCAAAATATTTATGTTGAAAATGTTGCTCAAGGAAGGAGGGAGCGCTAAAGTTACATGACCAGTCAGTCAGCAACCCTGTCTTTGAAGTCTCAGGAGCTGAATGTGGATTATTTAAGATGCTTCTGGTGATGGAATACGTTTGTGTATAAAGTGTTCTGTGTGGTCTTTGCTGTGCTTGGAATAAGTTGCTTTTTAAAATTGTTCTTGAATCACGTGGAGGCGCATGGTGCTGATAGGTATTTTTTGTGTATTGTGTGTGGTGAATTGAGGGTGGCATGCACTGACTGCTGTGTGTTGTGTTTTTCTCAGAGATATCACCAGTATGAAAGGAACAATAGTTGCCCAGGTGGACTCAAGCGAGTCCTTCCAGGAGTTCTGCAGCACTGGCTGTCTTTCGTCGTACGAGAACAAACAGAACCCGCCCAAGACCCCTGTGAAGACCAGGTGTACGGTCTGCGGGAAACTGACTGAAGTAAGCCAGCCGACAGCTGAAGTGGATGACCACACGTGGGAAATGCTCTCGGTGTTGACACTTGTGTGTGCCGGTTTATTTTAATAAAAATGTCCCCCTCTTTCCTTAAGATTCGCCACGAAGTCAGCTTTAAGAACGTCACCCACAAGATCTGCAGCGACATGTGTTTCAACCGCTACCGTATGGCGAACGGGCTGATCATGAACTGCTGCGAGCATTGTGGGGGCTACCTGCCCACCAAGGCCAACCACTTCCTTGTCATCGATGGCCAGCAGAAACGCTTCTGCTCTCACAACTGCGTCAAGGACTACAAGCAGGTCAGGGCGGCAGGAATCCTACCATCTCACATTATTATCCCCATTGGGTTTCCTGGTTTAACTGTGAGCAGAAGCATACAGAAGTCCTGGATGAAGTGGTGAACGTGCCAATGGCATACCGATTAAACATTTTTGTATTCTCATCATAAATTTATCTTACTTTTTTGAACGAAGGGCTCATACGAGTGTGCGACGTCGGATTCAGTGAACGCACTTAACTTCAGACAACTGTCCTGAATGAAGATTTTCATTATGATACAGTATATACGGTACTGTACGTAGATTCTGTCATATAGATGGCCAAACGATTAACAAGAACAAGGGACTACTGATACCTGATTCGGTAGACTGTGGTTCCTTTGGTTTTTGGAAAAACCTAATCATATGGCAGACTGTTGATCAGCTGTCTTTTTTCTCCTAAACAGTCCACTAAAATATGTTTCTGGAAACATTTTAGGTGAGAAATCCTGATTCATATTTGATCTGCAAGGCCTAGTTTGAAAGTTTGATTGGAGTTTGGTGTGCCAGGCGAGCTGTGCTGACATGCACTGCAAGGCTCTTGGTTACATGAGTTGTACGACAGGTCGGGACCACTCGTAAATGTTGTTCCTACGTAAGAAAATATTCTAAATGACAGAAAATGATTGAATGTGCCAAGTTCTCTTAAATCACTTGTTTATGAAAGTTTTAAGTGATTTAAGAACTAATGTGTTGTTCTTGCATGAGGCCTGGCGTGTATCGTTTTTGTTTACTTCTCTGACTTTTACGCGGAGGGTGAGGGTAGTAATGCAGTACAATTGGCAGGGAACTGAGTTTGTAACCTAAAGGTTGCAGGTTCCATTCCCAGGTAGGACACTGCTGTTGAGCACAGTGCATAACCTGAATTGCTGCAGTAAAATAAAAAAAAGGAAACCCTCTGGATAAGCGCATTAGCTAAACGCCTGTAATGTAATGGTGATGTTCCCTTGCATGTGATTTTTACTTGTATTTCATTTCTCAGGCACACGGGAAGATGACGATCTGCAGCGGGTGTAAGACTTCGTGCCGCGCTCTCACAGGCACGCACTGCATCGGGGCAAATGGCACCATGGAAACGTTCTGCTCCGCCATCTGCATGGCCAAGACCAAGGGCTCCACCACCACCGTCAGCACCACCACCACCACCACCAGTGAGTCTCCCTCTCCCACACTGTATGGCCTACTGCAGTCACTGTAGAGTGAGTCCCACTCTCCCACACTGTATGGCCTACTGCAGTCACTGTAGAGTGAGTCCCACTCTCCCACACTGTATGGCCTACTGCAGTCACTGTAGAGTGAGTGGAAAGTCCCCCAGATGAACTTCACAACAGGGGTCGTGAAGGGGTGCACAACAATGGCTGATCAGTTTCTGCATTTTGTGCCAACTTCTGGTCTCAATTATTTAATTGACTCAATCATATCTCATCTGACATGTGCATGAGTGTATCTGAAAGATTTTACTGTGCTCAAGTACAGGCTTGAACCAGAGTAATTAATAGAGCTGTCAGCAAATGAAAAACAAGGCAATTGGTTGGAACAAAAACCAGTACGCAGACCGGTAGAGTGAGTGAAAAGTCCCTCAGATGAACTTTACAAGCTGTATCTGTAGCAGTTTTCATGTTTAACCCTTTCAGTCCAAAGGCCAATCTGAAGTGGCTCCACCCAAGTTTTAATAGGTGCTCAAAACAATAGTATAGCAGTCATTTTGATTGGTTGAAAAGGTATAGATTGTAAACTCTTGGAATTTTACAGTAGTAACACTTGAGTGCCATATGGCCCTCCCGGAACTGAAAGGGTTCATACTTTTTGCTGTTGGATGTTTCCCATGGAAGCACTCAATCTGGATTCGCTTTCGAGTGAAACAGCTTGTACATGTTCACACAGACATTTATGTTTTTAAACAAAAAAACGAACAAACAGAAACTGCTCTATTGATTTATACCGACATTGAACTGACTGGTGGATGCCTCAGGATCATACTGCAGGAATTTGGGTCCAACAGCTAGAAGGATTTCTCTGGGATGTTATGTGTGTGTCTGTGTTATCAAAAACCTTCTTTAAGCCCCCCCTCATTTGTCTGTCCTCAGCTACTGAACCCCGCTGTCATTTCTGTAAAGAGAAGGCCTTGCCGCAGTACCAGGCCACACTTCCAGAGGGGGTGGTGTATAACTACTGCAGCTCCACCTGCATGACTAAATTTCAGGTACAGGAACTCTGTCCTGGTGGGCATGCTGGTGGTTTGGAATCATTAACCCTGTTTTTGCAATGTACTAAATGTTTCAAAATGCCAAGCCAGTGTTCTAGAACTCCATTGGTTTCAGTTACCAGGAGTGATTTTTACATCAGCATTAGCATGTTCAGTTAAGATGATTCTGATCACACATTTGTGATCTCACACCTAAAAGAGGTAATGGATTTATACCTCATCAAAAAGCACTAGTCCCTGTGACATTGAGTGATATTTCTTGGGAGGAAAAAAAAAAAAAAAAAAGGAAGAAATTGTCACAGATCTCTGCTTTCTTAGCCCAGTCGCCTACAAAAGATAAAGCGCTTGAGATAATGCTGTTCTGTAAGAGCCTTATTTAAGACCCAGCTTGAGTTTAGGATTTCTTTTTCTTCTCCCGTTTAGGATTTTACTGCCCTTTCCGGGAAAAAGTCAAACGGTCAGACGGCACCTTCCTCCACAACCAACAACATTCAGCTCAAGTGCAATTACTGCAGAGGGGCCTTCAGTCTGAAGCCCCAGACCCTGGAGTGGGAGGTGAGCTCCAGCATGTGTGTGTCTGCTCTCACTTCATTCCAGTGCAGTTATTTAGCTGATGCTTTTAACCAGACTTAGAGTTGATTTGAGGAAGGTATTCGGCAGTCCGGTATCCATACGACCGGTCTGAAATTTCACTCTCTTCCCCCCCAGAATACAGAAGAGCGTTTGTTAATCAGTGACATTTCTTCACAGTTGACAATTTAGGAACTAACACAGACTTTCATTACTAATCGAGAACCAGGTTCATTTGAGCATTCCCACTGGTTTAAGTGGTTCGCTCCATTTTATTTGATGGCCCCCCTCAGTTTTGACCGGTCTCCTCGGTGACCGTGTCTCTCCTGCGGTCAGGAGTGTAAATGGGAGTGAAGATCAGCGATATTTAAACAGGACTTTCTCATTCCTCCAGAACAAAGTCTACCAGTTCTGTAGCAAGCCCTGCTGCGACGACTATAAGAAGTTGCACTGCATAGTTACGTTCTGCGAGTACTGTCAGGAGGAGAAGACTCTTCACGAAACCGTCAAGTTCTCAGGGGTGAAGAAGCCCTTCTGCAGTGAGGGTGAGATGCTTGTCCTTCTCCCTGCACTTCTCCTTTCTACATTTCCCTTTTCATTCCGTCCCTCAGGTGTGAACACGTGAAGCTTGTTAATCACTCCGAATAAGTAAATAATGTATTGATACGGTTAGGTGTTATGTACTGGTCGTTCCTGTTACTGTACTGAATTTGCGTACTCTCTGCAATAAATGACTAACTGATTAATGAAATGTGTCCACTAGATGGAGTGCTTGCACAAGAGTCGTCGCTTGTGAGCTGAAAGTCTGGAAAGCTGTCGTTTTACTGTCAAATCTTTTTTTTCCCTAAAAAGTGGGGATCTCATAGTTCTCACTTCTGCGTTATTGAACCAGTTGATTATTTATTGATTGATTATTGACTGATTGCGGCTGATTAATTAATTGATATTTTTTGTCCTCCTTCCCTCCTCATCACCCCCAGGATGCAAACTGCTGTACAAGCAGGAATTTGCCAAGCGACTGGGGCTGAAGTGTGTCACATGCAACCATTGCACCCAGATGTGCAAGAGAGGCGTGACCAAGCAGATCGACGGAGTACAGCGGGACTTCTGCAGCGAGCCCTGCGCCAATAAGTTCAATGACTGGTACTACAAGGTGAGTCTCAGAAACGCTTATGGCTCTCTGTTCAATGACTGGTACTACCAGGTGAGACTCAGAAACACTCCTGGTTTTGTACAAAATGGCCGTAGTGCAACTTCTCCTGCTCTGTTCCTTAGCTAATGTGTGTGTGTGTGTGTGTGTGTGTGTGTTCATGTGCATATGTGTGTGTGTGCACGTGTGTGTGTGCGCGTATTTGTGTATATTTTTGTGTGTATGTGTGTATGTGTATGTGTTCATGTGCATATGGGTGTGTGTGTTTGCGCACGTGTCTGTGTGTACGTATTTGTGTGTATTTTTGTGTGTGTGCGTGCGCGTGTGTGTGTATTTTGTGTGTGTGTGTGTGTATTTGTGTTTGTGTGTGTGTGCGCGCGCGTGCCTGTATCTGCTCTCCAGGCGGCGCGCTGTGACTGCTGTAAGCTGCAGGGGAATCTGAGCGAGTCGGTGCAATGGAGGGCTGAGATGAAGCACTTCTGCGACCAGCAGTGTCTCCTCCGCTTCTACTGTCAGCAGAACGAGCCCAACCTGGCCACGCAGAAAGGGCCCGAAAACATGTCCTACGGTACGTCTCACACACCAGTGTGTCTCTGCCCAGAGAACATGTCACACGGTACATCTCACACGTCTGTGTGTCTCTGGGTCCAGAGAACATGTCATACGGTGCGTCTCACACACCTGTGTGTCCCTGCCCAGAGAACATGTCACACGGTACATCTCACACGTCTGTGTCTGTCTCTGCCCAGAGAACATGTCATACGTTACATCTCACACACCAGTGTGTCTCTGCCCAGAGAACATGTCACACGGTACATCTCACACGTCTATGTCTGTCTCTACCCAGAGAACATGTCACACGGTACATCTCACACGTCTGTGTCTGTCTCTACCCAGAGAACATGTCATACGTTACATCTCACACACCAGTGTGTCTCTGCCCAGAGAACATGTCATACAGTACGTCTCAAACGTCTGTGTGTCTCTGCCCAGAGAACATGTCATACGGTACGTCTCACACGTCTGTGTGTCTCTGCCCAGAGAACATGTCATACGGTACATCTCACACGTCTGTGTGTCTCTGCCCAGAGAACATGTCCAAAATCTCCCATGGCATTTTATATGGGGGCGTGTGCCACTTGCTTTGTATTTATAAGGAATGCAATATGCACGGCTATGTGGTTTCCACAATAGCGCCAGTTAGCTACTGATACGTCTTCCTGTTGCATTTTTGTATTGAATAAAAATGGATACTTGACTCCTGGACAAGGCTGTCTGCTATCTTGGCAAACACTAGTTCAGTTTTATCAGCCCCCACCATAGTCTGTCATTTTTAAAGTAGCACTTTTGTCAGTTTAGGTGTATTTTATAGGTATATTGACTAATTGCCATCACAGTCAGATTACAATTTGATAGTGGCATCTTAACATTTGAAGAGGGTGGACCCCATACCATCGTTTATATCATTACTATGATTTACTCCCATTTCAAACCCTGTTCTCCTTTTTCAGGGCCTGGAGGACAGCCACAGGGAACCAAGGCAACGGTAAGTGATAAGGGCTCTGCTCTCCTTCAGGGAGGTGTTACGATGTCTCTGGAGTTATAATATCTCTGGAGTTATAATCTCTCTGTGGGATTGTAATATGACCACTGTGGGATTATAATCTCTCTGTGGGGTTACAATCTCTCTGTAGGTTTATATAATGTCTCTGTGGGGATATAATCTCTCTGTAGGGTTATAATCTCTCTGTGGGGTTATAATATAGCCTATTTATGGGTTTACAATCTGGCCTCTCTGTGGATTTATAATCTTGCGTCTCTGTGGGATTGTAATATGACCACTGTGGGATTATAATTTCTCTGTAGGGTTATAATCTCTCTGCGGAGTTATAATCTCTGTGGGATCATAATCTCTCTGTAGGGTCATATAATCTCTCTGTGGCATTATAATCTCTCTGTAGGGTTATTTAATCTCTCTGTAGGGTTATTCTCTCTGTAGGGTTATATAATGTCTCTGAGGGGTTATAATCTTTCTGTAGGGTTGTATAATGTCTCTGTGGCGTTATCATCGCTCTGTGGTCTTATAATCACTCTGTGGGGTTATAATCTCTCTGTGGCGTTATAATCGCAATGTGGGGTTATAATCTCTCTGTGGGATTATAATCTCTCTGTGGGGTTATAATCTGACCTCTCTGTGGGGCTATAATCTCTGTGGGGTGGGGTTATAATCGCTCTGTGGGGTTATAATCTGACCTCTCTGTGGGGTGGGGTTATAATCTCTCTGTTCACTGGGATGGGTTTCTCTCCCTGCAGGTGTATAATCAGACCTCTGTGCCTGCCTTCGCTGGGGGAGGAATGCTGAAGGACGTTAAAAACAAGGCTGTGCTCTGCAAGCCCCTCACGCTGACCAAGGCTACCTACTGCAAACCCCACATGCAGAGCAAGCACTGCCAAACAGGTACAAATGCACACACACTGCCAGAGAGATGCACACAATGTCAAACAGGTATGGATACACACACACACACACACACATACAGGCATGGACACACACACTGCCAGACAGACAGGTAAAGACAGGTACACATACATACTCACACTCACCCTATGACAGACAGGTACAGCATATGTATAGGCCTGCTGACATATGGGTAAACGTTGTACAAACGTGGTTTGGAGATCTGTTAATTTGCCTTCCTTCTTAAGGATTTTTGCCCTCATATCTATGGCCCTGAATGTTGCGCCACACTGGTGCCCTGAATACGCCGTCCCTGTCTTGACCTCTGACCCCGTCTATGTGCTTCTAGAGGAAGAGGTGCAAAAGGAGTACATCCCGGTCCCGGTCCCTGTCCCCGTCTTCATCCCTGTGCCAATGAACATGTACGCACAGGCCACGCCAACACCTGTCACCCTACCTGTCCCGGTAAGAATGCCCGTCTTTCAGTCATACACAACGGCCAGACCACATACTGTATATCACTCTACCTGCTTAAAAGTAAATCACTTTTCATTAAAAATGGGTAGGAGATGCCAGAGAGGGTGGAGAGAGGATGTTGAAACAAATATGTTTTATTCAGCTAATGGCCTGAATTACAGGAGAATTGAAAGTTCTTGGTTAAAGACGGCAAAGATGCTCAGCCCTGGTGGAGGTAAAACTGTTTCAGGTCATCAAATCGCGTTTGGGGAAAGCCAGTGAAGGCTTGTTTTGGGACCTCCTGCCCCCCAGATCCCCGTGCCTGTGTTCCTGCCCACCACCCTGAGCGGTGCGGAGCAGATCGTTCAGACCATCGCTGAGCTGAAGATCAAAATCCCGGCTGACCCACTGGAGGCTGAGCTCCTGGCCATGGCGGAGATGATTGCTGAGGCGGATGAGGAGAAGCCCGACTGCACAGGTGAGCCACAGCCCTCACCGAAGAATAGTCACCCACAATCCACAGCCCTCACCAAAGAATAGTCACCCACAATCCACAGCCCTCACCGAAGAATAGTCACCCACAATCCACACCCCTTACACAATAGTCACCCACAATCCACAGCCCTTACTGAAGAATAGTCACCCACAATCCACAGCCCTCACCGAAGAATATTCACCCACAATCCACAGCCCTCATCGAAGAATAGTCACCCACAATCCACACCCCTTACACAAAATTAGTAGTTCCATTCCTTTACCCACCCCGGTTAACATGTGTGTATCAGTTATATTACACTTAAGTTCAATTTGATGTGACAAGCCTGTCCAGACTTAGACACAGTTATTCTGTCCTAACAGGTTCACAAGTAATGCACTCAACTGTTACTCTATTAACCTTTGACTGTGGTTATTCATGCTACGGGTTGTATTGGGGTAGACGTGCTGAGGGGGACCCTGTTGCTTTGGGTAAGCCTGGAGCAGCCGCTACAGTGTGGGTGACCCGTGTGTGTTTTTGTGTTTGCTGCTCGAGATGTGAGATGTGAAAGTGCGGATAGCGCGGACGTAAAGAGAGAGACCGTGAAGAGTGAGAGCAGCAGCTCGGGAGAAGAGGAAGAGGAAGAGGAAGAGGAGGATGATTCCTACCAGCCCCATCTGGATCTTGAGGACGATTTTCCCAGAGGTAAATTGGAAAAAAGTAATCCAAGGAAATTAAAGGGGGTAATACGACCGGGTGGAACTGGATGCTGGAACATGACTTTATTTTGACAAATAAATTACCTGAAAAAGTCACCGATTTAATGGTCTAAACCAACTGCTACGAAAAGACACCTATACACAGATCCATACTCTGGGGACTCCTTCTGAAGCTTATTTCTCTGTTTACTTGTTTACTTTCTCTGTTAATCTCCCCTTTCTCTGTGTTCAGTATTTTTGAGTTTGTTATATACACAGGGGTCAGTAATGATGCAGAAATGAGAAAAGACCATACTAAAGTCAAGTTTTCTCTGCATTACTGAAGAATATCTTTGCATGATATGAGTGTGTTTAGTGTACAGCGGACATTTAAGTGGTCTCTGAACTCACAGAGGGAAGGTGAAGAACTTTATGTGGTTACTGTTTCGGTGATTATTAGAGTGCTGAGGTACAGGTTTGAAGGTGGCTATTTCTAGACAGACGTCAACACTCATCACACAAAGGGATTTGGTTCAGTATTTATGTGTTGCGGAATGGGAGTGGTATTTCAGACCGATGAGTCATTGACTATGTTCATTTAGAGACTCCAGTGGTGTAACCATGGGGTTTCACCCTGTGGGTTAAATGCCATTGGGAAGGGTCATTTACCACAACCAGTGTGGCATTGTGCACCAGTGACTGTATCCTTGGGTCTCTCCTCTCCTGCAGTTCCTGATCCCGTTCCAGCTGTGGAAGGCCTTGATGCTGAAATCGGCTTCACGCTGCCTCTGGTCCTGGGGGATGAGAGAGAGGACAAGCCTGGAATCAAGGTTGAACAGAAGGTATGAGTCTCAGAACGGAAAGACTTGAGTTACGCAGCTGCATTAAAAGAGGCGACTAACTAGGTTTGCTTATGGCAACAGAGGTAAAATGGCAGTTCACCTGCCATGGAAGAATGGCCTTGTGGTTTAGCCCCCCTGCTTCAGGCAATACTACAGGTGTGGGAACGGTCTCATGGCAGAGATATCCTCATAGGACCCGGCAATTCATTTTGGCACCTTGTAGGGCACATGAATCTCTGAACTTAATCTCAAGAACCTACTATGCTGAAACCTGCACTACAAGGGACCTAAAAATACAATGATGTTTTTGAAAATTATTCCACTGCTTTTTTTTGTCATTAGACACTGGGGACGAGAGGCACCGAAATCGCTCATCTTCATTCATCAAAAAACAGAGTGAAGAATCTGTGTTCTCTGCAAATGGAAAATAAGTTATATGAGCTGGACCAATCCAATAGGCGAAATCTCAAATGTAGAGAATGCTGATATAAACTGCAATGTGCACATGAATATATGTGTATGAATTATTCTTTTTTCCCCCAGTGTTGTGTCCAATGATTATAACACTACTGCTGTTCACATCCTGAAACACTGTGATGATGACGACTGTATTGTAATGAGGACACAGTATGCTTACGACAGTAGCAATTGGTGAACTTGACATTTAAAGTGGTTTGTTTGGAAAAACTGCATTAATCTGTCTTTGACCAAACACTTTGGCCAATTATAAGTTTCCATGTATAAGTCCCAGCCATATGTGTCACTGCATCCAGAACCAGTGCTTCCAGTTGCAACACCCTAACATCCTGCTGCTGCATGGTGGCATCGTGGCATTGCCTCACAAGAAGGAGCTTCTGGGTTTAGATCTCAGCCGGCCAGATCCTCTTTGCGTGGAATTTGCATGTTCTCCCCGTGTTCGTGTGGGTTTACTCGGGGTACTCCAGTTTCCTCCCATGGTCCCCAGGTGTCCCATTGTGGCTTCCCACTGCTCCTAAGTAACTAGGATGGGTCAAATGGGGTTGAATAAAGTCTGATCTTATCTCTCTAATGGTGGCTGAAGTGAAAGCAGACATGGCTCTTTGCACCCAGCCCTGCTGACGCTGTCCTGTTTCCATGTCTGTGTCCTCTGATCAGGGACGCAAGAGGAAAGCGGTGGAAATGGACGCCTCTCCCTCATCGCCCGACACCTCATCAATGAGCTGCTCCTTCCCCCTCAAGTCCCGGTACGGAGTGAACGCCTGGAAGAGATGGGTACTGACGAGGAAGAACCACCCCCAGGACGACAAGGGGAAAGACCGACTCAAAGACGGTTAGTGAACCCAACTACCTTGCAAAATCACAACCGCCTTCAGGTTACACCAACTGGTCCAGTACTGGGTTTCACAGAATTGAGGTCAACTACAGGAGATTCTTCAGGTTCAGTTCTGTTGGTAGAAAAGAGGGGTCATAGATGGAAATTAGCAAAGCAAAAGGTGAATTCTGCAGACATTAGGAAGTATTTTTCACAGAGTGGCCACTGTGGAATAGCTTGCCAGGTCATATACTGTATTGGAGACAGAAACTCTGGGAGCTGTCAAGACCAGGCTTGATAGGGTACTGCACATTATCTAGTTTTTAGGTAAACTAAGCACATTTTACTGGGAGGAAAAGCATGGCAAGCGTAGTTGGGCTGATCTCATTGTTATGTGATATGTTGCATTATGTTATGCTAAATCTCTACCTTAATCAGTGAATGAACGATTCAGACCAACGAGGGGGGGCCTCTTTTCATTGGACGCTCCCATTGGTTGGTTGGGTTATGACGGACAGTGTCCATGTTCCCGCCCCAGTGAAGCCCTCCCGGCTGAAGAGGAACCTGCTGTCCCTCAGGGCGGCCGAGCTGAACTACGGGTTGTCCCGCTTCGTCAGCGAGGCCCGGCGGCCGGGCGGGGAGTCCTACGCCCCCGACAGCATCTTCTACCTCTGCCTGGGGATCCAGCGGGTCAGTCCTTCGTCACTCTTTCTCTCTCTCTCTGCCACTCTCTCGCCACGTCGGTTTCTTTCGTCGGTGGAAAAGTCTGCCAGGCCTGCCACAGCATGAGTCACATGGTCAAGGTGTTTCTGATTGGAAGCAGGAGACGGGGACATAGCTGTGAGGAAGCCCTTTCGAGAGAGACTGAAGAGACTCCTCTTATTGATATGATAGATGCAGATAGGAGCTCAACCCCTTTCCTCACCATGCTCACAAAAAACAATGATCCATTTGTCATTTGTGTGTATATCTGTGTGTGATTTGTGTGTGTGTGTGTGTGTGTGTGTGCGTGTGCGTGTGCGTGTGCGTGTGCGTGTGCGTGTGCGTGTGCGTGTGCGTGTGCGTGTGTGTGTCCTGCTTCGGGTGCTGATCTCGAAGACCTCTCTCACATTGGAAATGGCTGGACAGGCTGAGCCCGGTCTGAGATAATGACTGAAGTGGAATTCTCAGGAAGAGTGCTCACTTTCTCAGAAAGTTCCCTGGAGAGAGCAGTGATGCTATGCGGTCTGTGATTGGCTACGAGGTCAGGATGTGGTTTCCCGTCTCTATTTTCCCAGAGAGTTGACAGTTTCCAAGCTACTGAGCTGTCCCCAGAAGTCTGAGGCCAGACAGGCAAAGGTGGTTCTGGATTAAGCCTTCCCCTGAAACCTGAACCACAGCTGATGTGGATTTTGCCACAACCAAACATAAGACCTTATCCAGCAATGTCGAGCTACAGATGTAAAAAAAGAAAATTGAACCAACCACAAATCCAGAACACTTGGAACTGCTGCCATCCTTTGTGTTCCGAATGAGGGTCATCAGCTGTGACTATAGTTTGTGATTGTGAATCTTGGATGATGGTGACTGTTTGCTTCTAGTATCTGCTGGACAACGGGAGGACTGAGGACATCTTCAGTGACCCATACTACCAGCTGTTTGGACAGGAGCTGAACAGAGTCCTCCAAGGCTGGCAGCCCAGTGTGCTTCCTGATGGTAAGGGGGGGGGGCTATAGAAAAGACTCTAATTACCACTGTGTTGTTTGAAACTTAATCATGCCACAATATGCTCGATTGACACAAGACTCTTTTTGCCTGTGATAGTGACGGTGTTGGCACAGACTGATTGACAGGCACAGTCTCTTGCTGACTGATGATGCTGTTACAGACACAGTCTCTTGCTGACTGATGATGCTGTTACAGACACAGTCTCTTGCTGACTGATGATGCTGTTGCAGACAGTCTCTTGCTGACTGATGATGCTGTTGCAGACAGTCTCTTGCTGACTGATGATGCTGTTGCAGACAGTCTCTTGCTGACTGATGACACTGATGCAGACACAGTCTCTTGCGGACTGATGACACTGATGCAGACACAGTCTCTTGCGGACTGATGATGCTGTTGCAGACAGTCTCTTGCTGACTGATGACACTGATGCAGACACAGTCTCTTGCGGACTGATGATGCTGTTGCAGACAGTCTCTTGCTGACTGATGATGCTGTTGCAGGCTCTCTGTGGGGGCGGGTGGAGGAGCAGGCCCTGTGGAGCAGTAGACAGCTGGGCCAGCACTCCCCCATCGCCCTGCTGCGCTCCCTGGTCTACCTCAACACCAAGTACTTCGGCCTGAGGACCGTGGACCAACACCTGCGGCTCTCTTTCGGGAAGGTGTACGAGCAGCGCACGGTCACCCCGCACTCCAAGGACACCTCCTTCTGCATCCGGATACCTTCCATTTCCCAGGATCAGGGTATGCTACTCGTCGTGTTTGTCATGTGATCCTGACACAGCTCGTTCTGGTTGGTCAGGTTGCTGATCTTCGGGTTTTTCTCTTTCTGCCAGCAGTAAAAACTGGAACAAGGAAGAGGAAACGCAAAGCGGTGGACGGAGACCCGGACTACGAGCCGGACGAGGATTCGGGAAGCTCCACTCACTGTCCCATCAAGAAGCACGAGTGCCTCCTATACGAGCTCTACCTCTCCAAATGGTGAGTTCCGCCACACAGCACGCCATTATCTAGGACTACACTTCCCATGGTGCATGGCATTACCAAGGTCTCCATTTTGTACGCTGCTCACTACACTCCAACACCAAAGATTACAGTCAAGCAGCTCTGTGCGTGTGTGTGTGCACGCAGTCGGGCAGCTCGAACAGGCTGAGTGTGTGTGTGTGTGTGTGTGTGTGCGCGCAGTCGAGCAGCTCTAACAGGCTGAGTGTGTGTGTGTGTGTGCGTGCGCAGTCGGGCAGCTCTAACAGGCTGAGTGTGTGTGTGTGTGTGTGCGTGTGTGTGTGTGTGTGCGTGCGCAGTCGGGCAGCTCGTAACAGGCTGAGTGTGTGTGTGTGTGTGCGCGTGTGCGTGCGTGTGTGTGCGTGCGCAGTCGGGCAGCTCTAACAGGCTGTGTGTGTGTGTGTGTCTGTCCAGTCCTGCAGCCTTGAAGAAGAGGACAGACGTGTTCTACATGACGCCGGACTCTTCGAGCAGCTCGGACAGTGCGCTGTGGTACAGCTCCACCCCCCTGGAGCGGGCCGTCCTGGAGAAGGTCCTGACCCGAATCCTCCTCATAAAGGACATCTATAGCCAAAGGGACCCCTCGGAGGAAGAGGAGGAGGAGGAAGAGGGCAGCGAGTAGCCCCGGCCACTCCTCCACCAGAAACTCACTCTTAGCATTAGTGCAGCACTAAGTTCTACCGCTCCGTATCTCTCCCAGCTGCCCCTCAGAAAGGCAGGGGAGGGGGGACGGGGTAGGGGGCAACATTCGGGGCGGTTGCTTCCGGGGGGATCAAACGCAGTAACTCCACACTCCCGATGTAGCATGTTCAACACTACGCCCAGATTGGGCAGCTTGGATTTGTAAATAATTTTAAAAGGAGGAACGAGAGGTTTGAATCCACAGTCCGAATCTAAAGAGACAAGCTGACTTCTTCTCCTTAACCCTGATGCCTTTATTTTTGTGAAAAAAGCCTTTATTTATTGATTTAAGATCGGTTTGTTGTTTTGTTTCGTTTTTTTGAGAGGATACGGGATTGTGTAGCGCGCTCTACCTCTCTCCTCCCCTCATTAAAAGTGCCGTTCCATAGACCCTCTCTCCTCTCTATGTTTTGGGAGGGGGGGTCTATCTCCTCTCTCTGTTCTGGGAGGGGGGTATAGAGTTGTTTAGGGCCTTTTTGTAAGAGCAAGATTTAAAGGTTCATTTTGAAAGCCAGTAGAATAGAGGGTTTCTTCTACTGCCCCATATGTCCTGCAGTGCTCATTATTGCAGGTCATTGAATGGGGTATGACCTAGGCCTGACATGTTTATCCCTTTCAGTCCCATGCCCAATATGTAGTGGCTCCGCCCAAATCCCAAGGTGTTTTGGCTTTGGTTGAGAAAATTTAGTAGGGTTTTAGTAGGGGCTCAAAACAATAGTATAACAGTTATTTTGATTGGTTGAAAAGGTATACGGTCGAGAGTGCCATATTGCACTCTTTGGATTTTATGGGAGATACGATTGAGTGCAATATGGCACACTTGGGACTGAATGGGTTAAAGAGAGACCCATAGCATAGTGCATCTGTACAACATTGGCAATGGAGTTCTCACATTTGTCCTTACCACACTATTTTAAACCCCACGTCAGACAGTATGCTGATATGTGGACTTTGATGCTTTAAATGTGAAAGTACTTAGAGTGGGTGACAGTGGGCAGTTCCCAGGCTGCATTCTCACATAGTAGAAATAAGTGACGTTCTCACTGCGTTGCCCTAGCGTTTCTGCAACGTTGTGAGCATGAACATCACAGTACTGTATGCGTTAGCTGAACTAGGCCTGGTACACCCAGCAGTGTTGTCTTAATGTACTCTCTGATTTGAGTCCGTTTCACTCCTACTGTATAAGCTCTTCAAATTGCCAAGTGACAGGTGTCATATTGGAAGCTCTTCTTTAGATAAACTCAGTTATGCTAGCATTTCTTCTTTTTTTAATTTTATTTTTTATTTATGGGGTGAAAAATGAAAAGCAATTGAAAGTGCATATTTTTATACTTGTTTTTCTTTTATGTTGCATATGTATTTTTTTACCTCCAAATAAATTGCAGTGAGTACATGATTTGGCTTTTATTTATGTGGCAGGGTTTGCGCTGTCCAGTTTAATTCCTTTGCTTGTTTCACCTCAGCCTGGCCCTGTAGCTGCTCTCTCCCTCAGTGTGCGTAAACTCCCATTTGGCTGCAAACCGACACAAAATTACATTAATAATATAATTTAATAAACATAATTTTTCAGTTTTGGTGGATGTGGCGACATCGCTCGGTCACAAACGTTTTTCTCACTTCAAATACCAGTGTTCCATTCAAAAGTTATGAGTCAATTAACAAAATGCATGAACAGAAGAAGTAAATGAACAGAAGAAAAATCTAAATCAAATCAATATTTGGTGTGACCACCCTTTGCCTCCAAAACAGCATCAATTCTTCTAGGTACACTTGCACACAGTTTTTGAAGGAACTCGGCAGGTAGGTTGTTCCAAACCTCTTGGAGAACAAGCCACAGTTCTTCTGTGGATTTAGGCAGCCTCAAATGCTTCTGTCTCTTCATGTAATCCCAGACAGACTCGATGATGTTGAGATCAGGGCTCTGTGGGGGCCATACCATCTCTTCTAGGACTTCTTTACACTGAAGATGGTTCTCAATGATATTGGCTGTATGTTTTGGGTTGTTATCCTGCTGCAGAATAAATTTGGGGCCTATCAGATGCCTCCCTGATGGTATTGCATGATTGATAAGTATCTGCCTGTACTTCTCAGTATTGGTGAGACCATTAATTCTGACCAAATCTCCAACTCCATTTGCAGAAATGCAGCCCCAAACTTGCAAGGAACCTCCACCATGTTTCACTATTGCCTGCAGACACTCATTCTTGTACCGCTCTCCAGCCCTTCGGCAAACAAACTGCCTTCTGCTACAGCCAAATATTTCACTGGTTTCAGCCTATTCTGAGCTGATGGCACTGCTGGACATCTTTCGATTGTGATGCGAAGTAAGCATGATGTGTCTCATCTGCTACACTAAGTTTCCTTAGCCAACCACTGCATCTACAGTCCTCAGCGTTGCTCGTTTCTTTGTGCTTCTTCAACAGAGCTTGGACAGCACATCTGGAAACCCCTGTCTGCCTTGAAATTTCTGCCTGGGAGAGACCTTGCTGTTGCAGTATAACTACCTTGTGCCTTGTTGCTGTGCTCAGTCTTGCCATGTTGTATGACTTCTGACATTCTGTCTTCAGCAACCTCACCTTGGAAGCAGAGTTTGGCTGTTCCTCACC
Source organism: Conger conger (assembly GCF_963514075.1). Classification (NCBI taxonomy): domain Eukaryota; kingdom Metazoa; phylum Chordata; class Actinopteri; order Anguilliformes; family Congridae; genus Conger; species Conger conger. The sequence goes on from NC_083776.1 coordinate 18,959,596, forward strand.
CAGTTTTAACCCTCCTACACCGCTCTTTCTGTTTTAGTTAATGATTGTGTTTCAACCTACATATTAAATTGATGATCATTAGGTCCTGTTTGGTATAATTGGTAAATCACACACCTGACTATATGCCAACAAAATCCCTGACTTTGTGCAAGTATACCTACAAGAATTGATGCTGGTTTGAAGGCAAAGGGTGGTCACATCAAATATTGATTTGATTTAGATTGTTCCTCTGTTCACTCACTTTGCAATTGATAAAAAAATAAACTATTAACATTTCTATTTTTGAAAGCATTCTTACTTAACAGCATTTTTTCACACCTGCCTAAAACTTTTACTAGAGCCACTTGTAATCAGTACAAACTCATGGCAATGACACATGTTGCTGCCATAGGATGTATGTGTGTGTGTGTGTGTGAGATTGTGTGAGTGTGTCTGTGTGTTATGTATGTGTATGTATGTGTGTTTAAGCAGCTAATGGAGTGAATAAGGATATAAGGTACAGTCGAACATAATTGAATCCATGTGCTATATATGGTGTGTAGGTGGAGTCGTTTTTTAGTGTCAAGGGTTAGGGGAGCTTTGAGCGTGGAGATGGAGGCTGGGGAGGGAAAGAGGCTGTCTTGTGATGGTGGGGAGTGGATGGCTGGTTTGGGGCAGGGGCGGGGGGTGGACAGGAGCAGTAGCTTAAAAGGGGTTTGGGGATGCTCCCCTCCCCCCCCTTCTGCAGTGGGTGTCTGAGATGGGTCATGTGACCAGGAGTACAGTGGCAGGAGCACAAAGGCCGGACAGGAGCATTATTCAGGATGTGCATGCACACACAAAGAAAGGCTCATGTAGCCACATTTTTGTTTATTGTGGGGAAAAATAAAGAACGTGACGGGCAGCGCGCTAACCACGAGCAGCGAGCTTCCGCGAGTTCTGACACGTTCCAGCAGGGACGCACCGCTGGGGAATTCTTCTCCCGATGCAACACAAAACGCTCACTTTATTTCCTCAAAACAAATACTTTTAGGACATTTCTATTTTATGTATCTTAAAATAGCGCTGATATTTCTGAGATTACGGTGTTTAAAAACTGTCATGCGTTAGTCCAATCTCACAGTGTGAAAATATTACCGCTCCATCCATGGTCCTGGGCACTTTGTGTCAGTTATCACACTGACATGTCAGTCATCAAAATAAAAATAGCTCACATGTGCTTTCTATGGCAAGATGTACATGTCTATGATGTGATACGAGTGAGAGATACCACAGCTGCAAAACACACTTAACATGTGAGCTTAAAGTGCCACTGCGCACAGGCTGTCCTTTCCATCATGATGCTGTCATAGGGTTTTGAGCAGCTCATTTATCAAATGGAACATATTAGACTTTTAACTGAAATTCAATCAAAGTCAGGCTGCACTGGTTTAGTTTAGCTTGGCATGCCAAGAGAAAAAATAAAAAAGACCAAATTAAAGGGTAATGATCAACTTCCTAGTTGAAAACAGACTCCATCCCCTGTATAGGCTCTGCCTGGGCAAGTTTCAGAAAGTAAAATCAGCAGGGTGTGATTCTCCCCTGTTCTACTTGGCTCACTTGGGCTACAATAGGCATTAGCCTGTAGGGTCTGCCTGTAAGGGATTATTTAAGGCCTGGAATGGCACCACATAGCCAGCAGGGGGCGATATTTCCCATGGGGGTGGGCTGCTGCACAGCACAGCGGGTAGTGTTCGGGAGGAAGTGATACAGGAGCCCCGCGTTTGTTTACAGGGCGGTAGTGTGATGGCGCTCAGGTGGCCGCGGCGTTGAGCTCCACAGACCCTGTATGTGTTCGACTGCTAAAGTCAAGCCCTCACCTCCAGCAGGGCCAGTTACCTCGCAGGGGGGACAGGTACCCCATTTTCTGCTGATGCTTCTGCCACACGCTACAGGGCATCCCTTTTAAAGCATTATAGCAAAAGCACAGAGTTAAATACAGGAAAGGACTAAGGGAATTTTAAACAAACATTTGTGCAGGTATTACTTTTTTGTTTTTTTGTTTTTTTTTTTGGGGGGGGGGCTCTTTTCTCTCTTGTTACAAGTTGGCCAGACTCCAAAAACTTTCTCCATTCATCTAAAGCTGAAACAAGCCCTGAACACAGCCTGCCTGCTGGCCTGCCCCCTAAGAGAGAGAGGGAGAGAGAGAGAGCGTAAGCGAGCGAGCGAGCGTGCGTCCGGGTGTAAAAACTCTTTTCACCCCCTCTGGTTTTTTTTGTCTCTGCTCAATCCCTGTCCCATTCAGGCCCATAAAGGAAGCGCTGCAGTCAGCACAGTCCTGCGGGACGCCCCAGAAAGGCGAAAGGCCCACCACTATAGGCAGCGATTAGGGCCTCTAATGTGCCATGAATCCTTTTCCAATCACATGATATGAACTAATGTCGCCATTTAATTATAAAACAACAGAGAGGGCGGGAGGGAGAGGGAGAGGGAGAGAGGGTGCACAGCTGCACAGGGGATCGGAATGGATGACAACGGCATTTTTAAGGTTTTGTGCTCCGACACACATATTATGGCCATCGGTGGGGAAACAACAAAGAGGAAAAAACAAGTAAAGGTGTGTGAAAAAACCATCCGGTATGAACTGAACAGATTTTTAAAAATTATTATTCTTTCACTGATCTTCATGTATGTGCCCTTCTGCAAAACTGGCCAATCAGGATTGCACAAAAAGTTATTTAATTAGTGCCCAGAAGTTGCATTTTGGATCATGTCACCAAATGCAGCACAATCCCTCACTGTAAAATATGGTTCCCATATTCCCTACACACCCATCCTCAAAAATAATATTGTCACTGATCATAATCTAAAGTGAATTATATGTTACTCTGCTTTTGGGGCTTGACAAAAAATAACAGTACCTTCAATGATGCAACAGAAAAATATATCCCAGCTGGGTGGCCATTTTGGATAGGAGGAGTCTGTTGGTTTATTTACAAGGGCATATATGAATTGTGGTCATAAACGCAAAAGAGTTTCACCTTTCGTAAAAAGTCAAACTGGTTAACGGCCTATCCTGGACCGTTTAATACGAAATTCAAATGTATGACCATTTCCCCATTCATCTTCTTCATTTACAAAAATCTACTCATGAACAAGTTTCTGGACAAGCAATGTTATAATTCATAAATGTTTAGTCGCATGCTTTTGGCAACAAAAAAAAAACGTGTAGGGACTCTATGATTCATTTGAATTGTTTGTAAACTCGGGGCAAATCCATATACGCGGACTTCAGGGAGAAACAGTTGTCTGACGTCATTCAAGTTTGGCAGCACCTAATGGAGGCGCACACTGTAAATAGTACACCATCAAATAAATGAAAACGTACACTAACTATTTTTACCTGCATGACTTTAAAATAAAACTACAAACGTTATTCGTTAAAATACCCCCCAAAAAACTAGAAAACTAAAAATTAATATGTCACATTTACCTACTTTTGATTAGCTACCTATGTAGGGAGACTAGTTAACGAGTAACGTTACTGGTAGGCTATATGTCTGTATATGGGTCAGCGCAGAATTCTGACAGTTCAAGTGCTTATACACTTACTGCATAAACACCACACCAGTTTTTCGCGGTCAGCCATGTTTTTTGTTTACGTTTGGCGTCGTGCACATGGAAGACTTGGAAGTTGGAAATGTCAACTGGCTGTGAAATGCCAATCTGACCAACTAAGGTAAAACATTTAAAATACGTCTTTAAAAATAATGATATCTCTACCTAGCCAATACAACACATGCTTAAATTATAAGTGCATAAATGATCAGCTTTGCAGAACTAAGCGCAGGCCTATATGCCAACACAATTTTTGATACAAAATGGTACGTAAACGTGTTATTGTACGTGTACGCCAAAAACGACACATCCAATAGCATGTTAAATGTTTATAAGGATAGTATTTTCTACACTGTAAAAATGTACATTTTACTGTAAAATAGTCAACTAATTTGCCTCATATTATAACTATAGCCAGCTGTAGTCTAGGATAACAATGTGTTCACTACGAATAAACTTGGCTATTACAGTAGTAGCCTGTCGGCCTATGCATTACGGTGTTTACCCGTAAATGCAATTATAAACATTTCAGCTGTTTATAATTTCCTACCTATGCTATTTCATACACTTTTAGCATTAAACCTAGGGACGTTTGTACAGCGTAACCTGCTCTTCACGACGAAGGATTCCGTGTTTTGGCGCAACCTGGGTTCTGGTTGGAGAAGTAAGAGCTCGAGGACGCCAATGCCGGAGTTTTCAAGTATTTTAGTACGGTTTAAGTACGGTAGCTAGTTTATGTTTTTTATCCACGAGTTACGACTCTTGACGAAGCCTTATCTTTAATCAAAATCCAACTCGTATTCTAATTTTAATGTTTCTGTAACAATTCCTTCGATTTAAAACCACACCAATTTAAAAAAATAGGGTAGGCTTCTGGTGCTGGCCTCTTGGAGCAATTAGGCCTACTATAAATATTTCAATTTTAACAACAGCTGGGAGAACCCAAATGCCTTGGCTCAGGAGAATGTCCCTCCTTACTTCTCATGTCGTTGTCCTGAACTTAATGAAGCTGTGCTAAGCACAGGTGTCAGCAATCATTAGCCTATAGTGGGACGCACCCCAAAGATCACATTGTTTGATTAGACATTTCCTTAATTTCTTTTAACTTGGATCGTTTGTTAGCAAATCATTTTAAATTGTAGCCCATAGCCCACTTTTTAACTGTGATAGCCTACCTTTTTTGCTTTTATGCTATGACAAACACATTAATCTATCTATCTAAGGAAGACCATGGACCAATTCGTCATAGAATTGTATTTTTTATATTTTCTTACTTTATTCAGCCTGTGCTACTCTGTGTTGATGACATCGGATACAATGTTATTTGTGTTTCCAGTCATATCCTGTGGGTGTCATTGTGGAGCCCCCTGTCACCACCTGCAAATCGGTCCTCTCTCTTTTCTGCCGGCCAGTATAAACACAGACAGTATGGAGGGTGTCACAGCATACCAAGCTCATGCCTGTAGTTTTTAATCCTTTTTCTCCCCCAATTGTCCCACCTCTCTAACATCTCTCTGTATACCTTCCCCAAAGAAGATTGACTCTCTTTCTCCCCCCCGTCACTTTTTCCCAATGACACTGCTTGGCATTCTGTGCCTGGCAATTTATTTATTTATTCTCCCTGTCACCCTATCCTGTCATCTTTCACTTCTTGATGGACACTGTCAGGGTTCGACCTCCTGGGTTGGAGTATGGGGACCCTGGTGGTTTTACACCACTGTTCTCCTAAATTTGAGACACAAACATGGCCGTCCATGCAGCACAGTCCAGTTAGAGAAGGCCCCATGTCTCCAGCAGGGCTTTAAATAAACCCCAGAGCTGCTGAAGTGTTTGGGCCATGGGGTTGGTGTGAATTTGTTAGCTGATTAAGGCCTATAAATAGTCTCCATAACTCCATGTCCTTGCTCTCTGCTGACAGACCATAGAGTTCACAACACACACATGGCCTTTGCACGCAATCCGATAATCTCGGACACCCCCAAATCAGTGGGCCCCTGGCCCCTGCCCTCACCCCTCTGTCTCTCCCAATTCTCTTATTCTCATTTATTCTGCTGTCCATCTAGGCTTTTCTCCATACCTCTGTTCCTCTTTCCTTTTTCCTGCTCATATCTCAAAGATGTGTACCCCCACCGCCCTATAGAAGATAAGCCAAACTAGAATTTCCTCTAGTTGAGTGCAGACTTCTTCTGAAGACAACCCAAAGTCTTGGTTATCATGCATATTTGAGCTAGCTAGACAATGCCAAAGTTATACCACAATGCCAGAGCCTTGTGGTGTGTCGGCTGCCCTTCATGCTGGCGGATTCATCGGGTGATGGTTGGCAGGCCGTGTGTTGGATGTAGTGTGATGATCTGACACAGAGATGTCATTTTTGTCAGTGAAAAAAATCAGGAGGTGGTGTGAGACTACCGGTGAAAGTCTGAAATTCCTACTCTCTCTGTCTCTCTCTCTCACACACACGCATACACACACTACTTTTTTAATAACGTGTGTATGCGTGTGTGTGTGTGTGTGTGTGTGAGAGAGATTTCAACATTCAATTCATTTTGGGACAGGCCTACGGCAAATGTGGGACAGGCCTACGGCAAATTCCTCTGTGTCTCATGCATCAGATATCCCATTCCTGGCAGAACTCAAGCCCCTTCCCATACAAACTTACCTCTCACCCCAGTAATCCCGACTGTCTTTCAGGGACCAAGCACTAAAACAACCAGACCAACCAGAGCTGGCTAATGCTAAGAGTCTCACCCTCTAACCTGTGGCATAAATGAATTTACAATATAGAGCTGGCTAATGCTAATAGGCTAACCCTCTTATATGTAGAAATGCATGTACAATACAGAGAAATGTCTGCTAGACCAAATTGGCAAGTAATGCACCATGGCCAACTTTTAATTTATTGTTTTGTTTTCATTTGTTTGTGTATACACAACATTAGTCAGTTATTCACAACATATCCCATTAGCGTGTTTGTCGTTTTGTGCAATGTCTTAATCTAGAACGACTACTGTTAACTATAAGCTTAGTGCACACATTCCCATTAAGTAGTATCTCCCATAAAATAATTGTGGCTTAAATACTTTATTTGAATTAAATAGTATAAATCTCCCAAAGCAATTGGGCACTAGTTATTTGTTCTCTATCTCTTCAGGGTGTAGTAATTCATTTTCAAATTAATAAATAAAACTGGAATTGAGAGGACCAATTTATGGCCAAAATAAAACACCTGCTAAGAATAAATAATGAATTAGAGTTGCAAGATTAGCAATGTTAACACTGCAAAGTTGTACTGTGCAGCAACCAGGCAAGGCTTGCACAACAAAGCAGGGTAGAAATAAACCCTCAGCTCCCTTAGCCAATCAGATGCTGGCATTAACAAAATTCCACTTGCTCACACACTGAAGATAAAATGGATTTGTTTGCTGTCTCTAGTCTGGCTAGCTTGGGAAAATGAGGTCGGTTACTGAAGTCAGTTGGCAGAGAACTGAGAAACTGCATCTGTCCCAGAATGCTGGAAGGTGCTTGTTTCTGCTTTGACATGGAGTATTTACACACATCTTTACATTTTACATTTACATTTAAAATTCTTAAGCATCCTTAAAATTGATTGAAATGAATTGCTATAGAAAACCTGTCTTGCTGTTTAAACCCAGCCTACAAAACGGAATATGCTTTGATCTACAAATTGCATAGATGCCCTTCTAAATTCAGTAGAATAATACATTTTCTATAGACGTTTTAATAGATATGAAAATCTAGTGTAACACTTCAACACTTCACCAGTAATATGAATCTGCCAGCTGTCAGAGGTGGGAGATGGGAATCATTGAGGTGGGAACCATTGCTCTACTGGGTGTAAGCTAATTACACAGATGTCCAAGTGTGTGGAACCATTTGTCTCCCTTGCCTCCTTTTTCTACAGACGTTCTTACACCCTCAGTCTAAATGTGTAACCTTGGTGTAAGTTCTAAGTTCATAGGTGTTTGGACATTCATTCTTGGGAGATGTACATGGTGGCTACTCACACAATATGCCCTCTGATTCCTACTCAAAAATGCCTAGAAATTATGGGAAATAAGGCAGGTAAACAGGGAGACGAAAGCAGATATACAGAGAGCTAGTGAGTCCTGGCCAGAGTGTGCAGATAATGTGTGTGTTTTTGGGACGGGGCCCTGTTCATGGTTACATGGCATTGGGCCTGACTGATGTTATGTATACTGAATCAAAATACACAGAAAACCTTATGAATACTGAATCAAAATACACAGAAAACCTTAAACATGGAGGATATGTTATATGACTGGTCCCCTGTGTTTACTCTGTGAAACTGACATAGGTGAGGCAACGCAAGGTGATTATGGTACAAAAAGTTTATTTAGTAACAGTTTTGTAAACATTTGAGGTAAATGAACATTTACATCAACTTGTTCTTACAAAATTTTATACAGAAGGCACTTCTCTTAAGACAGCACTGAAGCAGGCTGCATACGGAGATGGTTCCTACACCCTGATTGGCCAGAGAAATTCCAAAAGTCCACAAAAGAACATCCTTCTCCTTTCAGGAGTGACATATAAGTGGCTGTGTGTATGTGCATTGGGGGGAGAGGGGAGGGGAGGGGGGGGCTTGTGGCAGGGGCTTCTAGAACAGCCCCAGGGTTCAAGAAAACTAGTTAATATTAAGTTGCAGTTGGAAGTCTTACTACCAAGATAACGCATAACATTCTCTCAACATGTGACATTGTAGTGACATGATAACGTTGCCACAACATCACAGAAGTGTTGTGAGAAGATTTTAAAAGCAATGAGAAAGCACACAGAAATTACTCACAGTCTCTAGGCCATTTTTCTTTTCAAATATCCAAACGTTCTGCAGTTGTTTCAGACAAAGTTAAGAGTCCTGAACTCAACAAATCATCATATTAAGTTATCATCTTCTACAAGTTATATTTTAAAATCACATTTGATGTCATTTTTGTAGTACTGTCTTTAATATGAAGAGCTGCTGTGTTTACTAGTAAGACATTTTCCTTTAAGGTATCAGAAACATGGGCAGAATCTGATGTCCATTTCAGTTTTTTTCTCTTCTAACCAGTTTAACCTTCATACAACATTGTTTTGTCTAAATGTGCAAATCTTCATCTATAAACTAAAATGTAAACTTTAAGAACCAAAATGACAAGATAACACACTTTTTGGTGTTTTTAATACATTAAAATAAGGAGAAATAAAAGAATACGTACATCTGGAAAAAAAACTGTTCCTTTTTTTTTTTGGTAATTTACTACTGTCATGAACAAGATTTGCAAAACCTCCCATCTGACAGAATGCACGTAGAAGTAGTATCTGTTATCTTGGGTATATGACGAGTGTTTATAATTTCTTCACATTTTATGACCATTAATGTGTGCAACATTAAGCTTTGTCTAAATTTAAGGAATAAGGTATATGTAAAAATATAAGAAATACTTAAGCACCGTTATTTTGTGAAAAAATATTTTTTGTGACAATAGTTTTTGTATGCATTGATTTTGCGCAGTAAAATTCATCTCTGAACTTTCAAATCTCATAAATTAGGCATTTGCATTTCTACACCCACAAAATGGAAAACTGTGCAAATATTTGTCCATTGAAGTAGTAGCAATAGCTGGTAATAGTTTGGAAGGTCAGAAAATACTATAAATATAAACTGAAACACACAAAACAGGGAAGAGATGGGGTTGGACAGCTCATCAGAATTGGGACACTTTGTGGTTATAGCATTTGTTCATTGGATACCAGATTCAGGTGTCAAGGCAACTACAAAAAATATCAACCAGTCATTTATTTCTGACTACAGTTAAGCAAATCTTGTCTTTAAATAACCTCAGATACCTTTAAAAAAATAGCACTTTTATAAATAAAACCAATATTTAAGGCATCACATGTAATGGGGGGTGTATACTTTTCTGTCCACATATTACTCTACATGAAGATTCAATGATTAAAATGGGTTTTTGGATTAAACAGTTACCTTATGTTAAAAAACGAAATCTTCACTGTCAATTCGGAGGTTTGCTTTTTTGACTGAACACACAACGATCTGATTAAATCTGATTAAAAAATAATGCACCTCCTAAGAAATCTGCAAAACGTGTGAAAATACGTAAATGTATATTCTTATCTAAGTGGTGTTTTGGAGGGGGTTTCACAGTTTTAGTTGGCTTGGATTTTGTCATTTGTGTATGTCTGTCACAGGTTTAGCAATGAGTGACTTAAAATACATTTACTCAGGCAGATGAATTGGGCTGTATTTAGCCAAAAGAGACTCCATCTTTAGTCTACTGTTCTGTGTTTCTAATTCACTTGCAGCCTGAAAATCTTATACTGCCCTTTCTTTCAGTACTTTAGACCTGCATCTGCTTTACTTTCAAAAAGATCAGCAAGAAACGTTTTCTCCTCTCGGCTCTCCTCTTTGGCGAAATAGTATTCTTCTCGAAACAGTGAACAGTAGCAGCGGGTCTTGTAATCGTGGCACCTATAGTTTGGAGGCAGTGCTCAGGTATGTGGCACAAAATAGGATCTGAAATTTCTGCGTATAAAAATTATAAACAGCAGGGCAGGGCAGTAGCACACGTCAGTTCTTGGTTTCTGCTCACAGTCCAGCATAGCTTACAATGGCCTGGTTTGAGGAGATCACAAAATGTCTGGCTGTGGACTGTGTGTGTGTGTGTGTACATAAGCTCGTTCACTCGTACTACCCCTGTGAATTACACTCCAGAATAACAACCCTAATTACATTTGTTTGAGAAACGTTTTTCTGATTATCTTCTGATTTTTCTTTCACCAATGAAGATTGGCTCCTCCCCCAACTCTATGAGATGCCCTGCCATTTGTTGGCCATCCTGTAGCAAGCTCAGTGAATGGCTGACAGTGGGTAAAACCAAGAAATGTGCTAGCAGACCTGTTGGCAAATCAGTGAGTTGTAGTTTCACATTGACAGATTTCACCTACATTCAAAAAAACAAGTGGTAAAATGAGCAAAAGTGGTCTTCTCAAACTGTTAGCTTATCCATTTCCTGAATGTAAGGAAAAAAACCCCAAAGATTAAAATCACAACACAACATTGATATGTAGATAACTGTATATAAGAGAGAAATAACTTGTATACTTTGGCAGGAATAAATAAAAATAATATCAGTCAAGTTTCTAATTATATAATTGAAAGACTTCAAAAACACCAAAAAACTTTGCATAAGATGAAACTTTGCAATCTACTAAGTTGTTTTTACTTTAGGTGTCTTTTAGGTGTCTGTTTTCTTTGCTGCTGCGTATTCTGTGGGATCATTAATTCTGTAAAACACTGCAAACATGACCATTTTGGGTGTGAATTTCCAAGCTTGTGTGTGTGTGTGTGAGACAACATACTTTTCAACAAACCTATCTTACTGACTGTGGAAGACAAGACCCTCTTTCAAGACTTGAGATCTTTTACCCTGATGTAACTGCAGTGACCGCACCATTTCATTGCTTTTTCTTGAAAGACAAACCAAGACTACAGAGAGCCCAATGCCTGCCACTGCTTTGAGAACCTTAACGGTAATGGCCTGTCTTACCACCTGCCTTAAAACATCTTTCATTCCAGATCGGTTCTCCTAGATTCCCAACATTTCCCAGGTCTTTATGGGCTTAGCTGGATGTACTGAATGAACTGAAACAACCACAACATACAGTATATAAACACCACTGGGTGAGGATGTTTGACCAAAGCTTACCAGTCCAGAAACCTGAAGCCATCACAATAAATACAACAAAAGGGGGGAAAAAGAACATAACTGCATAACTGAGCATGTCTCCAGAATTCCCTCACATGGAAAAACTAAAACTGGAAATAGTGCTGAAATCCCAGCCAACTGTAATGATCTCTCTAGCCTTTCACCTGCTTCACCTGCAACGTGCCCCCCCCCCCCGCCCCCCCCCCCCCCCCCATTCCTCAATTCTGTCACCAACCCTGTCCAGGATAAGCTACAACTCACCGATCGCACTGCAGTTCACTGCTGTTTATAGATTTATATGGAGAGCTCCCAGACTCCAGTGCCCTGCCTCGCTGCTGCTTTTCATTCACGTTTTTTTAAGGCGATTTTATGTAAAAGCTGGAGGCGGCTGTGGGGGTGCAAGCCGGACTACACGGCCAGGTCGTTGGGCCTAGCTCTGACGCTGCTGGTCTTGCTGGCCCTGCTGAGTCGCCGGGCGTCTGTTACCGCCACAGGGACCTCGTGCATCTCCACCATGGTGGTCACATGACCCTCTTCCTGGGGCCCCTTCCCGCCGCACCAGCCCTGGCCGCTCGGGCTGGGGGCGGGCGGGGCCGCATCCTTCGGCTCCTGTAGCTCGTGCTGGACACTGCCGTCGGTGTTGGAAGGGGAAGAGGAGGATGAAGAGGAGGAGGAGGGGGAAGCAGAACCCGGATCCCTCTCCCGAGTCTGCTGCTCGGTAGCCTGGTTGGCCCAGTTCTGCTCAGAGGCCAGCCTGTGGTTGTTGTTGTTGCTGATGTAGAAGGTCGAGGCGGCCTCCTGGAGGTCCTCATGGAGAGGATCCATCTTGAACTCGGCCGCTGGGGCCACCGGCAGGGGGTACGCGGCCCCCGAGGTCACGTCCGTGTAGTTCGGTGGGTAGCTGAGGTTGGGGGGGGCAGTTCTCAGGGCGGGGGTCGCGGATTCGACCCGGGCGTCGGTGCGGGGCGGCGACTCACGCTCGGGCACAAACTCGTTGGTCATGCCCTGCTTGACCTTCTTCCATCCCAGGTGATAGATCTCTAACAGATTCAGCAAAAGAGACACGCAAGCCACCACAAGCATAAATATGATGAAGATGGTCTTTTCCGTGGGTCGGGAGATGAAGCAGTCGACCGTGTTGGGGCAGGGCCACCGCGCGCACTTGTACAAGGGCCGCAGCTGAAAGCCGTACAGGAAGTACTGGCCTAAAATGAACCCGACCTCAAACAGGGTCTTAAAAATGATGTTGAACACGTAGGTGCGCAGCAGGGCCCCCCGGATACGGATTTTCCCGTGCTCGTCTCTGATTGGCGGCTTCTCCTTTTTACTGCCTCCCCCTCCTCCTCCCCCGCCTGCCCCATTTTTAAAGAGGAGGTCCTTCTCCTCCTGGAGCCTGCTGGCCTTGCGCAGCTCCTCCTCCTTCTCCTTGCGCTTCTCCTCCATGCGGACGATGTGCAGCACGTGGCCCAGGTAGATAAGGGTGGGCGTGGAGACGAAGATGATCTGCAGCACCCAGAAGCGGATGTGCGAGATGGGGAAGGCCTCGTCGTAGCACACGTTCTCGCACCCGGGCTGCTGCGTGTTGCAGGTGAAGTCGGACTGCTCATCGCCCCAGACCTCCTCCGCCGCGGCCCCCAGCACCAGGATCCTGAAGATGAAGAGGACCGTCAACCACACCTTCCCGATCACCGTCGAGTGTTCCTGCGCGTTCTCCAGCAGCCGCCCCAGAAAGCTCCAGTCACCCATTCTTTACGATTTCTATCCTGAGGAGAGAGTACAGTCTGGAGTGAGTGAACAGGGAGAAAAGGATGAGGAAGAGGATGGGGAAAAAAAGGGGGTGGGGTGGGGGGAATTACAAAAATATGTCATGAATGTTAAAACAATATTGAACAAAGAAAACCCACAAAAACAGTCACTTGAATGATTAAAAATAACTTCTCCTTGGTCTTAAAGGTTGATAGCTTTGACCCATTTCTGGTTTTCTGCTCACAGTGGACCACTGAGATTAAACAGCCTGCCCCATACACTGGTAATACAGGTAAGCAGGCTGAAAGTAGCAGAATAGAGGCAGGAACCCACGTTCAGAACGGACGCAGAAGAGGACCTGTCCCCTCCCCTCCCCCACACACACCTCGCACACACAGCACAGGCAGTGTGGTTATTACCTTCGTGTTCAATAATCGACTGGCTCTCATAAGGCTGCTGCAGATGGCGGATCAATTCAGGTGTTTCATAAAGTAGTTCTAAAGAGAGATCAAATAATTCTCTCAAATCGCTGCCTCATCGCGGCCAATGAGCATCTTAGATCCATTGACCGTCAACTAGCTAATTCATTCAAGTTGGTTAAACCGTGGCCTCCTGCTTGTCCATCACTGCAGGCGTCGAAGCTACCATATATGTGCTATATTACCAGTGTCCTCTCTCTTTCTCGTTCTCGTTCTGTATCTCTCTCTCTCTCTCTGTCTCTCCACCACTCTGCAGGAAAGTGCTAAGCTCCACAGTATAACAGTCAGCTGTGGACGGGTCTCGTAGTTGGGGAGAGTTCCCTCCCTGCCACATGTTTCTTGTCACAGACTAACATGATGTGATGGGAGTTATAGTGCTATCGCATTCACGCATTTACAGTTTTACAGTTTATAAAATGTGAGTCACAATACATGCAGGACGATGTTTCTGTTGCGTTATAATTGCCCAGATGTAGTAGATAAACAAGTACTGAGATTGAATTATTATCCAGTGCATTTTCATAATTTAAGTTCTTTGATATATCACTGTTGAAGATGCATTATGATAACTTGTGATAGTGTGTATAGACTATATATAGAATTATCTCATTCCCTGGGAGTAAAGCAATTACACCCAGTGCATTTATTGGTTAATTATTCTGTTCATGTGAAATGGAAAATTATTTTCCAAAGAAAGAAAGAAATCATAGAAGGTAATTATGAAACCGCACAAAATATGACAAGGCCACATACATGGTTAAAAGTATGCAGATAATTTTGTGCCTAAAACAGAACCATATGCACAAATGCATCTTATGATTTCTGAACATAGTGTAGTTACTATATTGTCATTATTATTACAATATTGTTTATCAAATTAGATAGTTTTTCGGCTTTGTTTTTGGTTTGATCTACCAAAGAGCTTTAAAGGGCAATTATCCTGTGAATAATTGGGTTCAATGCATAGCATGATGTAATTCTTATTTTAGGTTATGATATTTTTTTCTCAATGAGAATTGCCATTATTATATTTGTGAATAAATAGTTACAAATCAATGGGATTTTTTTTGGTAACTTTGTCAGGACTTGACGCTTTGTTACCAGTTGAAGCATACACAAGCCACTAAATATTTCCAAAGCATCTCTTTGAAACATGTGGTGCCAGCTGTCATTGGCATAAACACAAGTAAACACATTTTCACACAGCATTTTTTTTTGGTAAAGAAAAGTAAGAGAACACTCCTTCAAAATTTGCTAAAGCATTCTGCATGCACGTATGTTTAGACCAAACCCATCTCATGACATAAGGCACCACAGTCAAAATAAGAATAAAACTTGAAAATACAGCACTCCTGTCTTCACTACTTTGCTTCACTGAAATGAAACTACCCCTGTTGGATTCTGATCTCAGTAAATACATTAGGTATGAAGGCACATATTCAGAAACAGAGCAATGTCCCAACGGGAAAAACAGGAAAATCGCACGCTGAAGCACTGAAGTGCTTTCTTCTGGGCTTTACAAATGCCAAGTTACCTGTCCAGATACAGTCAATAATTTGTTTAAATGCTCGTTTAAATGACATAATTTATAAATGTTTGATCTGACCACTTTGCCGTGACTAACCCCCTTTAGAGTGAACGTGAGCATGAGCAAGCTGACACACAGCAATATCACTTCATGCAAAGGCAAACCAGACTGCAGGGAAAATGGAGGACTTACTAAAATGTTGTATTGTGGGTAATAAATCCATCGACTAGGGCTCAAATATATATTTAGTACCTAGAAACAGAAAGTAAAAATTAGCATATTATAGCAAGACAAATTCTAAGCTTACATGGTTAAACATTATTTCAAGAGACTGTTTATACTACTAGAAAATGTTATATATTATTCATTCATCATTACTTATTGGTAACAATTTCATCCATATAATAAACAGGCAGTATGCATGTAATAAACAGATAATAACATTGCCTTACTGGTGGCTGGTATATCACTGTAGTCACAAAGCAAATAAGGTTTATTTACCTGAAAACATCAATATTAAAACCTTTCATTAAAAAAACAGCAAATATGAACATTAAAGCATTTACAACAATGATATCAATTATTCAGTAATTCACACATTATGAAAATAAAATCTGAAATGTATTATCCAATTAATATCCTATCCGTATTGGCTTGCTGAAAGTAAGTTTTAGTTCTTATACATTTATCATTTATTTTCTAAGCCCATTAAAATAAAAAGCAACATTTATGCAACATTTTCCAACACAGTAACCAACAAGAAATCATCAAGTTAATCAATAAAATATTAAGTACATATACATAACTTTATTGATCCCGAGGGCGTACGAGTAGCATACCATTCTCACAATAAAACAGTAAACAATAAACAATCAGTGTAAAAGCCATGTACAAGTATTGTATAATTGGTAGAACCCATAAGCATATATAAAACTTTCCAAATACGCCTTGACTTAGTTTAAGGTTTTTGATCATTTAAAGAGATCCTGTAATTGGCTTAGCCTCCAATTATTTAAATTCATTTTTGAACTTGCGTTGAAACTGTAATATTATAAAAGATTCCCATTCATCACATCCACATTCCATTAATTAACAATTGATGCACGATTAACATTTCATTGTGGCTCCTTACAAAACACAGGCACTGCAATATGGGCGATAACGTTAGTTGGTAATAACAAGTGTGAGTCATTTACAAACTTTATGTAATGCTATTGTTGTACAGTAGCAGGGAACTTAGGGCAAAGTATTTTACTTTAATATATAGAGTTAAATGTTGTCCGCTGTGAAGTCGGTCTTGTTTGTCAAATGGCCAGTTTTTCGTTGAGTGAATTTCTGGCCTGTGTCCGAAGTGATTAGAGTGTCTGGTGTTTTTCGCGCGACTATATGGGCAATCTCTTCAAAAATCGCACGCTTTTTGCAACCATGTCCTCAAACTTTGAAAGGAAGGGGGAAGGAGTGTTTTTTTTTTATTTAATACTAAAAATTAACACTATTGGAAAATAGTATTTTGACTGTGGATTGCGATTTACCAAAAAGTAGCTACATTTAGCTGACTTTACCAATCGAGTGTATCAATAGTTATTTTTTCCCGACCGTGTGAATATGTAAATGATGGCGGAATGGCCACACCCAGACGAGTGCTGGTCTCATCAGAATTTGTAGTGCTGATCAAGGGAAATATTTCGCCTAATCGACTGATGTTCATTGAGCGATGAATGTCACGATTAATGCAACATGCTTTCGTTTTCGATTTTTTTTTTTTTTCAATATAACTTAAGTTTGGGGACAACATTATTTGGTCTAGCCCTATATTAAATTATGCCAGTTTAGTTAATTATGATTAACGATTGTTAACGAGTATTGTTATATTATCATAATTAGGCTACTAGCTATTAGCATATATTATTCTTTTTTTTAATTATTATTACTATATTATTAATATTATTTTCATCCTATCAAATGTGGATGTTGTTTTTAAGACCCAGTTTAAACACATTAAAATGCTAAACTCCTTTTTTAATATTTTAAGACTAAGTTTGGCCTCAACTTGTCACCGATAGTTCGTTTACCTAATACGCATTCTACGCAGCCTATTACCGGTTACAAACAAGTGGTTTTGTTTTGAGTTTGTTGAAGTTTTATTCACTGACATGCCGTCTGACGGCCTGACAAAGTGGAAGGTGCCAGATCTCCTTTGTGCGCGCGCTGGCACAATCCATTGAAGCATTGCTGCCATTGTGACAAAGCTTTTGTTTAACCCCGTTGATTATTAAGGGGCTACTAGCACCCAGATAAATAACATATTTTAAAAAAACAGCCATTTAAAAAGTTATTTCCTTAGAGCAACATCACACTCACACTGTCCAGGATGTAGGCTACCACGCCAATAAAGATGTTCACATGCACCAAGTCTTCACCATACCTTGGCCAGGGGTTGCCAAACTTAGCTACTGAAAGCAATATCCGGCTGCCACCGATGCCATATTTTGAGTGCGTTGGATATCATACAGAGAGTCCTAGGTAGCGGCAGCCCTCCCCTCTCCCCTTTTCCCAAATCCCAGTAGCTGTGCCAGCTTACCGAACTCTCCTGGAAGCTGCCAGCCAGACAACTTTATTCAAGTTCACCCTTCTTCACGCGTGGATTCGAGGCCAGCCTTGCGCAAAAACCTAGTTTTTCGAGGCGAATTGAACAAGGAGATGATGTTCCGCGAAGCGCAGCTGCCTCCCGTTCCCAGCCATAGCGACTGTCACATTCTGTGACCATGCATGACTGAATCCAGAGTCATCACCCTGCACGCGCGCTCGCCACGCCCCTGTCAACTTCCAAAACTCATCACCCAAGCAAGAGAAGTGCAATGCACTTTGTACAAGTAGCGTATTGGAGTAATGCAGGTAGTCGTTTACAATGATTTTAAAGTCGTATTGCCTCATTACCCACGTAAATGATGTGGTTAACTACTAACAAATTGATGCACTTTTGTTTGCATAGTGTGTTTTCATTGTTGGCTTTCGTATTTGAGAATCGGATGGAATTGAGCACCCACGAGAGATTGTGGACTAAAATCGCCAAACTTTACTTGACTATGTGTCTATAGAACTATACGACACGCAGTTTCTGGTGGA
The DNA here is from genome assembly GCF_963514075.1 of Conger conger. Classification (NCBI taxonomy): domain Eukaryota; kingdom Metazoa; phylum Chordata; class Actinopteri; order Anguilliformes; family Congridae; genus Conger; species Conger conger. Next base: position 18,977,802 of record NC_083776.1, read on the forward strand.
CTTTCAAAAACTCAAGAGTATGCTACCAAGAGTGCATGAACATGAGTCCCTCTCTTCAGCACCGCCCCCTGTCGGCCATCCCTGTAAACACATCGTGCGAATCATCACATGCGAATCATCACATACTGTACACTGTGGCAAACAAAATGTTAGACCTAACACAATGCTTTTGTAACATTAATGAACCCTAAAAGAAACACCCAACAGAACAAGCAACACATATATTTGTTTGCTTTCCTACACTACTGTACTTTAATAAATAAAAAAAGTAAAAGTGTACACATTTAGTTTTTATTAAAACAGATGTTCTATGCAACAACATATCAAAAAAGAATTTGTGCAAGAATTTAAATCAATCAGGGAGTGAGTTTTCTATTCGTGAACATAAACAGATCATGCTATTCAAATAATTGAACAGAATACACTAAGTACATTAAAATCTTTCAATTGTTGTGATCATGCCATATGGAAGCCAACTGCATTTTAATGCAATACAGTTTCAACTACATTTTACTACATACAGCTCAATGAACATGAAAATGTCATTGCAAATAGTTAATTTGCACCTTTATTTCTGAGCACTGCATAGACACAATGAGGCAAACATTAAAACCATGGCCAAGATAAAACCATGTTTTAATGTTTGCATCATGATTTGTAAAATAAAACACAGCATTTCCAAGCTGGCCTGTTCCAAAATGTGAAAGCAGTGAGGGCGAAAATCCAATAGCAGAAATAAGGTGTATAATATGTGCATTATATCCCACATCTGGACAGGATGGATGCAACATACACAGGAACTGGGATACCAAATTACATATCTGTCTGAACCTGTACCTCAAATGAACTTCAGCCTTACTTTAAAAAAACCCAGAGGCACACATGGTGAAATATACACAACCTGAAACAAGGCACAAGCTGTAACCTGGTCAGCAACTCCCAACAAGGAATGGACACGGGTAACTGGAGTAAATACCAGATTTAAATACCAGATTTAAAGATACATTTTCACCATCCTGATCCCTATCCCCATTGTCAATATCAAGTATATTGAGATTAAAGGCAAAAACATTTAAGCCACTGGATAACATCAAAGAGGACACTCAGATTGTGCACCTACCACAATCACCATGGTCATTTTCCCCAGTGTCTTGGCCAAATTATAAATATGGCTGTCTAAATCAATCCATCTAATCATTCGCCAGTTTTCTAAACAAATTCCTCCCTGTCTACTCCAGTTGGTGTGTGCATAGTGATTCTTATCATTAATATACAGGCCTGGTCCTCAAATCATGGTCCTTGAGGGCTGAGACCAGCTGGTTTTTCATCCTCCCTTGGATACCTGGGAGTCAGGTGTGAAGACAGTCTGGCCAATTAGTAGAAGTAATTATTCAGCTAATTACCTGGGAGGAAAAGAAAACCAGGGCTGGATTTGGATTAGAGGACCAGATTTGAGGATCCCCGTCATACAGTATGCACAGAAAAGGCACTCATTGTGATCAGTGGTCAGAATTGTCCTCATACTGGCATTGCGTTATTAGCTAACCAGCAGCTACTCTCCACTGACATCTACATATCATACCGTTTTAACACTAACCGTTGCATCAGCTAGATACTTCCACATCTCACTCAAAAGGAACAGTGCCATTCAGCCCAGTCGCAATCTGAACTCACAGTTCCCAAACTGTCACATTCACAGCCTTTCATAGTTCATTATTCTGTGCAGAGAGAGAGAGAGAGAGAGAGAGAGAGAGAGAGAGATAACATAGTCTTTCTATAATGGTGGGGAGCAATGAACTATGTCATTAGCTCAGTTGCTATTTTACTTACTCAGTACTGGTGAGAATTAAATGAATCCTACACTTTGTAACAGCATTATCATCTGGGTTCATTGATAGTGCTACATGCAACAAGTAAATACCTTTCTGACAACTCCTAAAATATTTGTAGTTGGTAAAATGTGAGATACTATCTTGGTACAGATGTTCAAGGACTTTTCCTGAAAAGTCTTAAAAGTGCAATATATTGCTACATATGCGACACATGCAAAGCTAGATATTGCTAACATTGAGTACATTGGGTAAATGCCATTCCAGATGATGAATACAGTAGAGAAGCAGTTTTTTTGCACATACCGACTCTCACTCCTTTGGTCAGTCAAGTATGAATGTGAGTCGGTGCAACAGGAGTAAAACAGCACACAGAGTTCATGCTCAAACGAGGGGTTGGAGTGAAGCTGGGTGCTAAACTTCCATCAATTCTTCCAGACCCCCTACACCCCCAAAAAGAGCACAGCACGTTGTGCACACTAGAGACACCATGTTTCAGCAAAGGAAAGGGGACTGTAAACAGGTCTAACCAGGCACCAAAACCAGGTCCTAGCAGTACTGCCCATCTCTGTGGAGGATTGAAAACAAGTACGTTTAATTGCTGTGTCTTTCTACCTACTGCAGTCCCCTCTGCTGCCAGTAGGGGGCAGGAGGCTCTCACACCGGGCCGGGGGCCCCTCACACGGCCTTGCTGCCGGAGGAATCCGAGGAGGACAGCAGCATCTCGTTCCTTTTGTTCTGCAGGAAGGCCTTGTCCTTGGAGCCGTTTTCCGGGAAGCCGCGAGCGCGGGCGGAGCCGCTGGAGCAGCGCATGAGCGCCTTGACGATCAGGTAGGACAGCTCGGCCACGTTCAGCACCATGCAGATGGCCGACGAGGCCACCATGAAGATGGTGAAGACGGTCTTCTCGGTGGGCCGCGAGATGAAGCAGTCCACCACGTTGGGGCAGGGCCACTCGGCGCACTTGACCAGGCGCGGCATCTGAAAGCCGTCGTATATGTAGTAGAAGACGTACATGAAGCCGCCCTCGAACACCAGGCGGAAGAACAGGCTGGAGGTGTAGGTCCACCACAGCGGGCCCGTGATGGGCAGCCGGCGGTTGCGCAGGCTCTCCAGGTCGTCCTGCACCTTGTCGCCGTGGGCGCGGATGATGCTGCGCTTGGTCTCGCGCTTGCGGTACGCCACGTGCATGGCCACCAGGAGGGCCGGCGTGGAGACGAAGATGAGCTGCAGGCACCAGAGGCGGATGTGCGAGACGGGGAAGAAGCGGTCGTAGCACACGTTCTTGCAGCCCGGCTGCTGCGTGTTGCAGGTGAAGTCGGACTGCTCGTCGCCCCACACGCTCTCGGCCGCCAGGACCAGGATCATGATGCGGAAGATGAAGAGCACCGACAGCCAGATTTTCCCCAGGCTGGTGGAGTGCTTGTTGACCCCACCCAGCTGGGCGTACAGGGCTCCCCAGCTCATCCTGACCCCTTCAGCTCAGACCTGGAGGGGGGGGGGGTGCAGGGGGGTGAGCGAGAGAGGGAGAGAGGAAAAAGAGGGGAAGAGGGACAGAGAGAAAGAAACCAAGGAAGGCAGTGAGGGGAGGGAAGAGCAGAGAAACCGTGATGAAGTGGTTAGTGAACAGTAAACAAAAATGGAGGGGTGGGACAGTCACAATCAATTCAACTCACACTTTATATCCAACAAGTGACCCCCTCTGTTCTTTAAGAGCTTCAGTTACGCAGGGCACACTGAGCCTTTGAAATAGATTATTACACAACTTTTATCCAAAGCTACTGAACCAGTAAAACAAAAATACAACCTGGCCTGCTGGGAGAATGTCAGGACCATCACATTGGTCTCCTCTTTCATTGGATAAAGCAATAAAATAACATTAGAAGTTCTCAACTGACAAAAAACTCCTTACTAACTCCTTCATCAATTAATTATTATTGAGGATAAAGTTGTTTCATACATTTTCCTTACGTTTTCGCTTAACACTTAACATTTGTTGCAGTGGAGTGGGTCGTTCACCTAAATTAAGCAATTAATACTTCACATTAAACTACACATTGAATAATCAGTGCAAAACAACATAAAGGAAACCTAATTTGGAATCATTTAAAGGAATTCCTGACATATAGCGCATCACAGGTTTCAATGCATTCGAACGCTAGGTGGAGCGCGCAGCCTTTTGTCTTCGTTTCCCCGCGGGTGGCAAATACGTTTCAAAATCCCGTGTATCTTTTGTACAATTCGTTGATTTTAAGCAAACAAATCACTTTACACGCTTAAAATGTTGTTTCATAGCTGTAAATATAAAACGCCTTTTTATTATATTTAAATATGATAAATTCTGAGGAAAAACCTAGATCTTATCCGTTCACCTTTCGTTCCAAAATAATGCAGAAATAAACCCACCTGCATTTCAAAATAAACCGTAACCTACGTTGTGTATACGGTTCTTCAAAGGACGAATTAAAGTTATGCATGCTACAAGGATTTGATTCAAGATAAAACGTTAGCTGGAAATGATTAGTTCCATTAAAACAACTCAGCTAAAGCTTAAAGTTGAAATGCGGCGTATTTCATTAGAGCCCAGAAGCTGTATTGAAGAAAAAAGTTTTCCAGAAAACTTAAATTAATTATTTAAATGAATCGAAATAGATTAGCCTAGTTATGACCATATCCGTTTCCTACATTTTAGATTAGCCAACCTATGAGAAATTGCTGCTTTCCGGTTAAATAGGCTATGTATGGTTAACTTTAAGAAATATAGAATACTGGCCACAAAAAGATTCACCTTTCTCCAAAATTTCAGAAATCCTCCATTAAATTCTGTTCAACTTGCTTCACTTCCAACTTTCCGATGAATCCAATACCTTAAACCGGTGTTTGAAAGGAGCGAATTAATTCCGTTGCTGAGATTTATTCTCTAGTCCTGCAGATGCGAGTCTGGACACTTGCGTCCCGAGCACCTGATCTTTTATGTTCACTATTGTAGACTATTGAAGTTCCACCTGCCTGTCGCAAGGCTTTAGGGGCGGGGGAAAATATAGGCAACGAATTACGCTCTTGGGCTTTTTGCTCTTTTTATGGAATTTAAAAAATATGTAAATTAGAGTTACAATTTCCTGACCTATGAATTAAAAGGTTTTGCTCTTTTGTGCTGTAACTACACTTTACCGTCGTTCCCCTGCGTTTGTCTGAGCATATCTACACAAAATAGGCTACTTGAAATAGCCTAGGTTAGCCGAATGGTATTATAACCACATACAAAATAAAAAAGTTCAAATATATAGCCTACCATGTCATTATTCGTCGTATTAACTGTATAATATGTGACTAAAATTTGATCCGATTGAGAAGGTAAATAATCTTTCAGCATTTACAGCAACTTTGTTATTTTTTACAATTGGCCTTGCTTACATGAAAAGGTCTTTTTTGTTGGTCCAAAAATTGTGCTACATATAGGCCTAGAGCTAACCGGAGTGAACACAATATATGGTGAATCTAGGCTAGCAAACATCTGAAACAAAAAAAGGAATAAGCTAAATTAGCCTTTTATCTCAAGTTCCGTCCTCATATCTGACCCACGTCAGGTTTAGAAAATGGTGAAACCAGCCTTAGAATTGCCTTAGATTGTATATATTCTTCACCATACATATTCGACTACTTCCAAGCTCGGTATTAATAAGAAAAACTTATATATCCTCCAATTTTTCCTGTCTAAATTACACACCTCTTGCATAATTCGATAAATAAACAAGTTTTTTGCTTTCCCTATTCATAGCCTACATATTTGCACCCTTTTTTAATGGTAACTTATAGGCTGCGCTTAATTTGAGTTCCTGTTTTGCTCAGGGATCAAATTACTATTTATCACCCTTTCAGCATCTGGAATTTGGAGATGGTCTGCTGTCTGTACCATCTGGCCCACCAGCTGGACATGGCCCTGCAAGCATAGTTGCAATGTCAACTATCTTGTTGCCAGTTTGGCCATCTCCAAACCATCTTGAAACCAATTTGATATCAGGCCAGAACCAACTTGGAAAGATGGTCAAATTCACAACAATTTCTGAAAACAAAACCCGTCGATTTTTTACGCGTGCTTTCGAAGAAACTGGTCCTGAGTCCTGGCTATACTGACACTTTTGAGAAATGTTCCCCTTAACCATGGCACGAGCCCGCGCGATCCCTCTTCTGTAACAGTAGACCGTGGCGTGACATTTACTGGCCGTGCACGTGCATCAAATGTCAAACCCCCTTTGACGGAAACAGGCTACACCTCTCTTACTACCTACTGCACGCAATTTGTCATTAAATGCATCCAGCCAATCTCACATCGCTACAGCATATGGCCAATTCCACATTAATAAACTATCCCAAATTGTTTACTTTACAAGCTCTTTTCAAGAGAATGTTCTATTCAAATATTTCATTTTATTGATACGGTTTTATTTTATTTGAATCAATTATTCATTTTAATAATAAAATGAGTAAAGGAACACACTGAATTAGGCTAATTCTGCCGTTAATTGTATTTCACACGGCGAGCCCATGGCGAGCCCACATTTGAGTGTGAGGGAGAGTCCATAATAGTTAACACATCTCTGTTGTGGATTTTGCCTGGGCATTTGTGGGCCAACTGCTCAAAGATCAGAGAGTCTATGACTACATCCATTGGTTAGTCAAAATGCTTAATATCACACATTTTACTCGTGTATATTGTACAAACCCGCTTCTACATTTCGGAAATTTAAGTAGGCAATTAGTGGATATTCATTTAAATATTGGAAATAATTGATGGGATGAAGAGTTCAGACAATATGAGGATCCATTCGCTCTTTCCATTAAACTATTGTGCAAACACTAGACAGCCAGCTACCGAGTATAATCACAAATTAATTCAGCAAGGGTGATGCAACAAACAACCGCTTATCCCTTAAAAGCATGCATTTAATTTCACAAGTGATTCATGCATCACTCAACGTCTGTTAGGGAAAATAAACACAATTTCTGAATTAAAAAATTGTGGCATCCATTGCTAATGCTGGAAAAGTCTGTGGACGTCATGAGGTTGTTTGGTCCATGTAACCCACTCCTAGTTCGCTAGCTAGCCAGTGATGATCTGTGAAAAGAAAACTTTGCAGGGATGGACATAGTAAGGCCAAATATTTTCATTTAAAATAATCCATGTTAGTAATCTAATTATATCTGATATTTCCAAGTTTGGGCAAGTCTATACTGGTATCATGTCTGAAATTACAGTGCCCTCCATAATGTCTGGGACAAAGCCCCATTATTTATTTATTTGCCTCTACTCCACAATTTGAGATTTGTCATTTTAAAAACTCACATGCGGTTAAAGTGCACATCGTCAGGGGCCAAGGTATCAATGAGCCTCAAACCCCTGTGCTGCTGCCAGATATGCAGCATATACAGCATATACAGAACTCAATGGAAAAATATTCAGGAGAAATAATTATTCTCCTATCTACTGCATATCTGGCAGCAGCAGTGGTTTGAGGCTAATTTGACACCTTGGAGCCTTGATGACTTAAAGCCAATTAAGCAACAAATGTGTTCCATACCGTATCAGCATAATTTACAGCTGAATCTAGCCCCACCCCCAAATTCCCATAGAGATCCATTCAAATGCAAATATTTTTAGTTTTGCTTGCAGGACAACCTGAAAATAAGATATCCAGACTTTGATAGTGTTGATTGGTCACTTTCTCATTATAGGAGCCAATAGGAAGGGAAGATTTGAGCAACCTGAAATGGCACAGGGGTGAAGGCAGTAGCAGAAACAGGAACAGACATTGTAGTATGGTAATGCCGGAAATACAACATGACACAATCGGACATAAGGCAAGATTTCCTTCGGGAAAGTATACAATGAGGTGGTCAATGTATGAAGTCTAGGGTATTGTGACAAATTTTATGGGTCATTTTGGGTTATTTTTTAGGCCTTTTTCAGCTTTATTGGACAGTATATAGAGACAGGAAGAATGGGGGCGAGAGAGGGAAAGACATGCGACAAATTGTCAGACGGTCGGGTTCGAACCGTTGACGTCGCGGCTCACAATGAGCATGCGGTCAGTGCTCTGCAGGCTGCGCCACCGAGACACCCCGTGGAATTCTAAAATGTTACAGAACTCGAAATTCCACATGACAGGTTCCAGAGCCCAGCGATCCCGGGAATCTCTCCCCCTAAGACATTCCACCATCCCGCTCATTTCTTCAGCTTGGCCAGACCCATCAGGAGCTGATCCCGCCGCTCCCTCCTGGCTGACAGGTGCTGCTGGTCATTGGGAATGAGGTCACACATTTCCTGTGAAGTGGAGGAGGACGATAGTAAAATTGAGAAATACGGGATATCACACCCATAACCATACACTTCCCAGAACCTTTTTTTATTTGACTGTAATACTGGACTATATTTTAATACCTACACCTAATTACAACATGTTTTCTTTTTTTTAATCCACTCAATTTTATAAACTTATTTTTTGGGGGTTAAGTCCATAACTCCATAGGAGAGTGGTCTCCAGCCCCGGTCCTGGAGAGCCACTGGTCTGCAGGGTTTTGTTTTCACCTAAAAATCAGCACCCTGTTGAGACCCAGGTAACCAGATGAGAGGAGTTAACGGTGTAATCCTCTAACTGATTAATTAAGTGCAGAGTAACAACGAAAACCAGCAGACCCTGTAGCACTCCAACCAGGGTTGGAGACCACTGCACTAGGATGAATCATGTCTTGGGAAGAATATTGAGCTAAGAATACTTTTCTCTGTGAACAGACGCACACAGACAAGAACAGCATCACAAACACATGGACATACACATACATCTGTGTACACATGTTTAAACATGGTCCACATGTAGTAAGGAACACATACCCACACTTCCACATGTGTACGTTACACGCACCTGGACGACGGTCTTGGCTTCCTCCTCAGAGAACTCAGGAACGGGTCCGAAGGATGAAAGCACCCTCCTCATCCCCTCCCTGTAGCGCTTCAGGTAGTCTCCCAGACCTGGAAGAAAAGGACACCATGAGGGATTTGTTTGGGACACTTACTGCTGCAGATGCAACTCTTTAGTTCATTAGTTTAGTGTTCGACTCCCAACAATAAGGGCTCATCCAAATGATAAGGCGAAAGATGACATTATGGCCCCAAGACCTTTTCTTGTAGTGAGGCTACAGCTCTCTGAGTCCTTTTCTTCACCTTGAACGGCGTATTTTTCCCCCATTTACGACTAAACACGTTTGAAATAAGTGCAGTTCACACATTCTGATCTTATTGGCTGAGTCTGGCTGCATTTGTATTCATGATTTTTGCATTTCACGAACTCCTTTTACCACAACAGAATCAAAATTTTTTGGCCACAGCTGTTCGCCGAGATGACTGCAAATACTTTGCACCGGTTTTCCTTTCATATTCAAATTTTTCATACTCTTACCAGGTAAGAAACCTTAAATTGATTCAATTGAGCGTGTTCCAATGAAAGTATAACGAATTACAATATACATTATGGCCATACAGGCCAATGTTGAGTAGCCCAGCAGAAACTGTAGCCACTCAAGCCCAGGGAATGAGACATGGTACCCCAACAGGGCCTAGCTAGGGCAAGAAATCACTGGGGAATTTTCCACTAACCTCAAGATTGCTGAAAGCCTAATTTCTATCACCCTGTCAATGTTCCTGGGAGGAAAACCAACCAGAGTAATGCAACCAGGAACACTAACCACACCTCGAACTGGCTGAATGTGTCACGGCTGACCTCAGTCAGTGGGAGAGAAGGTCCTGATGACCTTGACCGGCCAATACAGAATCAACCCCAGGAACATCACGCTGGTGACCGCAGTGCGATGGGTGTGAAAAGCCCGATGTGTCTCAATAGCACTTAGTCCATCCACAGCCACAATGACGGAAAAAACAAAAAGACCTGCAAAATTCTTCAGATAAGATACCCGATGTGCAATTGTTGATAAGGGGTTTATCTACATCTTTTGTTCTGTTAAAGCAAACACCGTTGTAGGCAACACTTCACAATGAAACATTTTCAGAAGATTTTTGCTAGTTAATCACTTGCAGAGATCCACTTTCTAGGCATTGTAGATGGATTCCATAGCACGTAATGAATGTTAAGATGGTCACCTTGAGTACACTCAGAGATGTGGTGACGCAGTGACTTTCCCCTCTTTCTGAAAGCCTACTCTTTACATGCTGCAGTTTGGGCGGTATGTATGGAGACTTGAGTGTTTTGAGTTGAGAAAACGAAGCCTTTGGAGGAGCTGCAGTAACAATAGAACTGTGAAAGCACCAACTTTACAAAGCAAAACATGAAACTATAAGAACAAGGCACCCAGGACACAGAAGACTTTTAAAGTTATAGCTGAGTTGGATGTATGTAACATTGATCCATGCAAGCAATTGTTTACGAGTCTTCCAATTCTGAACTACAAATACCAAGCCACAGCAATTTGATTTTCATGACTGACTCCAAGATGGAGTCAAACCCATTCAGTTTTCATAATCGCCTGCGGAAAAAATGTCCACACAAATTAAATGGATGTTTCCACAGTGAACAGTGATCTGTCAACAGTATTTTAAATATGAACATAATGGAATGCCCCCATTCTGGGGCCTTTCTGCGCAGAGTTTGCATGTTCATGCAGGGTGTGTGTGTATATATATATGTGTGTGTGTGTGTGTGTGTGTGTGTGTGTGTGTGTGTGTGCATTTGCTCCAGTATCCTCCCACAATCCAAAGACATACAGGCTAGGCTAATTGGAGGGGGGGGGGGGATTAATAGGACATTACTGTAAATGAGCATGTGTGCTCAGTCAACCTACCCTGTATAAATAAAGGTTAAATGAAATAAAAATAAATGTAGCGTCACATGAGTTTCTGCAATCTGTGACGGCCGAGCTCACAGTTTGAGCACAGATGAGTGCCGGCCACAGTCCCTACAGATGCTGCAGGTCACACACTCCTCAGAGCTGGAGATGCAGCTAGCACCCCTCCTATTATCTCACAGGAGGGTGCGAGCTGTTCAGGAGGTCAAAGGTCAAAAATGGCAGGGCTGTTGTTCCACCTCATTCCAGGTTTCAGTACAGGCAGCACAGAGGGGCGTTTCATATGTGTGTGGGGGTGTTAGGAGAGGTTTCACACGTTGAATGTAACACTTACATGTGTAAAATTCTAGGTATGATTGAAGGATTATCTTAAGAATCTGCTTGAGTAATTTATAATACCTCTTTGGCCCCTCAAGACAGGGGCAGTTCTCAGAAGGACAACTCAAAACCAGAGAACCAGAAAATTATGTAAAATACATAAACTGTAAAACTCACTATTCAATTAGTTCCCTTTCTAGCATAGCAGGAAAAATGGACCTGACCAAGGATATCTGTAACAGGTTGAAAACAACAGTTTTCTATGTATAATAATGCAGTTCAACTGAAAAAGACAAAAAACAAAACAACGTTAACGTTATGATAGAGAGGTTTTGCCACTTTGCACACATTGATGTGATATGGACAGTATTCTTCCCACGTTTATCTTTCTTCATTTTCTATTTTACCAGAATCAGGTAGCACTTTCTTTGGTATTTCTACTGCTGTAGTCCATCTACTTAGAGTTCTGATGTGTTGTGTGTTCAGCGATGCTCTTCTGCATGCCATTGTTGAACTGTGTGGTAATTCTCCTCTGGCGTTTCTCATTAACAAGGCATTTCTGAATGCAGACCTGCTGCTCACTGGATTTTTTTTGTTTTTTTGCACCATTCTTTGCAAACTCTAGAGACTAGTGTGCATGGAAATCCCAGGAGATCAGCAGTTTCTGAGATACTCAAACCACCCTGTCTGCCACCAACAATCAAGTCACATTTCTTCCCCATTCTGATGGTTGATGTGAACATTAACTGAAGCTACTGACCCGTATCTACATGATTGTATGCATTGTACCGCTGCCACACAATTGGCTGATTAGATAACTGCATGAATTAGTAGGTGTAATAAATAAAGTGCTCGGTGAGTGTATAACATAATAAATTAAAACATGGTAAATGCAGTAGGCACACTGCAGTGTCTGTTGACATGGTCTGGTTCCTGGTACTCACCTTTAACTGGGAGGCAGTGGTGTAGTGGCTGCTCTAGTCAAACTATCCAGCAGTATATATGGATGACTGCATAAAAAGTGTCTGGTTAATGAACCAATTGTAAATGCAGGTGTCTTCAGGAAGAGTGTGGATGCGTGTGTTCTGTTAAAGTGCACCAGGTGATATTGCCACCTACAGAGTGCTATAAACCCTCAGAAAAAATGGTTTCCAAAAGGAACCCTGTGATTCCATACCCATGTGAACCCCATCTAGTTTAAGAGTTCTTTGTCAGGCAAAATGATTCTTGGTTTGGGAGCTTTCACACTGCACATAGGTGTGTGTGTGTTTGTGTGTGATAGAGGGTTCCATAAAGAACTGAGAAGGGCTCCTCTATGGACATGAGCCAAAGAAGAGAGTGTGTAGGGAGAGAGTGCGAGCTGTTCACAGGCAGGTACCTTCAGGTGCATTGAGATGCATGGTTTCCATGGGACCGATGAAAGCGTAGCGCATGCCCAGTCCCTCCGTCATCACCAGGTCGATGTCCTGCACCGAGATGATCCCTTCCTGAGAGACGAGAGAGGAGAGGAGGAGGTCAGGGAGAGGAGAGGAGGAGGTCAGGGAGAGGAGAGGGAGGTCAGGGAGAGGAGAGGGAGGTCAGGGAGAGGAGAGGGAGGTCAGGGAGAGGAGAGGACGAGGTCAGGGAGAGGAGAGGAGGAGGTCAGGGAGAGGAGAGGAGGAGGTCAGGGAGAGGAGAGGACGAGGTCAGGGAGAGGACATCTTCTCATAGCGAACTGCGATAACACATTCCAGTATAAACCACAAAACACACCACTTCTGACTAATCGATACCTGCCCATCACTGACACTTTGATTACTGCTGACACTAGTTTTAATCTTTTCCTATACAACCATGCACATGCACAGTATTTAACATTTCACAGTAGAAATCATCTTTTCATTAATGTTTCACAAACAGCCCCAAAAAGAGCACAAAAACACCCCATGAAACGCTGGATAATAATTTCAAGAGAAACACAAGAAATAATGTATCATATTTCATTGAGTTTCTGTCCAATTCTCAACCTTCTGATCTGGCTCCAGGTTGTCCATTGTCCACAAGCCCTCTCCTTTGAGCACCTTCACAGCCTATGACATTCAGTGAATCAGGAAAGGATGGCCCATCTTTCATAAGCACACATCTCTCTGGAGAAAGTGCCACTTTAGCACCCTAATCCCGTCAAAGACAGTGGCACTGAGGCGGCAAATGCCCTATTGTGTGCAGACAAAACAGCTAAATTAATCCCAACATCCACACCTCTCCATGAGACTGCGCTAGGCTCAGC